>NW_025767487.1:0-510317 GCF_003918875.1 Haliotis rubra | reverse complement strand
AAGGCAAACCGTAGTATACCAGTGTCTAGCCTCTCCCATCTGAAGTACAGGGTAAACAGTGATATACTAGTGTCTCGCCACTCACATTTGGAGTACAAGGTAAACCGTAATATACCAGTGTCTCGCCACTCGTACAAAGATGTAAACAGTAATATACCAGTGTCTCGCTACTCACATTTGGAGTACAAGGCAAACCGTAATATACCAGTGTCTCGCCTCTCCCATTTGAAGTACAGGGTAAACAGTGATATACTAGTGTCTCGCTACACACATTTAGAGTACAAGGTAAACCGTAATATACCAGTGTCTCGCCCCTGAAACTTGGAGTACAAGGTAAACCGTAATATACAAGTGTCTCTCCTCTCACATTTGGAGTACAAGGTAAACAGTAATATACCAGTGTCTCTCATCTCACATTTGGATTACAAGGTAAACCGTAATACACCAGTGTCTCGTCGCCCACATTTGGAGTGCAAAGTAAACCGTAATATACCAGTGTCTCTCCTCTCACATTTGGAGTACAAGGTAAACAGTAATATACCAGTGTCTCTCATCTCACATTTGGATTACAAGGTAAACCGTAATACACCAGTGTCTCGCCGCCCACATTTGGAGTGCAAAGTAAACCGTAACATACCAGTGTCTCTCCTCTCACAATTGGAGTACAAGGTAAACCATAATATACCAGTGTCTCTCCTCTCACATTTGGAGTAGAAGTTAAACCGTAATATGCCAGTGTCTCGCCTCTCACATTTGGGGTACAAGGTAAACAGTAATATACCAGTGTCTCGCCTCTCCCATTTGAAGTACAGGGTAAACAGTGATATACCAGTGTCTCGCTACTCACATTTGGAGTACAAGGTAAACCGTAATATACCAGTGTCTCGCTACTCGTACAAGGTAAACAGTAATATACCAGTGTCTCGCTACTCACATTTGGAGTACAAGGTAAACAGTAATATACCAGTGTCTCGCGTCTCACATTTGGGGTACAAGGCAAACCGTAATATACCAGTGTCTCGCCTCTCCCATTCGAAGTACAGGGTAAACAGTGATATACTAGTGTCTCGCCCCTGAAACTTGGAGTACAAGGTAAACCGTAATATACAAGTGTCTCTCCTCTCACATTTGGAGTACAAGGTAAACAGTAATATACCAGTGTCTCGCCCCTGAAACTTGGAGTACAAGGTAAACCGTAATATACAAGTGTCTCTCCTCTCACATTTGGAGTACAAGGTAAACAGTAATATACCAGTGTCTCTCATCTCACATTTGGATTACAAGGTAAACCATAATACACCAGTGTCTCGTCGCCCACATTTGGAGTACAAGGTAAACCGTAATACACCAGTGTCTCGCCGCCCACATTTGGAGTGCAAAGTAAACCGTAATATACCAGTGTCTCTCCTCTCACATTTGGAGTACAAGGTAAACCGTAATATACCAGTGTCTCGCCCCTGAAACTTGGAGTACAAGGTAAACCGTAATATACAAGTGTCTCTCCTGTCACATTTGGAGTACAAGGTAAACAGTAATATACCAGTGTCTCTCATCTCACGTTTGGATTACAAGGTAAACCGTAATACACCAGTGTCTCGTCGCCCACATTTGGAGTACAAGGTAAACCGTAATATACCAGTTTCTCGGGTCTGAAATTTGGACTACAAGGTAGACAGTAATGTACCAGTGTCTCGCCACTCATATTTGGAGTACAAGGTTAACCGTTATATACCATTGTCTTGCCTCTCACATTTGGAGTACAAGTTAAACCGTAATATGCCAGTGTCTCGCCTCTCACATTTGGAGTACAAGGCAAACCGTAATATACCAGTGTCTCGCTACTCACATTTGGAGTACAAGGTAAACCGTAATATACCATTGTCTCACTTCTCACATTTGGAGTATAAGGAAAACCGTAATATACCAGTGTCTCGCCTCTTGCATTTGGAGTACAGGGTAAACCGTAATATACTAGTGTCTCGCCCCTGAAACTTGGAGTAAAAGTAAACCGTAATATACAAGTGTCTCTCCTCTCACATTTGGAGTACAAGGTAAACAGTAATATACCAGTGTCTCTCATCTCACATTTGGATTACAAGGTAAACCGTAATACACCAGTGTCTCGTCGCCCACATTTGGAGTACAAGGTAAACCGTAATACACCAGTGTCTCGCCGCCCACATTTGGAGTGCAAAGTAAACCGTAATATACCAGTGTCTCTCCTCTCACAATTGGAGTACAAGGTAAACCATAATATACCAGTGTCTCTCCTCTCACATTTGGAGTACAAGTTAAACCGTAATATGCCAGTGTCTCGCCTCTCACATTTGGAGTACAAGGCAAACCGTAATATACCAGTGTCTCGCCTCTCCCATTTGAAGTACAGGGTAAACAGTGATATACTAGTGTCTCGCCACTCACATTTGGAGTACAAGGTAAACCGTAATATACCAGTGTCTCGCCACTCGTACAAGGTAAACAGTAATATACCAGTGTCTCGCTACTCACATTTGGAGTACAAGGTAAACAGTAATATACCAGTGTCTCGCCTCTCACATTTGGAGTACAAGGCAAACCATAATATACCAGTGTCTCGCCTCCTCCCATTTGAGGTACAGGGTAAACAGTGATATACCAGTGTCTCTGCCTACAGACATTTGGAGTACAAGGTAAACAGTAATATACCAGTGTCTCTCCCTCTCAAACTTGGAGTACAAGGTAAACCGTAATATACCAGTGTCTCTCCTCTCACATTTGGATTACAAGGTAAACAGTAATATACCAGTGTCTCATCTCACACATTTGGAGATTACAAGGTAAACCGTAATACAAGGTAAACAGTGTCTCTCCTCTCCCACATTTGGAGTACAAGGTAAACCGTAATACACCAGTGTCTCTCCGCCCACATTTGGAGTGCAAAGTAAACCGTAATATACCAGTGTCTCTCCTCTCACAATTGGAGTACAAGGTAAACCATAATATACCAGTGTCTCCTCTCACATTTGGAGTACAAGTTAAACCGTAATATGCCAGTGTCTCGCCTCTCACATTTGGAGGTACAAGGTAAACCGTAATATACCAGTGTCTCGCCTCTCCCATTTGAAGTACAGGGTAAACAGTGATATACCAGTGTCTCGCTACTCACATTTGGAGTACAAGGTAAACCGTAATATACCAGTGTCTCTCCCTCTCATTACAAAGGTAAACAGTAATATACCAGTGTCTCGCTACTCACATTTGGGAGTACAAGGTAAACAGTAATATACCAGTGTCTCTCCTCTCACATTTGGAGTACAAGGCAAACCGTAATATACCAGTGTCTCGCCTCTCCCATTTGAAGTACAGGGTAAACAGTGATATACTAGTGTCTCGCCCCTGACATTTGAGTACAAGGTACAAGGTAACATTTGGAGTACAAGGTAAACAGTAATATACCAGTGTCTCGCCCTGAAACTTGGAGTACAAGGTAAACCGTAATATACAAGTGTCTCTCCTCTCACATTTGGAGTACAAGGTAAACAGTAATATACCAGTGTCTCTCATCTCACATTTGGATTACAAGGTAAACCATAATACACCAGTGTCTCGTCGCCCACATTTGGAGTACAAGGTAAACCGTAATACACCAGTGTCTCGCCGCCCACATTTGGAGTGCAAGGTAAACCGTAATATACCAGTGTCTCCTCCTCACAATATACCAGTTGGAGTACAAGGTAAACCGTAATATACCAGTGTCTCTCCTCCTCACATTTGGAGTACAAGGTAAACAGTAATATACCAGTGTCTCGCCCCTCACATTTGGAGTACAAGGTAAACCGTAATACACCAGTGTCTCGTCGCCCACATTTGGAGTACAAGGTAAACCGTAATATACCAGTTTCTCGGGTAAATTTGGACTAAACAAGGTAACAGTAATATACCAGTGTCTCGCCACTCACATTTGGAGTACAAGGTAAACCGTAATATACCAGTGTCTCAGCCTCTCACATTTGGAGTACAAGGTAAACCGTAATATACCAGTGTCTCGCCTCTCACATTTGGAGTACAAGGTAAACCGTAATATACCAGTGTCTCGCTTCTCACATTTGGAGTTACAAGGTAAACCGTAATATACCAGTGTCTCGCCTCTCACATTTGGAGTACAAGGTAAACCGTAATATACCAGTGTCTCGCCCTGAAACTTGGAGTACAAGGTAAACCGTAATATACAAGTGTCTCTCCCTCTCACATTTGGAGTACAAGGTAAACAGTAATATACCAGTGTCTCTCATCTCACATTTGGATTACAAGGTAAACCCGTAATACACCAGTGTCTCGTCGCCCACATTTGGAGTACAAGGTAAACCGTAATACACCAGTGTCTCGCCGCCCACATTTGGAGTGCAAAGTAAACCGTAATATACCAGTGTCTCTCCTCTCACATTTGGAGTACAAGGTAAACCATATACCAGTGTCTCGCCTCTCACAATTGGAGTACAAGGTAAACCATAATATACCAGTGTCTCTCCTCTCACATTTGGAGTACAAGTTAAACCGTAATATGCCAGTGTCTCGCCTCTCACATTTGGAGTGCAAGGCAAACCGTAATATACCAGTGTCTCGCCTCTCCCATTTGAAGTACAGGGTAAACAGTAATATACCAGTGTCTCGCCTACATTTGGAGTGTCTCGCCAGTGTCTCGCCATTTTGGAGTACAAGGTAAACCGTAATATACCAGTGTCTCTCCCCACTTTGGAGTACAAGGTAAACCGTAATATACCAGTGTCTCGCTACTCACATTTGGAGTACAAGGTAAACAGTAATATACCAGTGTCTCGCCTCTCACATTTGGAGTACAAGGCAAACCATAATATACCAGTGTCTCGCCTCTCCCATTTGAAGTACAGGGTAAACAGTGATATACTAGTGTCTCGCGACAGACATTTGGAGTACAAGGTAAACAGTAATATACCAGTGTCTCGCCCCTGAAACTTGGAGTACAAGGTAAACCGTAATATACAAGTGTCTCTCCTCTCACATTTGGAGTACAAGGTAAACAGTAATATACCAGTGTCTCTCATCTCACATTTGGATTACAAGGTAAACCGTAATACACCAGTGTCTCGTCGCCCACATTTGGACTACAAAGTAAACCGTAATACACCAGTGTCTTGCCGCCCACATTTGGAGTGCAAAGTAAACCGTAATATACCAGTGTCTCTCCTCTCACAATTGGAGTACAAGGTAAACCATAATATACCAGTGTCTCTCCTCTCACATTTGGAGTACAAGTTAAACCGTAATATGCCAGTGTCTCGCCTCTCACATTTGGGGTACAAGGTAAACCGTAATATACCAGTGTCTCGCCTCTCCCATTTGAAGTACAGGGTAAACAGTGATATACCAGTGTCTCGCTACTCACATTTGGAGTACAAGGTAAACCGTAATATACCAGTGTCTCGCCACTCGTACAAGGTAAACAGTAATATACCAGTGTCTCGCTACTCACATTTGGAGTACAAGGTAAACAGTAATATACCAGTGTCTCGCCTCTCACATTTGGAGTACAAGGCAAACCATAATATACCAGTGTCTCGCCTCTCCCATTTGAAGTACAGGGTAAACAGTGATATACTAGTGTCTCGCCCCTGAAACTTGGAGTACACATTTAATATACAAGTACATTTGGAGGTAAAAACAGTAATATACCAGTGTCTCGCCCCTGAAACTTGGAGTACAAGGTAAACCGTAATATACAAGTGTCTCTCCTCTCACATTTGGAGTACAAGGTAAACAGTAATATACCAGTGTCTCTCATCTCACATTTGGATTACAAGGTAAACCATAATACACCAGTGTCTCGTCGCCCACATTTGGAGTACAAGGTAAACCGTAATACACCAGTGTCTCGCCGCCCACATTTGGAGTTCAAAGTAAACCGTAATATACCAGTGTCTCTCCTCTCACATTTGGAGTACAAGGTAAACCGTAATATACCAGTGTCTCGCCTCTGAAACTTGGAGTACAAGGTAAACCGTAATATACAAGTGTCTCTCCTCTCACGTTTGGATTACAAGGTAAACCGTAATACACCAGTGTCTCGTCGCCCACATTTGGAGTACAAGGTAAACCGTAATATACCAGTTTCTCGGGTCTGAAATTTGGACTACAAGGTAGACAGTAATGTACCAGTGTCTCGCCACTCATATTTGGAGTACAAGGTTAACCGTAATATACCATTGTCTTGCCTCTCACATTTGGAGTACAAGTTAAACCGTAATATGCCAGTGTCTCTCTACTCACATTTGGAGTACAAGGTAAACCGTAATATACCATTGTCTCACGTCTCACATTTGGAGTATAAGGAAAACCGTAATATACCAGTGTCTCGCCACTTGCATTTGGAGTACAGGGTAAACCGTAATATACTAGTGTCTCGCCCTTGAAACTTGGAGTACAAAGTAAACCGTAATATACAAGTGTCTCTCCTCTCACATTTGGAGTACAAGGTAAACAGTAATATACCAGTGTCTCTCATCTCACATTTGGATTACAAGGTAAACCGTAATACACCAGTGTCTCGTCGCCCACATTTGGAGTACAAGGTAAACCGTAATACACCAGTGTCTCGCCGCCGAGATTTGGAGTGCAAAGTAAACCGTAATATACCAGTGTCTCTCCTCTCACAATTGGAGTACAAGGTAAACCATAATATACCAGTGTCTCTCCTCTCACATTTGGAGTACAAGTTAAACCGTAATATGCCAGTGTCTCGCCTCTCACATTTGGGGTACAAGGTAAACCGTAATTTACCAGTGTCTCGCCTCTCCCATTTGAAGTACAGGGTAAACAGTGATATACTAGTGTCTCGCCACTCACATTTGGAGTACAAGGTAAACCGTAATATACCAGTGTCTCGCCACTCGTAGAAGGTAAACAGTAATATACCAGTGTCTCGCTACTCACATTTGGAGTACAAGGTAAACAGTAATATACCAGTGTCTCGCCACTCGCATTTGGAGTACAAGGTAAACCGTAATGTGCCAGTGTCTCGCCGCTCACATTTGGAGTACAAGGCAAACCGTAATATACCAGTGTCTCGCCTCTCCCATTTGAAGTACAGGTTAAACAGTGATATACTAGTGTCTCGCTACTCACATTTGGAGTACAAGGTAAACCGTAATATACCAGTGTCTCGCCCCTGAAACTTGGAGTACAAGGTAAACCGTAATATACCAGTGTCTCTCCTCTCACATTTGGAGTACAAGGTAAACCGTAATACACCAGTGTCTCGCCGCCCACATTTGGAGTGCAAAGTAAACCGTAATATACCAGTGTCTCTCCTCTCACAATTGGAGTACAAGGTAAACCATAATATACCAGTGTCTCTCCTCTCACATTTGGATTACAAGGTAAACCGTAATATGCCAGTGTCTCGCCCCTGAAACTTGGACTACAAGGTTGACAGTAATATACCAGTATCTCACCACTCACATTTGGAGTACAGGCTAAACCGTAATATACCAGTGTCTCACTACTCACATTTGGAGTACAAGGTAAACCGTAATATACCAGTGTCTCTCCACTCACATTTGGAGCACAAGGTAAACTGTAATATACCAGTGTCTCGGTAGTCGCATTTGAGTACAAGGTAAATTGCTATATACCAGTGTCTCTCGCAACTCACATTTGGAGTACAATTTAAACAATAATATGCCAGTTTCTCGCCATTGACATTTGGAGTACAAGGTAAACCGCAATATACCAGTGTCTGACCACTCACATTTGGAGTACAAGGTAAACAGTACTATAATAGTGTCTCACCACTCACATTTGGAGTACAAGCTAAACCGTAATATATCATTGTCTCGGCCTTGAAACGTTGAGTACAAGGTAAACAGTAAAATACCAGAGTCTCTCATTTCACGTTTCGATTACAAGGTAAACCGTAATACACCAGTGTCTCGTCGCCCACATTTGGAGTACAAGGTAAACTGTAATACACCAGTGTCTCGCCGCCCACATTTGGAGTGCAAAGTAAACCGTAATATACCAGTGTCTCTCCTCTCACAATTGGAGTACAAGGTAAACCATAATATACCAGTGTCTCTCCTCTCACATTTGGAGTACAAGTTAAACCGTAATATGCCAGTGTCTCGCCTCTCACATTTGGAGTACAAGGCAAACCGTAATATACCAGTGTCTCGCCTCTCCCATTTGAAGTACAGGGTAAACAGTGATATACTAGTGTCTCGCTACACACATTTGGAGTACAAGGTAAACCGTAATATACCAGTGTCTCGCCCCTGAAACTTGGAGTACAAGGTAAACCGTAATATACAAGTGTCTCTCCTCTCACATTTGGAGTACAAGGTAAACAGTAATATACCAGTGTCTCTCATCTCACATTTGGATTACAAGGTAAACCGTAATACACCAGAGTCTCGTCGCCCACATTTGGAGTACAAGGTAAACCGTAATACACCAGTGTCTCGCCGCCCACATTTGGAGTGCAAAGTAAACCGTAATATACCAGTGTCTCTCCTCTCACAATTGGAGTACAAGGTAAACCATAATATACCAGTGTCTCTCCTCTCACATTTGGAGTACAAGTTAAACCGTAATATGCCAGTGTCTCGCCTCTCACATTTGGAGTACAAGGCAAACCGTAATATACCAGTGTCTCGCCTCTCCCATTTGAAGTACAGGGTAAACAGTGATATACTAGTGTCTCGCTACTCACATTTGGAGTACAAGGTAAACCGTAATATACCATTGTCTCACGTCTCACATTTGGAGTATAAGGAAAACCGTAATATACCAGTGTCTCGCCACTTGCATTTGGAGTACAGGGTAAACCGTAATATACTAGTGTCTCGCCCCTGAAACTTGGAGTACAAAGTAAACCGTAATATACAAGTGTCTCTCCTCTCACATTTGGAGTACAAGGTAAACAGTAATATACCAGTGTCTCTCATCTCACATTTGGATTACAAGGTAAACCGTAATACACCAGTGTCTCGTCGCCCACATTTGGAGTACAAGGTAAACCGTAATACACCAGTGTCTCGCCGCCGAGATTTGGACTGCAAAGTAAACCGTAATATACCAGTGTCTCTCCTCTCACAATTGGAGTACAAGGTAAACCATAATATACCAGTGTCTCTCCTCTCACATTTGGAGTACAAGTTAAACCGTAATATGCCAGTGTCTCGCCTCTCACATTTTGGAGTACAAGGCAAACCGTAATATACCAGTGTCTCGCCTCTCCCATTTGAAGTACAGGGTAAACAGTGATATACTAGTGTCTCGCCACTCACATTTGGAGTACAAGGTAAACCGTAATATACCAGTGTCTCGCCACTCGTACAAGGTAAACAGTAATATACCAGTGTCTCGCTACTCACATTTGGAGTACAAGGTAAACAGTAATATACCAGTGTCTCGCCACTCGCATTTGGAGTACAAGGTAAACCGTAATGTGCCAGTGTCTCGCCGCTCACATTTGGAGTACAAGGCAAACCGTAATATACCAGTGTCTCGCCTCTCCCGTTTGAAGTACAGGTTAAACAGTGATATACTAGTGTCTCGCTACTCACATTTGGAGTACAAGGTAAACCGTAATATACCAGTGTCTCGCCCCTGAAACTTGGAGTACAAGGTAAACCGTAATATACCAGTGTCTCTCCTCTCACATTTGGAGTACAAGGTAAACAGTAATATACCAGTGTCTCTCATCTCACATTTGGATTACAAGGTAAACCGTAATACACCAGTGTCTCGTCGCCCACATTTGGAGTACAAGGTAAACCGTAATACACCAGTGTCTCGCCGCCCACATTTGGAGTGCAAAGTAAACCGTAATATACCAGTGTCTCTCCTCTCACATTTGGAGTACAAGGTAAACCGTAATATACCAGTGTCTCGCCTCTCACATTTGGAGTACAAGGTAAACCATAATATACCAGTGTCTCTCCTCTCACATTTGGAGTACAAGTTAAACCGTAATATGCCAGTGTCTCGCCTCTCACATTTGGAGTACAAGGCAAACCGTAATATACCAGTGTCTCGCCTCTCCCATTTGAAGTACAGGGTAAACAGTGATATACTAGTGTCTCGCTACACACATTTGGAGTACAAGGTAAACCGTAATATACCAGTGTCTCTCATCTCACGTTTGGATTACAAGGTAAACCGTAATATACAAGTGTCTCGCCTCTCACATTTGGAGTACAAGGTAAACAGTAATATACCAGTGTCTCTCCTCTCACATTTGGAGTACAAGGTAAACCGTAATATACCAGTGTCTCGCCGCCCACATTTGGAGTACAAGGTAAACCGTAATATACCAGTGTCTCTCCACTCACATTTGGAGTACAAGGTAAACCATAATATACCAGTGTCTCTCCTCTCACATTTGGATTACAAGGTAAACCGTAATATGCCAGTGTCTCGCCTCTGAAACTTGGACTACAAGGTTGACAGTAATATACCAGTATCTCACCACTCACATTTGGAGTACAGGCTAAACCGTAATATACCAGTGTCTCACTACTCACATTTGGAGTACAAGGTAAACCGTAATATACCAGTGTCTCTCCACTCACATTTGGAGCACAAGGTAAACTGTAATATACCAGTGTCTCGGTAGTCGCATTTGGAGTACAAGGTAAATTGCTATATACCAGTGTCTCGCAACTCACATTTGGAGTACAATTTAAACAATAATATGCCAGTTTCTCGCCATTGACATTTGGAGTACAAGGTAAACCGCAATATACCAGTGTCTGACCACTCACATTTGGAGTACAAGGTAAACAGTACTATAAGAGTGTCTCACCACTCACATTTGGAGTACAAGCTAAACCGTAATATATCAGTGTCTCGGCCTTGAAACGTTGAGTACAAGGTAAACAGTAAAATATCAGAGTCTCTCATTTCACGTTTGGATTACAAGGTAAACCGTAATACACCAGTGTCTCGTCGCCCACATTTGAAGTACAAGGTAAACCGTAATACAACAGCGTCTCGCCGCCCACATTTGGAGTGCAAAGTAAACCGTAATATACCAGTGTCTCTCCTCTCACAATTGGAGTACAAGGTAAACCGTAATATACCAGTGTCTCTCCTCTCACATTTGGAGTACAAGTTAAACCGTAATATGCCAGTGTCTCGCCTCTCACATTTGGAGTACAAGGCAAACCGTAATATACCAGTGTCTCGCCTCTCCCATTTGAAGTACAGGGTAAACAGTGATATACTAGTGTCTCGCTACACATTTGGAGTACAAGGTAAACCGTAATATACCAGTGTCTCGCCCTGAAACTTGGAGTACAAGGTAAACCGTAATATACAAGTGTCTCTCCTCTCACATTTGGAGTTACAAGGTAAACAGTAATATACCAGTGTCTCTCATCTCACATTTGGATTACAAGGTAAACCGTAATACCACCAGAGTCTCGTCGCCCACATTTGGAGTACAAGGTAAACCGTAATATACCAGTGTCTCGCCGCCCACATTTGGAGTGCAAAGTAAACCGTAATATACCAGTGTCTCGCCACTCACATTTGGAGTACAAGGTAAACCATAATATACCAGTGTCTCTCCCTCTCACATTTGGAGTACAAGTTAAACCGTAATATGCCAGTGTCTCGCCTCTCACATTTGGAGTACAAGGCAAACCGTAATATACCAGTGTCTCGCCTCTCCCATTTGAAGTACAGGGTAAACAGTGATATACTAGTGTCTCGCTACTCACATTTGGAGTACAAGGTAAACCGTAATATACCAGTGTCTCGCCCCTGAAACTTGGAGTACAAGGTAAACCGTAATATACAAGTGTCTCTCCTCTCACATTTGGAGTACAAGGTAAACAGTAATATACCAGTGTCTCTCATCTCACATTTGGATTACAAGGTAAACCGTAATACACCAGTGTCTCGCCGCCCACATTTGGAGTACAAGGTAAACCGTAATATACCAGTTTCTCGGGTCTGAAATTTGGACTACAAGGTAGACAGTAATGTACCAGTGTCTCGCCACTCATATTTGGAGTACAAGGTTAACCGTAATATACCATTGTCTTGCCTCTCACATTTGGAGTACACAGGCTAAACCGTAATATACCAGTGTCTCGCTACTCACATTTGGAGTACAAGGTAAACCGTAATATACCAGTGTCTCTGCCTCTCACATTTGGAGTACAAGGTAAACAGTAATATACCAGTGTCTCGCCCAGTCTCATTTGGAGTACAAGGTAAACCGTAATATACCAGTGTCTCGCCTCTCACATTTGGAGTACAAATTTAAACAGTAATATACCAGTGTCTCTCCTCTCACATTTGGATTACAAGGTAAACCGTAATATACCAGTGTCTCTGCTACTCAAGCATTTGGTGTTCATGGTAAACCATAATATACCAGTGTCTGACCACTCACATTTGGAGTACAAGTTAAACCGTAATATGCCAGTGTCTCGCCTCTCACATTTGGAGTACAAGGCAAACCGTAATATACCAGTGTCTCGCCTCTCCCATTTGAAGTACAGGGTAAACAGTGATATACTAGTGTCTCTCCTCTCACATTTGGAGTACAAGGTAAACCGTAATATACCAGTGTCTCGCCACTCGTACAAGGTAAACAGTAATATACCAGTGTCTCGCTACTCACATTTGGAGTACAAGGTAAACCGTAATATACCAGTGTCTCTCCTCTCACATTTGGAGTACAAGGTAAACAGTAATATACCAGTGTCTCTCATCTCACATTTGGATTACAAGGTAAACCGTAATACACCAGTGTCTCGTCGCCCACATTTGGAGTACAAGGTAAACCGTAATACACCAGTGTCTCGCCGCCCACATTTGGAGTGCAAAGTAAACCGTAATATACCAGTGTCTCTCCTCTCACATTTGGAGTACAAGTTAAACCGTAATATGCCAGTGTCTCGCCTCTCACATTTGGAGTACAAGGTAAACCATAATATACCAGTGTCTCTCCTCTCACATTTGGAGTACAAGTTAAACATTAATATGCCAGTGTCTCGCCTCTCACATTTGGAGTACAAGGCAAACCGTAATATACCAGTGTCTCGCCTCTCCCATTTGAAGTACAGGGTAAACAGTGATATACTAGTGTCTCGCTACACACATTTGGAGTACAAGGTAAACCGTAATATACCAGTGTCTCGCCCCTGAAACTTGGAGTACAAGGTAAACCGTAATATACAAGTGTTTCTCCTCTCACATTTGGAGTACAAGGTAAACAGTAATATACCAGTGTCTCTCATCTCACATTTGGATTACAAGGTAAACCGTAATACACCAGTGTCTCGTCGCCCACATTTGGAGTACAAGGTAAACCGTAATACACCAGTGTCTCGCCGCCCACATTTGGAGTGCAAAGTAAACCGTAATATACCAGTGTCTCTCCTCTCACAATTGGAGTACAAGGTAAACCATAATATACCAGTGTCTCTCCTCTCACATTTGGAGTACAAGTTAAACCGTAATATGCCAGTGTCTCGCCTCTCACATTTGGGGTACAAGGTAAACCGTAATATACCAGTGTCTCGCCTCTCCCATTTGAAGTACAGGGTAAACAGTGATATACTAGTGTCTCGCTACTCACATTTGGAGTACAAGGTAAACCGTAATATACCAGTGTCTCGCCCTTGAAACTTGGAGTACAAGGTAAACCGTAATATACAAGTGTCTCTCCTCTCACATTTGGAGTACAAGGTAAACAGTAATATACCAGTGTCTCTCATCTCACGTTTGGATTACAAGGTAAACCGTAATACACCAGTGTCTCGCCGCCCACATTTGGAGTACAAGGTAAACCGTAATATACCAGTTTCTCGGGTCTGAAATTTGGACTACAAGTTAGACAGTAATGTGCCAGTGTCTTGCCACTCATATTTGGAGTACAAGGTTAACCGTAATATACCATTGTCTTGCCTCTCACATTTGGAGTACAGGCTAAACCGTAATATACCAGTGTCTCGCTACTCACATTTGGAGTACAAGGTAAACCGTAATATACCATTGTCTCACGTCTCACATTTGGAGTATAAGGAAAACCGTAATATACCAGTGTCTCGCCACTTGCATTTGGAGTACAGGGTAAACCGTAATATACTAGTGTCTCGCCCTTGAAACTTGGAGTACAAAGTAAACCGTAATATACAAGTGTCTCTCCTCTCACATTTGGAGCACAAGGTAAACAGTAATATACCAGTGTCTCTCATCTCACATTTGGATTACAAGGTAAACCGTAATACACCAGTGTCTCGTCGCCCACATTTGGAGTACAAGGTAAACCGTAATACACCAGTGTCTCGCCGCCGAGATTTGGAGTGCAAAGTAAACCGTAATATACCAGTGTCTCTCCTCTCACAATTGGAGTACAAGGTAAACCATAATATACCAGTGTCTCTCCTCTCACATTTGGAGTACAAGTTAAACCGTAATATGCCAGTGTCTCGCCTCTCACATTTGGAGTACAAGGCAAACCGTAATATACCAGTGTCTCGCCTCTCCCATTTGAAGTACAGGGTAAACAGTGATATACTAGTGTCTCGCCACTCACATTTGGAGTACAAGGTAAACCGTAATATACCAGTGTCTCGCCACTCGTACAAGGTAAACAGTAATATACCAGTGTGTCGCTACTCACATTTGGAGTACAAGGTAAACAGTAATATACCAGTGTCTCGCCACTCGCATTTGGAGTACAAGGTAAACCGTAATGTGCCAGTGTCTCGCCGCTCACATTTGGAGTACAAGGCAAACCGTAATATACCAGTGTCTCGCCTCTCCCGTTTGAAGTACAGGTTAAACAGTGATATACTAGTGTCTCGCTACTCACATTTGGAGTACAAGGTAAACCGTTATATACCAGTGTCTCGCCCCTGAAACTTGGAGTACAAGGTAAACCGTAATAAACCAGTGTCTCTCCTCTCACATTTGGAGTACAAGGTAAACAGTAATATACCAGTGTCTCTCATCTCACATTTGGATTACAAGGTAAACCGTAATACACCAGTGTCTCGCCGCCCACATTTGAAGTACAAGGTAAACCGTAATATACCAGTTTCTCGGGTCTGAAATTTGGACTACAAGGTAGGCAGTAATGTACCAGTGTCTCGACACTCATATTTGGAGTACAGGCTAAACCGTAATATACCAGTGTCTCGCTACTCACATTTGGAGTACAAGGTAAACCGTAATATACCATTGTCTCACGTCTCACATTTGGAGTATAAGGTAAACCGTAATATACCAGTGTCTCGCCACTTGCATTTGGAGTACAGGGTAAACCGTAATATACAAGTGTCTCTCCTCTCACATTTGGAGTACAAGGTAAACAGTAATATTCCAGTGTCTCTCATCTCACATTTGGATGACAAGGTAAACCGTAATCCACCAGTGTCTCGTCGCCCACGTTTGGAGTACAAGGTAAACGGTAATATACCAGTGTCTCGCCGCCCACATTTGGACTGCAAAGTAAAGCGTAATATGCCAGTGTCTCGCCGCTCACATTTGGAGTACAAGGTAAACCGTAATATGCCACTGTCTCGCCTCTCCCATTTGAAGTACAGGGTAAACAGTGATATACCAGTGTCTCTCCACTCACATTTGGAGTACAAGGTAAACAGTAATATACTAAGGTCTCGCTGCTCGCATTTAGAGTCCAGGGTAAACCGTAATATACCAGTGTCTCGCTACTCACATTTGGAGTACAAGGTAAACCGTAATATACCAGTGTCTCGCCCCTGAAACTTGGAGTACAAGGTAAACCGTAATATACAAGTGTCTCTCCTCTTACATTTGGAGTACAAGGTAAACAGTAATATACCAGTGTCTCTCATCTCACATTTGGATTACAAGGTAAACCGTAATACACCAGTGTCTCGCCGCCCACATTTGGAGTACAAGGTAAGCCGTAATATACCAGTTTCTCGGGTCTGAAATTTGGACTACAAGGTAGACAGTAATATACCAGTGTCTCGCCACTCATATTTGGAGTACAAGGTTAACCGTAATATACCATTGTCTTGCCTCTCACATTTGGAGTACAGGCTAAACCGTAATATACCAGTGTCTCGCTACTCACATTTGGAGTACAAGGTAAACCGTAATATACCAGTGTCTCTGCACTCACAGTTGGAGTACAAGGTAAACAGTAATATACCAGTGTCTCGGTAGTCGCATTTGGACTACAAGGTAAATTGCTATATACCAGTGTCTCCCAACTCACATTTGGAGTACAATTTAAACAGTAATATACCAGTGTCTCTCCTATCACATTTGGATTACAAGGTAAACCGTAATATACCAGTGTCTCGCTACTCGCATTTGGTGTTCATGGTAAACCATAGTATACCAGTGTCTGACCACTCACATTTGGAGTACAAGTTAAACCGTAATATGCCAGTGTCTCGCCTCTCACATTTGGAGTACAAGGCAAACCGTAATATACCAGTGTCTCGCCTCTCCCATTTGAAGTACAGGGTAAACAGTGATATACTAGTGTCTCTCCTCTCACATTTGGAGTACAAGGTAAACCGTAATATACCAGTGTCTCGCCACTCGTACAAGGTAAACAGTAATATACCAGTGTCTCGCTACTCACATTTGGAGTACAAGGTAAACAGTAATATACCAGTGTCTCGCCACTCGCATTTGGAGTACAAGGTAAACCGTAATGTGCCAGTGTCTCGCCGCTCACATTTGGAGTACAAGGCAAACCGTAATATACCAGTGTCTCGCCTCTCCCGTTTGAAGTACAGGTTAAACAGTGATATACTAGTGTCTCGCTACTCACATTTGGAGTACAAGGTAAACCGTAATATACCAGTGTCTCGCCCCTGAAACTTGGAGTACAAGGTAAACCGTAATATATCAGTGTCTCGGCCTTGAAACGGTGAGTACAAGGTAAACAGTAATATACCAGTGTCTCGCAACTCACATTTGGAGTACAAGTTAAACCGTAATATATCAGTGTTTCGGCCATGAAATTTTGGGTACAAGGTAAACAGTAATATACCAGTGTCTCGCAACTCACATTTGGAGTACAAGGTAAATTGCTATATACCAGTTTCTCGCAACTCACATTTGGAGTACAATTTAAACAATAATATACCATTATCTCGCCACTCACATTTTGAGTACAAGGTAAACCGTAATACAACAGTGTCTCGCCACTCACATTTGGAGTACAAGGGAAACAGTAATACACCAGTGTCTCTCCTCTCACATTTGGAGTACAAAGTGAACCGTAATATCCCAGTGTCTCACCACTCACATTTGGAGTACAAGGTAAACAGTAATATACAAGTGTCTCACCACTCGTACAAGGTAAACAATAATATACCAGTGTCTCGCTACTCACATTTGGAGTATAAGGTAAACAGTAATATACCAGTGTCTCGCCACTCGCATTTGGAGTACAAGGTAAACCGTAATATGCCAGTGTCTCGTCGCTCACATTTGGAGTACAAGGCAAACCGTAATATACCAGTGTCTCGTCTCTCCCATTTGAAGTACAGGGTAAACAGTGATATACTAGTGTCTCGCTACTCACATTTGGAGTACAAGGTAAACCGTAATATACCAGTGTCTCGCCCCTGAAACTTGGAGTACAAGGTTAACCGTAATATACAAGTGTCTCTCCTGTCACATTTGGAGTACAAGGTAAACAGTAATATACCAGTGTCTCTCATCTCACATTTGGATTACAAGGTAAACCGTAATACACCAGTGTCTCGACGCCGACAATTGGAGTACAAGGTAAACCGTAATCTACCAGTTTCTCGGGTCTGAAATTTGGACTACATGGTAGACAGTAATGTACCAGTGTCTCGCCACTCATATTTGGAGTACAGGCTAAACCGTAATATACCAGTGTCTCGCTACTCACATTTGGAGTACAAGGTAAACCGTAATATACCATTGTCTCACGTCTCACATTTGGAGTATAAGGAAAACCGTAATATACCAGTGTCTCGCCACTTGCATTTGGAGTACAGGGTAAACCGTAATATACAAGTGTCTCTCCTCTCACATTTAGAGTACAAGGTAAACAGTAATATTCCAGTGTCTCTCATCTCACATTTGGATGACAAGGTAAACCGTAATCCACCAGTGTCTCGTCGCCCACGTTTGGAGTACAAGGTAAACCATAATATACCAGTGTCTCGCCGCCCACATTTGGAGTGCAAAGTAAAGCGTAATATGCCAGTGTCTCGCCTCTCACATTTGGAGTACAAGGTAAACCGTAATATACTAAGGTCTCGCTGCTCGCATTTATAGTCAGGGTAAACCGTAATATACCAGTGTCTCGCTACTCACATTTGGAGTACAAGGTAAACCGTAATATACCAGTGTCTCTCCACTCACATTTGGAGTACAAGGTAAACAGTAATATACTAAGGTCTCGCTGCTCGCATTTATAGTCAGGGTAAACCGTAATATACCAGTGTCTCGCTACTCACATTTGGAGTACAAGGTAAACCGTAATATACCAGTGTCTCGCCCCTGAAACTTGGAGTACAAGGTAAACCGTAATATACAAGTGTCTCTCCTCTCACATTTGGAGTACAAGGTAAACAGTAATATACCAGTGTCTCTCATCTCACATTTGGATTACAAGGTAAACCGTAATACACCAGTGTCTCGCCGCCCACATTTGGAGTACAAGGTAAGCCGTAATATACCAGTTTCTCGGGTCTGAAATTTGGACTACAAGGTAGACAGTAATATACCAGTGTCTCGCCACTCATATTTGGAGTACAAGGTTAACCGTAATATACCATTGTCTTGCCTCTCACATTTGGAGTACAGGCTAAACCGTAATATACCAGTGTCTCGCTACTCACATTTGGAGTACAATGTAAACCGTAATATACCAGTGTCTCTGCACTCACAGTTGGAGTACAAGGTAAACAGTAATATACCAGTGTCTCGGTAGTCGCATTTGGACTACAAGGTAAATTGCTATATACCAGTGTCTCCCAACTCACATTTGGAGTACAATTTAAACAGTAATATACCAGTGTCTCTCCTATCACATTTGGATTACAAGGTAAACCGTAATATACCAGTGTCTCGCTACTCGCATTTGGTGTTCATGGTAAACCATAGTATACCAGTGTCTGACCACTCACATTTGGAGTACAAGTTAAACCGTAATATGCCAGTGTCTCGCCTCTCACATTTGGAGTACAAGGCAAACCGTAATATACCAGTGTCTCGCCTCTCCCATTTGAAGTACAGGGTAAACAGTGATATACTAGTGTCTCGCCACTCACATTTGGAGTACAAGGTAAACCGTAATATACCAGTGTCTCGCCACTCGTACAAGGTAAACAGTAATATACCAGTGTCTCGCTACTCACATTTGGAGTACAAGGTAAACAGTAATATGCCAGTGTCTCGCCACTCGCATTTGGAGTACAAGGTAAACCGTAATGTGCCAGTGTCTCGCCGCTCACATTTGGAGTACAAGGCAAACCGTAATATACCAGTATCTCGCCTCTCCCGTTTGAAGTACAGGTTAAACAGTGATATACTAGTGTCTCGCTACTCACATTTGGAGTACAAGGTAAACCGTAATATACCAGTGTCTCGCCCCTGAAACTTGGAGTACAAGGTAAACCGTAATATATCAGTGTCTCGGCCTTGAAACGGTAAGTACAAGGTAAACAGTAATATACCAGTGTCTCGCAACTCACATTTGGAGTACAAATAAAACCGTAATATATCAGTGTTTCGGCGATGAAATTTTGGGTACAAGGTAAACAGTAATATACCAGTGTCTCGCAACTCACATTTGGAGTACAAGGTAAATTGCTATATACCAGTTTCTCGCAACTCACATTTGGAGTACAATTTAAACAATAATATACCATTATCTCGCCACTCACATTTTGAGTACAAGGTAAACCGTAATACAACAGTGTCTCGCCACTCACATTTTGAGTACAAGGGAAACAGTATTACACCAGTGTCTCTCCTCTCACATTTGGAGTACAAAGTGAACCGTAATATCCCAGTGTCTCGCCACTCACATTTGGAGTACAAGGTAAACAGTAATATACCAGTGTCTCGCCACTCGTACAAGGTAAACAGTAATATACCAGTGTCTCGCTACTCACATTTGGAGTATAAGGTAAACAGTAATATACCAGTGTCTCGCCACTCGCATTTGGAGTACAAGGTAAACCGTAATATGCCAGTGTCTTGTCGCTCACATTTGGAGTACAAGGCAAACCGTAATATACCAGTGTCTCGTCTCTCCCATTTGAAGTACAGGGTAAACAGTGATATACTAGTGTCTCGCTACTCACATTTGGAGTACAAGGTAAACCGTAATATACCAGTGTCTCGCCCCTGAAACTTGGAGTACAAGGTTAACCGTAATATACAAGTGTCTCTCCTCTCACATTTGGAGTACAAGGTAAACAGTAATATACCAGTGTCTCTCATCTCACATTTGGATTACAAGGTAAACCGTAATACACCAGTGTCTCGACGCCCACAATTGGAGTACAAGGTAAACCGTAATATACCAGTTTCTCGGGCCTGAAATTTGGACTACAGGGTAGACAGTAATGTACCAGTGTCTCGCCACTCATATTTGGAGTACAGGCTAAACCGTAATATACCAGTGTCTCGCTACTCACATTTGGAGTACAAGGTAAACCGTAATATACCAGTGTCTCTCCACTCACATTTGGAGTACAAGGTAAACCGTAATATACCAGTGTCTCGGTAGTAGCATTTGGACTACAAGGTAAATTGCTATATACCAGTGTCTCCCAACTCACATTTGGAGTACAATTTAAACAGTAATATACCAGTGTCTCTCCTCTCACATTTGGATTACAAGGTAAACCGTAATACGCCAGTGTCTCGCCGGCCACATTTAGAGTACAAAGTAAACCGTAATATACCAGTGTCTTGCCTCTCACATTTGGAGTACAGGCTAAACCGTAATATACCAGTGTCTTGCTACTCACATTTGGAGTACAAGGTAAACCGTAATATACCAGTGTCTCTCCACTCACATTTGGAGTACAAGGTAAACCGTAATATACCAGTGTCTCGGTAGTAGCATTTGGACTACAAGGTAAATTGCTATATACCAGTGTCTCCCAACTCACATTTGGAGTACAATTTAAACAGTAATATACCAGTGTCTCTCCTCTCACATTTGGATTACAAGGTAAACCGTAATACGCCAGTGTCTCGCCGGCCACATTTAGAGTACAAAGTAAACCGTAATATACCAGTGTCTCCCCCCTGAAACTTGGACTACAAGGTTGACAGTAATATACCAGTGTCTCGCAACTCACATTTGGAGTACGAGGTAAACCGTGATATACCAGTGTCTCGCCTCTCACATTTGCAGTACAATTTAAAGAATAATATACCAGTATCTCGCCACTCACATTTTGAGTACAAGGTAAACAGTAATACACCAGTGTCTCTCCTCTCACATTTGGAGTACAAGGTGAACCGTAATATCCGAGTGTCTCGCTACTCACATTTGGAGTACAAGGTAAACAGTAATATACCAGTGTCTCGCCACTCGCATTTGGAGTACAAGGTAAACCGTAAGATACCAGTGTCTCGCCATTGACATTTAGAGTACAAGGTAAACAGTAATATACCAGCGTCTCGCTACTCGCATTTGGAGTTCAGGGTAAACCGTTATATTCCAGTGTCTCGCCACTCACATGTGGAGTGCAAGGTAAACAGTAGTATTCCAGTGTCTCGCCCCTGAAAATTGTAGTGCAAGGTAAACCGTAATATAACAGTGCCTCGTCGCTCACATTTGAAGTACAAAGTAAAACGTATTATACCAGTGTCTCGCTACTCACATTTGGAGTACAAGGTAAACAGTAATATACCAGTGTCTCACCCCTGAAAATTGGAGTACAAGGTAGACGATAATATACCAGTGGCTTGGTAGTCACATGTGGAGTACAAGGTAAACAGTAATATACCAGTTTCTCGCCAATCGCATTTGGAGTACAAGGTAAACAGTAATATACCAGTGTCTCGCCCCTGAAAATTGGAGTGCAAGGTAAACCGTAATATAACAGTGTCTCGTCGCTCACATTTGAAGTACAAAGTAAAACGTATTATACCAGTGTCCTGCTACTCACATTTGGAGTACAAGGTAAACCGTAATATACCAGTGTCTCGCCACTCACACTTGTACTACAAGGTAAACAATAATGTACCAGTGTCTCGCCACTCACATTTGGAGTAGAAGGTAAACAATAATATACCTGTGGCTCGCTACTCACATTTGAAGTGCAAGGTAAACAGTAATATACCAGTGTCTTGCCACTCACATTTGGAGTACAAGGTAAACCGTAATATACCACTGTCTCGCCACTCACATTTGTAGTACAAGGTAAACCGTAAGATACCAGTGTCTTGTTGCTCACATTTGGAGTACAAGGTAAACAGTAATATGCCAATGTCTCGCCTCTCACATTTGGAGTGCAAGGTAAACCGTAATATACCAGTGTCTCGCCACTCACTCATAGAGTACAGGGTGAACAAACTGGAAAGAAAACCGGGCCCTAAAATGAAAACAACATATCATACACACACGATGGAAACAGTACTAATGATAGAAATTTGAAAGTTTACTCACAAAATTCGTATTGTTGTTTCGAGTAACCTTCATCACCTTTTGAAGGATCGGAGTGCTTCCCATGACCGTGCTTAGGTCCAAACAGTTTATGAATAATTTCCGCCATTTTGTCGTGAACCTGTTGAACGTTTTCGTTATTGCCTATATCAAATTGAAACGTGTATCATTAAGTTTAGTTATATACAAAAACACAGTCATAGACATATATTTTAGTAGAAGCAAACGTGTCAACTAACATTACATATGTAAACAAAAATGAACAGGGTCGTGATGACAAAGTGCATATATTAAAGACGGTGAGGGGACACGTATCTATATTCTTGTCTGTTTTATATAGAGAGAAACGCAGGATGCGGATTGTGTTTGATTCTGACACGACACACTACTTCACGAACTGCTGGTAAGAAATATTTCCACATTACTGTTACACTTACTATATGAATGAGGTTTCCCGCCCTTTATATTGTCACGTATCCATAGCAGCAGGCAATTCACAAAGCACCAGTCGTCTGAAATAGGACGAACATGTAGATGTGAATACTACAGTTAATCTACAGGTATATAATCGCTTGTAACCCGTACCTACAGTGCTCTACTCATCTGACATTGCCAGGTCACCAGCAATAGAGATCTACTTCACATAAGGGTATATTACACTGTGGATTTATGCGATGTTGTAAATTCTCAAATCTAGAGGTAAGGAGCTCCGGTTGAATATATTTCAATTTGTTTATGAATGTGTCAAAAGAGTAGCAGGTTAAATTGTAGCAATTCGTGCTTGAGACCGCCAAACCACACAAGATGTGTTACATATTTCGAATTGCAAAGTGTGTTATTCTGAAAGAACGTATATATACTCTCCCAAAAAAGAAACGCATATATGAATTTCAACACTGTATTTTTATGTTTATTTTGAAACATCTTGTAGGCTTTATGAGTTAATGAAATATAGCGAAATTGCACACTGGGAATGCAGACTTATCTGTCTTTGGCACCAACTCGAAGAAAGTCAGTTTGAGTGTCACATGGAGACGTGTGGTGGCGCTGAAGTCAATACCCCGTGTGACCACCGTGGGCATCCAGAGCTGCACGGCATCGCCTCGGCATCGAACGAATAAGTTTCAGAATCTCGTGTTGCCCAATCGCAGCCCAGTCTGCCTGTAGTGCCTGTGCGAGTTGCTGAAGTGTCTGGGGCTGAGGGTTACGGCGTAGCACCCGTCTGTCCAAGGCATCCCACAGATGTTCGATCGGGTTTAAGTCCGGTGATCTTGAGGGCCAGGGGATCACATTGATGTTGTGGTTCTGGAGGAAGTCTCTAGTGTGACGTGCTGTGTGGGGCCTCGCCTTGTCCTGTTGAAACAACAGTACTCCCTCTGGCGATCAATGATTGGAAGGAGGTGTGGGCGTAGGATTTCGTCATAGTACCGTTGAGCTGTCAGGTTGCCCTGGATCATCACCAAATCACTTCTCCTACGGCAGGTGATCGCTCCCCACATCATAACACTTCCCTGACAGAATCTGTCCACCTGGGGAACGCAAGCGTCGGCGAAACGTTCACGTCGACGTCTGTACACCCGCATTCTTCCATCGCGTCGTTCCAATAGAAATCGTGATTCATCACTGAACCAAATTCTACGCCAATTCGGAAGGTTCCAGGCCTGAACGTTGGTGCACCTTCGAACTCGACGTCGACGATGTTGTTGTCGAAGCACAAGGCCAAAATAAGGTCTTCTGGCACGTAAACCAGCCTCTCTCAACCTGTTCCTGACGGCCTGTGCAGAAAGCCTCCTCAATCCGGGTATTTGTCGAGCGTTACTGGTCGCCGTAGCTGTTCGATAACGCAGGTGATGTACCCGGATGTAGCGATCCTGCGCCGCAGTGGTGGCTCGAGGTCGCCCACTACCATGGGCATCTGCTACCGCATTCTGCCGGCGTTATCTCTCCCAGAGCCGAGACTGGCCAGCTTCAAGCAAACCAATGGCGATATGACGGTTGGCTTCACTTAGACGTGGCATTTGCGTTCGTCAACAATATTCCAAATACAGTGAATAATCGACAGAAAGCGATCAACCCTTTATACCCATCATTGAGACTATCTGATCCCGAACTTTCACGTGCATTGCATGTGAATTGTGTATTCTGTGACACTACACGCCGAAATTGAAAATCATGCTATTAAATACGGGTATTTTACGGATGGTGCGTTTTGTTGTGATATTTCAAAACATAAACACCATAGGACTCATAAACAGAGCAAAACCTTTTGTAAAATAAATCACGTTTTAATTCATTGCTACATGAAATTGCTATTTTCATGATGCGTTTCTTTTTTGGGAGAGTATACAATTACTTTGACTGACTGTAGAAAATCAACATCTCAGTTGTTACTAACTAAACTATAAGATGGTGTTTGTGATCATTGGGATTTATATCATAGTATGCATTACAATGTACTAACATGTCTTAACAAACTCAACAGTTCAAGGTTTGCCTCCCCACCAAATTCAGTGGGACTTAAACGCACTTGTAATAAGGCTGATATCAACAAGTCTCTTATAGACATCAAACGAGGATTTTAAGGATGGATTATTCAGTTGTTCACAAATATGCTTGTGAGATGATTGCTACCCTAAAAATACTATCAATAGTTTCATACAATGTATTTATTCTGATGATTAAAAAACAAACATCTGTACAACAGATTTATTAGTCAATGTGGTATTATTTCTTAAGGATCCTAAATCTGGAAGAATCATTGCAATCAATGTATTGTGAAACAAGTAGCCATCTACAAGGTACTGCAACGGAACAGAAGTCATACGTTTGCTTGGTGTGGCAATTCAGTGACTGTGAACATCGGAGTCACACCAAAATGTAATAACATGTAACGACCAGTGTTTCGGGTTTGGACAACACGTATACCTCGACAGTGAAGGGAGTGAATGATACATATTCACTGAGACCAATGATTTTGGAGAAGGGAAATACGATCATCATGAATTAATTTCAGAATATGGGGATCTTCAAATATACCTTCCAGGCTACCTAACACGGCTGTTTAAACAACACATGTAGATGTAGATGTTTGATACACTGGATATGTGGATTACAAAATCCAATAGGACTCGAGAGCTGAATGCGAACTATGACTAACAGAATAACTGGCCAACTAAGGGAAACGGCAAAGTGATCCGTGATTCCAATAATTCACTGTGACCATTAATTTTAATTATCACCCTTAAATCCAGCGTCACTTCCCCAGCTCGGTAGGAACGAGAACTCCTCCATGTCTGCCTGGTGATCCACATACACATAAATACTCTAACTATAAACGCCGTTACTATGCTCTCATTTAGAGAATGCGCTGTAGCCGCTGAATGATCATTGCATTGATCGTATACACCGATTCAGCACAGCAGTTATTTGTTGGACCTCCGAGCTATATTCAGTGTGGTACGAGAGCTATATTATTCCCATTACTGGGTACCACGCCATTCCCACCTACCGACTCCAACCTCACAATTCTTCCGGCTTTATCAATAAGCAGTCCGTGACAACCTAATATATCATACAACGAATGTCTCAAAGTCAGTGTGCAAATTATCAATAATTCCACGACTAATACCATAGGAAATACCTTTTCAGATTGTACAATCATGACTATACGATCTGTGGCTGTAATGTCAGCCAGTTTACTTCGTTCCTAGTGCGTGCTCTGCAATACCTGCAATGCTGATCTAATGTTTCTCCTTGGGAGATGATATCTCAACTGATCTTTCTTTTGACCAGGAACATTTTACAAGTAACCATGACCCATTATCACAAGGGAATTGAGTCCTGTGTTGACACTTAGGGCAACTACTAGCATCTAAAATATAATTGGGTGTATCTTTGTCAGTAGGATCCCAGAAAACATAAGCACTGATAGTCATGAATGTGTCAGTGAGAGACACTTGGCATAGTGATAGTCATGAGTGTGTAAGTGATAGTTATGGATGTCCCTGAGATAGTCACGAGTGTGTAAGTGATAGACAGGACTTTCCTGAGATAGTCACGAGTGTGTAAGTGATAGACAGGACTTTCCTGAGATAGTCACGAGCGACCCAGTGATAGTCACAAGCGACAAAGAGAGAGCCTTGATCGACCTACTAATAGTCAAGAGCAGCCGAGTGATAGCCATGAGCGACCAAGTGATATCCAAGAGCGACCTACTGAAAGTCACGAGTGACCTAGTGATAGTCACGAGCGACCAAGTGATAGCCAATGAGCGACTCAGTGATAGCCATGAGCGACCTAGTGATAGTCACGAGCGACCCAGTGATAGCAGCGACTCAGTGATAGCCATGACCGACCCAGTGATAGCCATGAGCGACCCAATGATAGTCACGAGCGACCTATTCATAGCCATGAGCGACCTAGTAATAGCAGCAACTCAGTGATAGTCATGAGCGACCTAGTAATAGTCAAGAGCGATCTAGAGATAGTCACGAGCGACCCCGAGATGGCCATGAGCGACCCATTGATAGCCATGAGCGACCTAGTGATAATCACGAGCGACCTATTGATAGTCACGAGCGACCTATTCATAGCCATGAGCGACCTAGTAATAGCAGCCACTCAGAGATAGCCATGAACGAACCAGTGATAGCAGCGACTCAATGATAGCCATGAGCGACCTAGTGATAATTAGTTTTACAGGAAGACAGAGATGTACATGTACATCTCGAACCGGAGGACCCAAACCACCCTGCTGTCTCATCTAAAGATGTACATGTACATCTCTGGCTTCCTGTAAATCTAATTATCACTTCATTAGCTGTACTCACATAATAATAATGGATAGCATTTATATAGCGCAAATCTCCGAAAGGACTCTTTGCGCTGCTCTCTGACAACGGAAAGGACACATTAAAGGAAAGCTTGTTTAAATACGAATGTTTTTAGACCGGTCTTGAATGAACTTAGAGAAGGGGAATTGCGGAGTTCATTTGGGAGAGCATTCCAGACTGAGGGCGCAATGTATTTGAAAGAGCGCTGTCCTGCTGACTTTAAGTTGCACTTTGGTATTTTTAACTTTTTCTTACTGAAGAGTTCGTGGAGCCTTGGAAGTAGAGAGCTCTCTGGACACATCTCCTTATCCTCATTGTTTGTGTTAATTGGCTTTATTTTATCCCTATTATCATTGTTTTTATAACTGCTTTTGATCGGTCCTCTCTGATTCATTGTATATACAGTACAACCAGAAATTATTGAGAATTTAAGATTGTAATAAATTTATTTTTTTCACTCATTACTCACGTATTAAATGTGAATATTAGCAGAACATAACTCCAGATTCAAAGACAGGTGAACAGTTAGTAGTTTGTCAAGTCACCATGGGCAGCAATGCAGGCTTCAATGCGGCGGGGCATACTACTGACCAAAGAAGTTAGAAAGCCGTGGTCCATGCTGTCCCAATATCGGACCACCTCTTCTTTCATTTCAGCAATATTTGTCAGATTTTCTTATTGACACTTTCCTTCATAAGTCCCCAAACATTTTCTATTGGATTTAGGTCAGGGCTATTGCTTGGCCAATCTCATAATGTCATATTTTGGGACCGAAACCAGGCCTGTGAATGCTTTGAACGATGTTTTGGGTCGTTGTCCTGCTGGAAAATCCAAACATTTCCATAAAACACGTGAGCAGATGGAAGTAAATGTCCCTCGAGAATATCTGTGTACCGCTCACTGTTCATATTCCCTTCAAATACACAGAGGGGAGTTGCCCCTAACACAGATATGCCACCCCACACGTTAAATTTCGGACTGTACTTTGGGGGCTGATACATAGGTTTTTCAGTTTGTTTGGTCCAGAATTTCAGTGTATTAGGAAACAGCCACACAACTTTTATCTGAGAAAATCACAGTGTCCCAGTTAAAATTTCTATGCTGTAAGCACCAGTTCAACCTTCGCTCCTTTTGTTCAGGTTTCATGATCGGTGATGGAATTCCTCGACTTTTCTGCCAACCAATTGCATGCAGCTCAGTTCTAATTGTCTCCTTACAGACAGCCACAGTTCCTCTATCATCATATCCAGCCTTAAGTTTTCTAAACTCCTTCGTTTGTTTGTAGAAACAAGAATACCAAGCCGCCTCCTGTCACCGACAGTCAAATTTCTGGGCCTACCTGCGCCTCCCTGGTGCTCAATGCCATATCCATTTGCAATATTTTTCAAAACACGAAAAACAGTGGACAAAGGGATGCCTGTTCTACTTGAAATCACTTAAGCTGATCTGATGTCCTCGTTATAATACTCTAAAATCAACCTCCTCTTCTCTAAATCATCCATACTGAGGATCACTGAAAATGTCGTCTGCTAGCAAGTAAACAAAGGGGGATTACTCTTCACAAACTAATGAAAAAGGATTAACGGAATTGTCTCTCTTGAATGAAACCAAGCACTTGATAGCTGGTCAAGGTTGTTTATACTAGAAATCCAATTAAACATATTCCTAAAATTCTCAATAATTTCTGGTTATACTATACATGTACTTCTCTGGCTTTTTGTAAATCCCAGTGTATATAGCCTGTTTTGTACTCCTGTCTTTATTTCGCCTGAAGAAGGGGCAAGAAGTAGCCCAGAAACGTCATGTTATACAATAAAGAAGAAGTTGACATCCATATACTCGCCTTATATAGACCAAGTGATAGTCATGAGCGACCTAGTGATAGCATGAGCGAACCAGTGATAGCCGTGAGCGACCTAGTGATAGCTATGAGCGAACCAGTGATAGCCATGAGCGACCCAGTGATAGCCGTAAGCGACCTAGTAATGGTCACGAGCGACCTTGTGATAGTGACGAACGACCCAGTGATAACCATGAGCGAGCCTGTAATAGTCATGAGCGAGCCAGTAATAGTCATGAGCGAGCCAGTGATAGTGATGATCGAGCCAGTTATAGTGATCAGTGAGCCTGTAATAGTCATGAATGAGCCAGTAATAGTCATGAGCGAGCCAATAATAGTCAAGGGTGAGCCAGCGATAGCCATGAGCGAGCCAGTGATAGTCATGAGCGAGCCAGTGATAGCTATGATTTAGCCAATAATAGTCATGAGCGAGCCAGTAATAGTCATGAGTGAGGCAGTGATAGCCATGAACGACCCAGTGATAGCCGTGATCGACCCAGTGATACTCATGAGCGAGCCAGTAATAGTCATAATTAATGTTCTTACACTTGGATGTTTATAATAGTATGGCTTTAGGTATTTTGTTCGTAGAGTCGTATAAGCAGGACAGATTAGAAGAAAATGTAGTTCATCCTCAACAGTACTCATATTACATAACTGACATATTCTGATTTCTCTTTGTATACCTGCATACCTGCCAGTTTCAATAAATAATTCATGGGAAGAGCAACGAAAACGAGAGAGAGCTATACGGAACTTCTTTACGCCGATTTTTGCTAAATAGTCTTCAAAACGTATGTCCGATTTCCATTGGTTATAGTATAAACATTTTGTGGATAGAAGTAGTGATTCCGACCAAGACTGGAAATAGATATCTTTCATGCTTTGTGTAAAGGATATGATAAAATTGGTATGCAACTGAACATTGTGATCACACCACACATAACCATAACCAGTTTTGTACAACAACTCCCTAATATCACTCACCCAATTCCTTTTCCCATTTTCGTCATACAATTTCATCATATCATAACATTTTTTCGGAAACCTATGGCATGGCATATGCAGTAATCTTACCCAATACTTTATGGCTTTAATGGAAGAGTATATAAACAAGGGGAATCTACCTAATTCTCCGTAAACCATCCTATTACATGTGTTCGGTTTTACACCAAGAACCTTTTTACATGCATATAAATGAACTCTTTCAATACTGTCATATTGTTGTAATCCCCATATCTCAGAGCCATATAGAAGTATTGGACTTATCTTCATATCGAATATTTTAAAGAATGTGTTAAAGGACATTTCACCCAACGATCTCATATTTTTACAAACACCGATTAGGATTTTCAAGGCTTGTGCAGACGCTTGTTTTGTGTGTTTGGACCAGGAAAGACTATTACAAAAAGATACACCAAGATACTTATAAACACTGGTAGTTTTGAGTAGTTGCCCTTTATAATACCATTTTTCTAATTTAGAGAGTTTGCCACCTTTCTTAAAGACGATAATTTTGGTTTTGTCTCTGTTTACACACAATTTATATTGGTCAGAAAATGTGTCTAATTCATCTATTTGTTTCTGTAAACCGCTAACAGTACTAGAAAATAGTACAATATCATCGGCAAAGAGTAACAGAAATAGTTGTATTGTATCTGGGTGTAGTTGAATCCCATTCGTACATGTGTCACATATTTGTATTGCTAATTCATTAATGAAAAACGTAAAAAGGAAAGGGCTTAAAATACAGCCTTGTCTAACACCTAGTTCACTAATGAAAGGTTCAGATAAGTCATGCTGATTCCTTACACACACTTTAACATTTTCGTATATACTCTTCAACATTTTATTCATTTTACTACTAAGACCGTGCGATTGTAGAAGTCTCCATAGTTTATCCCGCTGCACAGAATCGAAAGCCTTTGCAAAATCAACGAATAGTGCGTAGAACTTTCCACCTTTTGAGCTGAGGTATCTTTGTATTAGGCTATACAGTATAAAGATATTATCTGTTGTTGTATATCCCTCCCTAAAGCCCGCTTGACCCTCGTATATCTGATCCATGACGTCAGTCCATTTAACTAATCTTTTGTTGATAATGTAAGTAAATAACTTGCCAAATATACTAAGTACAGTTATTCCACGGTAGTTATTGGTATCTTTAGGGTCACCCTGTTTATAGACTGGAACAAGAATGCCAACTGACCAAGATTCAGGAAAGTTCCCAGCGTCGAGGATAATATTGAAAATAAGCTCAAGATATGGAAGTAAAAGATCAGATGAATGTTTGAAGAATTCCGGGAGGATGTTGTCTAATCCTGGTGACTTGTTACACTTTAGATGTTGTATACTGTTAAGTATTTCATCTCTACTTATTGGGGCGAGCCTGTAATAGTCATGAGCGAGCCTGTAATAGTCGTGGGCGAGCCTGTAATAGTCATGAGCGAGCTAGTGGTAGTGATGAGCGAGCCAGTTATAGTGATGAGTGAGCCTGTAATAGTTATGCACGAGCCAGTAATAGTCATGAGCGAGCCAATAATAGTCAAGGGTGAGCCAGCGATAGCCATGAGCGAGCCAGTGATAGTCATGAGCGAGCCAATGATAGCTATGATTTAGCCAATAATAGTCATGAGCGAGCCAGTAATAGTCATGAGCCAGTAATAGTTATGAGCGACCCAGATGATAGTCATGAGCGAGCCAGTGATAGCCATGAGCGACCTAGTGATAGTCATGAGTGAGCCAGTGATAGTCATGAGCGAGCCAGTGATAGCCATGAGCGAGCCAGTAATAGCCATGAGCGAGCCAGTAATAGTCATGAGCGAGCCTGTAAAAGTCATGAGCGAGCCAGTGATAGTCAGGATTGAGTCAGTAATAGTCATGAGCGAGTCAGTGATAGTCATGAGCGAGCCAGTGATAGCGATGAGCTAGCCAGTAATAGTCATGAGCGAGCCTGTAATAGTCATGAGTGAGCCAGTGATAGTCATGAGTTAGCCAGTAATAGTCATGAGCTAGTCTGTAATAGTCGTGAGCGAGCCTGTAATAGTCATGAGCGAGCCTTTAATAGTCGTGAGCGAGCCTGTAATAGTCATGAGCGAGCTAGTGGTAGTGATGAGCGAGCCAGTTATAGTGATGAGTGAGCCTGTAATAGTTATGCACGAGCCAGTAATAGTCATGAGCGAGCCAATAATAGTCAAGGGTGAGCCAGCGATAGCCATGAGCGAGCCAGTGATAGTCATGAGCGAGCCAGTGATAGCTATGATTTAGCCAATAATAGTCATGAGCGACCCAGTGATAGCCGTGAGCGACCCAGTGATACTCATGAGTGAGCCAGTAATAGTCATGAGCGAGCGAGTGATAATGAAGAGGGAGTCAGTGATAGTTATGAACGACCCAGTGATAATCATGTGTTAGCCAGTAATATAGTTATGAGCGAACCAGTGATAGTCATGAGTGAGCCAGTGATAGCCATGAGCGACCTAGTGATAGTCATGAGTGAGCCAGTGTTAGTCATGAGTGAGCCAGTAATAGTCATGAGCGAGCCTGTAATAGTCATGAGCGAGCCAGTAATAGTCATGAGCGAGCCAGTGACAGTCAAGAGTGAGCCGGTAATAGTCATGAGCGAGCCTGTAACAGTCATGAGTGAGCCTGTAATCGTCATAAGCGAGCCTGTTATATCATGAGCGAGCCAGTAATAGTCATGAGCGAGCCTGTAATTGTCATGAGCGAGCCAGTGATAGCCATGGGCGAGCCAGTGATAGTCATGAATTAGCCAGTGATAGTCAAGAGTTAGCCAGTTATAGCCATGAGCGAGCCTGTAATAGCCATGAGCGAGCCAGTGATAGATGAGCGAGCCAGTGTATAGTCATGAGCGAGCCAGTAATAGTCATGAGCGAGTTAGATAGTAATAGTCATGAGCGAGCCAGTAATAGTCATGAGCGATGTAATGTCGTCATGTCATGAGCGAGCCAGTGATAGTCATGAGTGAGCCAGTGATAGTCATGAGCGAGTGAGCCAGTGATAGTCATAGCGAGCGAGCCAGTAATAGTCATTAGTCAGTATAGTCATGAGCGAGCCTGTAGCCATGAGCGAGCCTGTAATCGTCATGGGCGAGCCAGTGATAGCCATGAGCGAGCCAGTAATAGTCATGAGCGAGCCCTGTAGTAATAGTCATGAGCGAGCCAGTAATAGTCAGTGAGTTAGCGAGTAATAGTAATGAGCGAGCCCAGTAAAAGTCATGATAGTGATAGCCATGAGCGAGCCAGTAATAGTCATGAGCGAACCCAGTGATAGCCATGAGCGAGCCAGTAATAGTCATGAGTGAGCCAGTGACAGTAGTGAGCCAGTAATAGTCATCATGAGCCAGTAATAGTCATGAGTGAGCCAGTGACAGTCATGATAGTCATGAAGCCAGTAATAGATGAGCGAGCCAGTAATAGTCATGAGAGAGGCCATGAGCGAGCCAGTGATAGTCAAGAGTGCCAGTTATAGAGCCAGTAATAGTCATGAGCGAGCTAGTAATAGTCATGAGCAAGTCAGTAATAGTCGTCAGTAATAGTAGAGCGAGACCAGTGATAGTAATGGCCATGAGCGAGTCAGGGATAGTGATAATTCATGAGCGAGCCAGTAAGAGCCATGGGCGTGATAGTCATGATGAGCGAGCCTGTCAATGTAATCGTCATGAGCCCAGTGAGCGAACGACCTAGTGATAATTATGAGTGAGCCCGTGATAGTGATGAGCGAGCCTGTAATATCACCATGAGCGAACCTGTAAGAGTCAAGAGCGAGCCGGAAAAAGTCATGAGCGAGCCAGTAATAGTCATGATCAAGTCAGTAACAGTCATGGAAGAGCCAGTGGTAGTTATGAGGAAGCAAGTAGTGGTCATGAGCGAACCTGTGACAGTCATGAGTGAGCCAGTAAAAGTCATGAGCGAGTCAGTGATAGTCATGAGTGAGCCAGTAATAGTCATGAGGGAGCCTGTAATAGTTATGAGCGAGCCAGTGACAGTCAAGAGTGAGCCGGTAATAGTCATGAGCGAGCCTGTAATAGTCATGAGCGAGCCTGTAATCGTCATAAGCGAGCCTGTTATATCATGAGCGAGCCAGTAATAGTCATGAGCGAGCCTGTAATTGTCATGAGCGAGCCAGTGATAGCCATGAGCGAGCCAGTGATAGTCATGAATTAGCCAGTGATAGTCAAGAGTTAGCCAGTTATAGCCATGAGCGAGCCTGTAATAGCCATGAGCGAGCCAGTAATAGTCATGAGCGAGCCAGTGACTGTCAAGAGTGAGCCAGTAATAGTCATGAGCGAGTCAGTGATAGCGATGAGCGAGTCAGTGATAGTCATGAGCGAACCAGTGATAGCCATGAGCGAGCCAGTGATAGCGATGAGCGAGCCAGTAATAGTCCTGAGCGAGTCAGTAATAGTCATGAGCGAGCCTGTCATAGTCATGAGCGAGCCTGTAATCGTCATGAACGAGCAAGTGATAAATGATAGGCATGAGCGAGCCTGTAATAGTCATGAGCTAGCCTGTAATCGTCATAAGCGAGCCTGTTATATTCATGAGTCAAACTGTAATAGTCATGAGCGACCCAGTGATAGTCATGAGTTAGCCTGTAATAGTCATGAGCGACCCAGTGATAGTCATGGTCGAGCCAGTGATAGTCATGGGTGAGCCATTTGTTGTCATGGGCGACCCAGTGATAGTAATGAGCTAATCAATTATAGTTATGAGCTACCCAGTGATAATCATGACTGAGCCAATGATAGCCATGAGTGAGCCAGTGATAGCCATTAGTGAGCCGGTGATAGTCATGAGTGAGCCTCTTAGTCATGAGTGACTTAGTAATAGTTATGAGCGAGGCAGTGATAGCCATAAGTGAGCCAGTGATAGCCATGAGTGAGCCAGTGATAGGCATGAGCGAGCAAGTAATAGTAATGAGTGAGCCAGTGATAGTCATGAGGGAGCCAGTGATAGTCATGAGCGAGCCAGTGATAGCCATGAGTGATCCAGTTAGTCATGAGTGACCTAGCAACAGTCATGAACGAGGCAGTGATAGCCATGAGTGAGCCAGTGATAGGCATGAGCGAGCAAGTAATAGTAATGAGTGAGCCAGTGATAGTCATGAGGGAGCCAGTGATAGTCATGAGCGAGCCAGTGATAGCCATGAGTGATCCAGTTAGTCATGAGTGACCTAGCAACAGTCATGAACGAGCCAGTGATAGCCATGAGGGAGCCAGTGATAGGTATTAGCGAGCAAGTAATAGTAATGAGTGAGCCAGTAATAGTCATGTGCGAGCCAGTAGTAGTCATGATGGAGCCTGTAATAGTCATGAGGGAGCCAGTTATAGCCATGAGTTTGCCAGTAATAGTCATGAGCGACCTAGTGATAGTCATGAGTTAGCCTGTAATAGTCATGAGCGACCCAGTGATAGTCATGGTCGAGCCAGTGATAGTCATGAGTGAGCCATTTGTTGTCATGGGCGACCCAGTGATAGTAATGAGCTAATCAATTATAGTTATGAGCTACCCAGTGATAATCATGACTGAGCCAATGATAGCCATGAGTGAGCCAGTGATAGCCATTAGTGAGCCGGTGATAGTCATGAGTGAGCCTCTTAGTCATGAGTGACTTAGTAATAGTTATGAGCGAGGCAGTGATAGCCATAAGTGAGCCGGTGATAGCCATGAGTGAGCCAGTGATAGGCATGAGCGAGCAAGTAATAGTAATGAGTGAGCCAGTGATAGTCATGAGGGAGCCAGTGATAGTCATGAGCGAGCCAGTGATAGCCATGAGTGATCCAGTTAGTCATGAGTGACCTAGCAACAGTCATGAACGAGGCAGTGATAGCCATGAGTGAGCCAGTGATAGGCATGAGCGAGCAAGTAATAGTAATGAGTGAGCCAGTGATAGTCATGAGGGAGCCAGTGATAGTCATGAGCGAGCCAGTGATAGCCATGAGTGATCCAGTTAGTCATGAGTGACCTAGCAACAGTCATGAACGAGCCAGTGATAGCCATGAGGGAGCCAGTGATAGGTATTAGCGAGCAAGTAATAGTAATGAGTGAGCCAGTAATAGTCATGAGCGACCTAGTGATAGTCATGAGTTAGCCTGTAATAGTCATGAGCGACCCAGTGATAGTCATGGTCGAGCCAGTGATAGTCATGAGTGAGCCATTTGTTGTCATGGGCGACCCAGTGATAGTAATGAGCTAATCAATTATAGTTATGAGCTACCCAGTGATAATCATGACTGAGCCAATGATAGCCATGAGTGAGCCAGTGATAGCCATTAGTGAGCCGGTGATAGTCATGAGTGAGCCTCTTAGTCATGAGTGACTTAGTAATAGTTATGAGCGAGGCAGTGATAGCCATAAGTGAGCCGGTGATAGCCATGAGTGAGCCAGTGATAGGCATGAGCGAGCAAGTAATAGTAATGAGTGAGCCAGTGATAGTCATGAGGGAGCCAGTGATAGTCATGAACGAGCCAGTGATAGCCATGAGTGATCCAGTTAGTCATGAGTGACCTAGCAACAGTCATGAACGAGGCAGTGATAGCCATGAGTGAGCCAGTGATAGGCATGAGCGAGCAAGTAATAGTAATGAGTGAGCCAGTGATAGTCATGAGCGAGCCAGTGATAGCCATGAGTGATCCAGTTAGTCATGAGTGACCTAGCAACAGTCATGAACGAGCCAGTGATAGCCATGGGGAGCCAGTGATAGGTATTAGCGAGCAAGTAATAGTAATGAGTGAGCCAGTAATAGTCATGTGCGAGCCAGTAGTAGTCATGATCGAGCCTGTAATAGTCATGAGGGAGCCAGTTATAGCCATGAGTTTGCCAGTAATAGTCATGAGCGACCTAGTGATAGTCATGAGTTAGCCAGTGATAGCCATGAACGACCTAGTGATATTGATGAGTGAGCCAGTGATAGCCATGTTAGAGCCAGTAATAGTCATGAGCAAGCCAGTGATAGTCATGAGCGATTTAGTAATAGTCATGAGTTAGCCTGTAATAGTCATGTGCGAGCCTGTAATAGTCATGAGCGAGCCAGTAATAGTCATGAGCGAGTCAGGGATAGACATGAACGAGCCAGTAATAGTCATGAGCGAGACAATGATAGTCATGAGTTAGCCAATAATAGTCATGAGAGGGCCTGTAATCGTCACGAGCGAGCCAGTGATAGTGATGAGCGAGCCAGTGATAATCATGAGTGAGCCAGATAGTCATGGGTTAGCCAGTGGTAGCCATGAGCGAGCCATTGATAGTTATGAATTAGCCAGTGATAGTCAAGAGTTAGCCAGTTATAGCCATGAGCGAGCCTGTAATAGTCGTGAGCGAGCCAGTAAAAGTCATGAGCGACATAGTGATAGCCATGAGCGAACCAGTAATAGTCATGAGCGAACCCAGTGATAGCCATGAGCGAGCCAGTAATAGTCATGAGTGAGCCAGTGACAGTCATGAGTGAGCCAGTAATAGTCATCAGTGAGCCAGTAATAGTCATGAGTGAGCCAGTGACAGTCATGAGTGAGCCAGTAATATTCATTAGCAAGCCAGTAATAGTCATAAGCGAGCCAGTAATAGTCATGAGAGAGGCAGTGATAGTCATGAGTTAGCCAGTGATAGTCAAGAGTTAGCCAGTTATAGCCATGAGGGAGCCAGTAATAGTCATGAACGACCTGGTGATATTGATGAGTGAGCCAGTGATAGTCATGAGCGAGCCAGTGATAGCCATGTTAGAGCCAGTAATAGTCATGAGCAAGCCAGTGATAGTCATGAGCGATTTAGTAATAGTCATGAGTTAGTCTGTAATAGTCATGTGCGAGCCTGTAATAGTCATGAGCGAGCCAGTAATAGTCATGAGCGAGTCAGGGATAGACATGAACGAGCCAGTAATAGTCATGAGCGAGACAATGATAGTCATGAGTTAGCCAATAATAGTCATGAGAGGGCCTGTAATCGTCACGAGCGAGCCAGTGATAGTGATGAGCGAGCCAGTGATAATCATGAGTGAGCCAGATAGTCATGGGTTAGCCAGTGGTAGCCATGAGCGAGCCAGTGATAGTCATGAGCGAGCCAGTGATGGTCTCGAGTTAGCCAGTAATAGTCATGAGTGAGCAAGTAATAGTCATGAGCTAGCCAGTAATAGTCATGAGTAAGCCATTAATAGTCATGAGTCAGCCAGTGATAGTGATGAGCGAGCCAGTAATAGTCATGAGCAAGCCAGTGATAGCCATGAGCGAGCCATTGATATTTATTATTGAGCCAATAATAGTCATTAGCGAGCAAGTGATAGTCATGAATTAGCAAGTGGTAGTCATGAGCGACCAAGTGATAGTAATGAGCAAGCCAGTTATAGTTTTAAGCGACCCATTTATAATCACGATTGAACCAGTGATAGCCATGAGTGAGCCAGTGATAGTCATGAGGGAGCCAGTTATAGTCATTGGTGAGTCAGTAATAGTCATGAGTGATCCAGTAATATCCATGAGCGAGCCAGTGATAGTCATGAGGGAGCCAGTGAAAGTCATGAGCGGGCCAGTGATAGCCATGAGTGAGCCAGTTAGTCATGAGTGACCCTAGTAATAGTCATGAGCGAGCCAGTAATAGTAATGAGCAAGCCAGTCATATTGATGAGTCAAACTGCAATAGTCATGAGCGACCCAGTGATAGCCATGGGTGATCCAGTTAGTAATGAGTGACCTAGCAACAGTCATGAACAACTGAGGCAGTGATAGCCATGAGTGAGCCAGTGATAGGCATGAGCGAGCAAGTAATAGTAATGAGTGAGCCAGTGATGGTCATGTGTGAGCCAGTAATGGTCATGAGCGAGCCAGTAATAGTAATGAGCGAGCCAGTCATATTCATGAGTCAAACTGCAATAGTCATGAGCGACCCAGTGATAGCCATGAGTGATCCAGTTAGTCATGAGTGACCTAGCAACAGTCATGAACGAGGCAGTGATAGCCATGAGTGAGCGAGAGTGAGCAGTGATAAGCATGAGCGAGCAAGTAATAGTAATGAGTGAGCCAGTGATAGTCATGAGGGAGCCAGTGATAGTCATGAGCGAGCCAGTGATAGTCATGAGTGATCCAGTTAGTCATGAGTGACCTAGCAACAGTCATGAACGAGCCAGTGATAGCCATGAGGGAGCCAGTGATAGGTATTAGCGAAGTAATAGTAATGAGTGAGCAAGTCATGAGGGAATATAGTCATGAAGTGATAGTCATGAGTGATCCAGTTAGTCATAGTGACAATAGTGAATGATAGCCATGAGGGAGCAGTGCCAGTAATAGTCATGTGCGAGCCAGTAGTAGTCATGATCGAGCCTGTAATAGTCATGAGGGAGCCAGTTATAGCCATGAGTTAGCCAGTAATAGTCATGAGCGACCTAGTGATAGTCATGAGTTAGCCAGTGATAGCCATGAGCGACCTAGTGATATTGATGAGTGAGCCAGTGATAGTCATGAGCGAGCCAGTGATAGCCATGTTAGAGCCAGTAATAGTCATGAGCAAGCCAGTGATAGTCATGAGCGATTTAGTAATAGTCATGAGTTAGCCTGTAATAGTCATGTGCGAGCCTGTAATAGTCATGAGCGATGCAGTAATAGTCATGAGCGAGTCAGGGATAGACATGAACGAGCCAGTAATAGTCATGAGCGAGACAATGATAGTCATGAGTTAGCCAATAATAGTCATGAGAGGGCCTGTAATCGTCACGAGCGAGCGAGTGATAGTGATGAGCGAGCCAGTGATAATCATGAGTGAGCCAGATAGTCATGGGTTAGCGAGTGGTAGCCATGAGCGAGCCAGTGATAGTCATGAGCGAGCCAGTGATGGTCTCGAGTTAGCCAGTAATAGTCATGAGTGAGCAAGTAATAGTCATGAGCTAGCCAGTAATAGTCATGAGTAAGCCATTAATAGTCATGAGTCAGCCAGTGATTGTGATGAGCGAGCCAGTAATAGTCATTAGCAAGCCAGTGAAAGCCATGAGCGAGCCATTGATATTTATTATTGAGCCAATAATAGTCATTAGCGAGCAAGTGATAGTCATGAATTAGCAAGTGGTAGTCATGAGCGACCAAGTGATAGTAATGAGCAAGCCAGTTATAGTTATGAGCGACCCATTTATAATCACAATTGAACCAGTGATAGCCATGAGTGAGCCAGTGATAGTCATGAGGGAGCCAGTTATAGTCATTGGTGAGTCAGTAATAGTCATGAGTGATCCAGTAATATCCATGAGCGAGCCAGTGATAGTCATGAGGGAGCCAGTGAAAGTCATGAGCGGTCCAGTGATAGCCATGAGTGAGCCAGTTAGTCATGAGTGACCCTAGAAATAGTCATGAGCGAGCCAGTGATAGGCATGAGCGAGCAAGTAATAGTAAAGAGTGAGTCAGTGATGGTCATGTGTGAGCCAGTAATGGTCATGAGCGAGCCAGTAGTAGTAATGAGCGAGCCAGTCATATTCATGAGTCAAACTGCAATAGTCATGAGCGACCCAGTGATAGTCATGAGTTAGCCTGTAATAGTCATGAGCGACCCAGTGATAGTCATTAGTTAGCCAGTACTATTCATGAGCAGCCAAATGATAGTCATGAGCAAGCCAGTGATAGCTATGATTTAGCCGATGATAGTCATGAGCGAGCCTGTAATAGTCATGAGCGAGGCAGTAATAGTCATGAGCGAGTCAGGGATAGACATGAACGAGCCAGTAATAGTCATGAGCGAGACAATGATAGTCATGAGTTAGCCAATAATTGTCATGAGAGGGCCTGTAATCGTCACGAGTGAGCCAGTGATAGTGATGAGCGAGCCAGTGATAATCATGAGTGAACCAGATAGTCATAGGTTAGCCAGTGGTAGCCATGAGCGAGCTAGTGATAGTCATGAGCGAGCCAGTGATGGTCTCGAATTAGCCAGTAATAGTCATGAGTGAGCAAGTAATAGTCATGAGCGAGCCAGTAATAGTCATGAGTAAGCCATTAATAGTCATGAGTCAGCCAGTGATAGTGATGAGCGAGCCAGTAATAGTCATGAGCGAGCCATTGATAGAGATGAGCTAGCCAGTAATAGCCATGAGCGAGAGAGGAAGTTTCTTTTGAGAGCCAGTGATAGTCAAGAGTGAGCCAGTAATAGTCATGAGCGAGCCTGTAATCGTCATGAGCGAGGCAGTGATAGTTATGAGCAAGCCAGTAATGGTCATGAGCGAACCAGTGATAGTCATGAGTGAGCCAGTAATAGTCATGAGCGAGCCAGTGATAGGCATGAGCGAGCCAGTAATAGTCATAAGCGAGCCATTGATAGCAATGAGTTAGCCATTAAGAGTCATGAGCGAGGCAGTGGTAGTCATGAGGGAGCCTTTAATAGTCATGCGCGAGCCAGTAATAGTCATGAGCGAGCCTGTAATAGTCATTAGCGAGCCAGTAATAGTCATCAGCGAGCCAGTCATAGTCATGAGCGAGCCAGTAGTAGTCATGAGCGAGCCAGTGATAGTAATGAGCGAACCAGAAATAGTCATGAGCGAGCTAGTAATAGTCATGAGCGAGCCAGTAATAGTCATGAGCGAGCCAGTAATAGTCATGAGCGAGCCAGTAGTAGTCATGAGCAAGCCAGTAATAGTCATGAGTGAGCCAGTGATAGTAATGAGCGAACCAGAAATAGTCATGAGCGAGCCTGTAATAGTCATAAGCTCGCCAGTAATAGTCATGAGCGAGCCAGTGATAGTAATGAGTTAGCCAGTAATAGTCATGAGGGAGCCAGTGATAGTCATGAGTGAGCGAGATAGTCATGGGTTAGCCAGTGGTAGCCATGAGCGAGCCAGTGATAGTCATGAGCGAGCCAGTGATAGTTATCAGGGACCCAGTGATAGTCATGAGCGAGCCAGTGATAGCTATGATTTAGCCAATAATAGTCATGAGCGGGTCAGTGATAGTCATGAGTTAGCCAGTAATAGTCATGAGGGAGCCAGTGATAGTCATGAGCGAGCCAGTGATGATCTCGAGATAACCAGTAATAGTCATGAGTGGGTAAGTAATAGTCATGAGCGAGCCAGTAATAGTCATGAGTAAGCCATTAATAGTCATGAGTCAGCCAGTGATAGTGATGAGCGAACCAGTAAAAGTCATGAGCAAGTCAGTGATAGCCATGAGCGAGCCATTAATAGTTATTATTGAGCCAATAATAGTCATTAGCGAGCAAGTGATAGTCATGAATTAGCAAGTGGTAGTCATGAGCGACCAAGTGATAGTAATGAGCAAGCCAGTTATAGTTATGAGCGACCCATTTATAATCATGATTGAACCAGTGATAGCCATGAGTGAGCCAGTGATAGTCATGAGGGAGCCAGTTATAGTCATTGGTGAGTCAGTAATAGTCATGAGCGATCCAGTAATATCCATGAGCGAGCCAGTGATAGTCATGAGGGATCCAGTGAAAGTCATGAGCGGGCCAGTGATAGCCATGAGTGAGCCGGAAGTCATGAGTGACCCTAGTAATAGTCATGAGCGAGCCAGTGATAGGCATGAGGGAGCAAGTAATAGTAAAGAGTGAGCCAGTGATGGTCATGTGCGAGCCAGTAATAGTCATGAGCGAGGAAGTAATAGTAATGAGCGAGCCAGTCATATTCAAGAGTCAAACTGTAATAGTCATGAGCGACCCAGTGATAGTCATGAGTTAGCCTGTAATAGTCATGAGCGACCCAGTGATAGTCATGGTCGAGCCAGTGATAGTCATTAGTTAGCCAGTACTAGTCATGAGCAACCAAGTGATAGTCATGAGCAAGCCAGTGATAGCTATGATTTAACCAATGATAGTCATGAGCGAGCCTGTGATAGCCATGGACAAGCCATTGACAGTTATGATTTTCCTAATAATAGTCATTAGCGAGCCTGTGATAGTCATGAGTTAGCTAGTTATAGTTATGAGCTAACCAGTGATAATCATGAATGAGCCTGTGATAGCCATGAGAGATCCAGTTAGTCATGAGTGACCTAGTAATAGTCATGAGTGAGCCAGTGATAGGCATGAGCGAGCAAGTAATAGAAATGAGTGGGCCAGTGATAGTCATGTCGGAGCCAGTGATAGCAATGAGCGAGCCAGTGATAGCCATGAGTGATCCAGTTACTCATGAGTGACCTAGCAACAGTCATGAGCGAGGCAATGATACCCCTGGAGGAGCCAGTGATAGGCATGGGCGAGCAAGTAATAGTAATGAGTGAGCCAGTGATGGTCATGAGCGAGCCTGCAATAGTCATGATCGAGCCTTAAATAGTCATGAGGGAGCCAGTTATAGCCATGAGTCAGCCAGTAATAGTCATGAGCGAGCCTGTCATAGTCATGAGCGAGCCAGTGATAGCCATGAGCGAGCCATTGATAGTTATGATTTAGACAATAATAGTCATGAGCGAGCCTGTGATAGCCATGAGTTAGCCAGTGATAGCCATGAGTGAGCAGGTGATAGTCATGATTGAGGCTGTAATAGTCATTGGCGTGCCAGTTATTTTCATGAGCAAGCCAGTGATAGCCATGAGTGATCCAGTTAGTCATGAGTGACCTAGTAATAACTCATGGCTATCACTGGATTGCTCATGAATATTACTGGCTCGCCAATGACTATTACAGGCTCACTCATGACTATCATCGGCTCACTCATGGCTATCACTGGTTCACTCAAAGCTATCACTGGCTCACTTATGACTATCACAGGCTAAGTCATGATTATCACTGGGTAGCTCATAACTATAACTGTCTAGCTCATTACTATCAATGGCTCGCTCATTGCTATCAATGGCTCGCTCATGGCTATCACTGGTTCACTCATGACTATTACTAGTTCAGTCATGACTAACTGGCTCACTCATGACTATTACTAGTTCAGTCATGACTAACTGGCTCACTCATGACTATCACTGGCTCCCTCATGACTATCACTGGCGAGCCAGTGATAGCCATGAGCGTGCCAGTGATAGGCATGAACGGGCAAGTAATAGTAATATGTGAGCCAGTGATCGTGATGAGGGAGCCAGTGATAGTAATGAGCGAGCCAGTGATAGCCATGAATGATCCAGTTACTCATGAGTGACCTAGCAGCAGTCATGAGGGAGCCAGTGATAGCCATGAGGGAGCCAGTGATAGTCATGTGCGATCCAGTAATAGTCATGAGTGAGCCAGTTATAGCTATGAGTTAGCAAGTAATAGTCATGAGCGACCAATTGTTGTTCATGAGCGAACCAGTGATATCTATGATTTAGCCAATAATAGTCATGAGCGAGCTACTGATAGGCATGAGTGAGCCAGTAATAGTCATGAGCGACCCAGTGATAGTCATGAGCGACCCAATGATGGTCATGACCGAGCCAGTGATATCTATGATTTAGCCAATAATAGTCGTGAGCGAGGCAGTGATAGTAACGAGTTAGCCAGTAATAGTCATGAGCGAGCTTGTAATCGTCATGAGCAAACCAGTGATAATCATGAGTGAGCCAGTGATAGTCATGATTAAGCCAGTAATAGTCATGAGTAAGCCAGTAATAGTCGTGGGTGAGCCAGTGGTAGTCATGAGCGAGCGAATAATAGTACTGAGCGAGCCGGTAATAGTCAAGAGTTAGCCAGTAATAGTCATGAACGAGCTAGTAATAGTCATGAGGTAGCCAGTGATAATCATGATTGAGCCTGTGATAGTGATGAGTGAGCAAGTAATAGTCATGAGCGACCTAGTGATAGTCATGAGGGAGCCAGTGATAGCGATGATTTAGCCAATAATAATCATGAGGGAGCCAGTGATACCCATGAGCGACCCATTGATAGTTATGATTTAGCTAATAATAGCCATTAGCGAGCCAGTGATAGTCATGAGCGAGCCAGTGATAGCTATGATTTAACCAATTTTAGTCATGAACGAGCCAGTAATAGTCATGAACGAGCCAGTGATAGTCATGATCGAGCCAGTCATAGTCATGAGTGAGCCAGTTATAGTCATGAGAGAGCCAGTGATAGTCTTGAGCAAGCCAGTGATAATAATGAGTGAGCCAGTGATAGTGATGAGCGAGCAAGTAATAGTCATGATTGACCCAGTGATAGTCATGAGGGAGCCAGTGATAGCTATGATTTAGCCCATTTTAGTCTTGAGCGAGCCTGTCATAGTCATGAACGAACCAGTGATTGTCATGAGGGTGCCAGTGATAGTCATGAGGGAGCCATTGATAGTAATGACCGAGCCAGTGATAGCCATGAGCGATCCAGTTACTCATGTGCGAGCCAGTAGTAGTCATGATCGAGCCAGAAATAGTCATAAGGGAGCCAGTTATAGCCATGAGTCAGCCAGTAATAGTCATAAGCGACCCAGTGATAGTCATGAGCTAGCCAGTGATAGTCATTAGTTAGCCAGTAATAGTCATGATCGACCCGGTGATAGTCATGAGCGAGGCAGTGATATCTATGATTTAGCCTATAATAGTCATGAGCGAGGCAGTGATAGTCACGAGTTAGCCAGTAATAGTCATGAGCGAGCATGTAATAGTCATGAGCGAGCCAGTGATAGCCATGAGCGAGCCATTGACAGTTATGATTTAGCCAATAATAATCATGAGCGAGCCAGTGATAATTGTGAGTGAGCCATTGGTAGTTGTGAGCGACCCATAGATAGTAATGAGCTAGCCAGTTATAGGTATGAGGTACCCAGTGATAATCATGACTGAGCCAGTGATAGCCATGAGTGAGCCAGTGATAGTCATGAATGAGCCTGTAATAGTCATGAGTGAGCCAGTGATAGTAATGAGTGAGCCAGTGATAGCCATGAGTGATCCAATTACTCATGAGTCACCTAGCAAGAGTCATGAGCGAACCAGTGATAGCCCTGAAGGAGCCAGTGATAGGCTTGAGTGAGCCAGTAATAGTAATGAGTGAGCCAGTGATAGTCATGTGTGAGACAGTAATAGTCATGATCGAGCCAGAAATAGTCATGAGGGAGCCAGTTATAGCCATGAGTCAGCCAGTAATAGTCATGAGCGAGCCAGTGAAAGTCACGAGTTAGCCAGTAATAGTCACGAGCGACCCAGTAATAGTCATGAGCGAGTCAGTGATAGCCATGAGCGAGCCATTCATAGTTAGGATTTAGCCAATAATAGTCATTAGCGAGACTGTGATAGTCATGAGTTAGACAGTTATACTTATGAGCTACCCAGTGAAAATCATGAATGAGCCTGTGATAGCCATGAGGGAGCCAGTTATAGCCACGAGTTAGCTAGTAATAGTCATGAGCGATCCAGTGATAGTCATGAGTTTGCCAGTAATAGTCATGAGCGACCCAGTGATAGTCATTAGGGAGCCAGTGATGGTCATTTGTGAGACAGTAATAGTCATGAGCGACCTAGTGATAGTCATGAGCAAGCCAGTGATAGTCATGAGTGAGCCAGTTAGTCATGAGTGACCTAGTATTAGTCATGAGTAAGCCAGTGATAGCCATGAGCGAGCCAGTGATAGCCATATGTGAGCCAGAGATAGCTATGAGTGAGCCAATGATAGTCATGAGTTAGCCGGTAATAGTCATGAGCGACCCAGTGATAGTCATTAGGGAGCCAGTGATAGTCATTTGTGAGACAGTAATAGTCATGAGCGACCTAGTGATAGTCATGAGCGAGCCAGTGATAGTCATGAGTGAGCAAGTTAGTCATGAGTGACCTAGTAATAGTCATGAGTGAGCCATTGATAGCCATGAGCGAGCCAGTGATAACCATAAGTGAGCCAGTGATAGCTATGAGTGAGCCAGTGATAGTCATGAGTGAGCCAATAATAGTCATTGGCGAGCCAGTAATATTCATGAGCAATCCAGTGATAGCAATGAGTGATCCGGTTAGTGATGAGTGACCTAGCAACAGTCATGAGCGAGCCAGTGATAGCTATGAGGGAACCAGTGATAGGCATGAACGAGCAAGTAATAGTAGCGAGTGAGCCAGTGATAGTCATGTGCGATCCAGTAATAGTCATGAGGGAGCCAGTGATGGTCATGACCGAGCCAGTGATATCTATGATTTAGCCAATAATAGTCATGAGCGAGGCAGTGATAGTAACGAGTTAGCCAGTAATAGTCATGAGCGAAGCTTGTAATAGTCATGAGCAAACCAGTGATAATCATGAGTGAGCCAGTGATAGTCATGATCGAGCCAGTAATAGTCATGAGTAAGCCAGTAATAGTCGTGGGTGAGCCAGTGGTAGTCATGAGAGAGCGAATAATAGTACTGAGCGAGCCGGTAATAGTCAAGAGTTAGCCAGTAATAGTCATGAACGAGCTAGTAATAGTCATGAGGTAGCCAGTGATAATCATGAGTGAACCTGTTATAGTGATGAGCGAGCAAGTAATAGTCATGAGCGACCCATTGATAGTCATGAGGGAGCCAGTGATAGCGATGATTTAGCCAATAACAGTCATGAGCGAGCCAGTGATAGTCACGAGTTAACCAGTGATAGCCATGAGCGAGCCATTGATAGTTATAATTTAGCCAATAATAGCCATTAGCGAGCCAGTGATAGTCATGAGCGAGCCAGTGATAGCTATGATTTAACCAATTTTAGTCATGAGCGAGCCAGTAATACCCATGAACGAGCCAGTGATAGTCATGAATGAGCCAGTGATAGTCATGAGAGAGCCAGTGATAGTCTTGAGGAAGCCAGTGATTATCATGAGTGAGCCAGTGATAGTGATGAGCGAGCAAGTAATAGTCATGATCGACCCAGTGATATTCATGAGGGAGCCAGTGACAGCTATGATTTAGCCCATTTTAGTCTTGAGCGAGCCTGTAATAGTCATGAACGAGCCAGTGATAGTCATGAGGGAGCCAGTGATAGTCATGAGTGAGTCAGTGATAACCATGAGTGAGCCAGTGATAGTCATGAGTGACCTAGTAATAGTCATGAGCGACTCAGTGATAGTCATGAACGAGCCAGTGATAGGCATGAGCGAGCAAGTAATAGTAACGAGTGAGCCAGTTATAGTTATGAGCGACCCAGTGATAATCATGATTGAGCCAGTGATATCCATGAACGAGCCAGTAATAGTCATGAGCGACCCAGTGATGGTCATGAGGGAGCCAGTGATAGCTATGATTTAGCCAATAATAGTCATGAGCAAGCCTGTAATAGGCATGAACAAGCCAGTGATAATCATTGGTGAGCCAGTGATAGTCATGATCGAGCCAGTAATAGTCATGAGTAAGCCAGTAATAGTCATGGGTGAGCCAGTGGTAGCCATGAGCGAGCCAATAATAGTAATGAGTGAGCCAGTAATAGTCAAGAGTTAGCCAGTAATAGTCATGAGCTAGCCAGTGATAATCATGAGTGAGCCAGTGATAGTGATGAGCGAGCAAGTAATAGTCATGATCGACCCAGTGATAGTCATGAGGGAGCCAGTGATTGCTATGATTTAGCCCATTTTAGTCTTGAGCGAGTCTGTAATATTCATGAACGAGCCAGTGATACTCATGAGGGAGCCAGTGATAGTCGTGAGTGAGCCAGTGATAGTCATGAGTGACCTAGTAATAGTCATGAGCGAGCCAGTGATAGCCATGAACGAGCCAGTGATAGGCATGAGCGATCAAGTAATAGTAACGAGTGAGCCAGTTATAGTTATGAGCGACCCGGTGATAATCATGATTGAGCCAGTGATATCCATGAGCGAGCCAGTAATAGTCATTAGCGACCCAGTGATGGTCATGAGGGAGCCAGTGATAGCTATGATTTAGCCAATAACAGTCATTACCGAGCCAGTGATAGTAACGAGTTAGCCAGTAATAGTCATGATCGAGCCTGTAATAGCCATGAGCAAGCCAGTGATGATCATGAGTGAGTCAGTGATAGTCATGATCGAACCAGTAATAGTCATGAGTAAACCAGTAATAGTCATGGGTGTGCCAGTCGTAGCCATGATCGAGCGAATAATAGTACTGAGCGAGCCGGTAATAGCCATGAGCAAGCCAGTGATAATCATGGGTGAGCCAGTGATAGTCATGATCGAGCCGGTAATAATCATGAGTAAGCCAGTAATAGCCATGGGTGAGCCAGTCGTAGCCATGAGCAAGCCAATAATAGTAATGAACGAGCCGGTAATAGTCAAAAGTTAGCGAGTAATAATCATGAGAGAGCTAGTAATGGTCTTGAGTTATCCAGTAATAATCATGAGTGAGCCAGTAATAGTGATGAGCGAGCAAGTAATAGTCATAAGCGACCCAATGATAGTCATGAGCGAGCCAGTGATAGTCATGAGTGAGCCAGTGATAGTCATGAGGGAGCCAGTAATAGTCATGAGCTAGCCAGTGATTATCATGAGTGAGCCAGTGATAGTGATGAGCGAGCAAGTAATAGTCATGATCGACCCAGTGATAGTCATGAGGGAGCCAGTGATAGCTATGATTTAGCCCATTTCAGTCTTGAGCGAGTCTGTAATAGTCATGAACGAGCCAGTGATAGTCATGAGGGAGCCAGTGATAGTCATGAGTGAGTCAGTGATAGCCATGAGTGAGCCAGTGATAGCTATGAGTGAGCCAGTGATAGTCATGAGTGAGCCAATAATAGTCATTGGCGAGCCAGTAATATTCATGAGCAATCCAGTGATGGCAATGAGTGATCCGGTTAGTGATGAGTGACCTAGCAACAGTCATGAGCGAGCCAGTGATAGCTATGAGGGAACCAGTGATAGGCATGAACGAGCAAGTAATAGTAGCGAGTGAGCCAGTGATAGTCATGTGCGATCCAGTAATAGTCATGAGGGAGCCAGTGATGGTCATGACCGAGCCAGTGATATCTATGATTTAGCCAATAATAGTCATGAGCGAGGCAGTGATAGTAACGAGTTAGCCAGTAATAGTCATGAGCGAAGCTTGTAATAGTCATGAGCAAACCAGTGATAATCATGAGTGAGCCAGTGATAGTCATGATCGAGCCAGTAATAGTCATGAGTAAGCCAGTAATAGTCGTGGGTGAGCCAGTGGTAGTCATGAGAGAGCGAATAATAGTACTGAGCGAGCCGGTAATAGTCAAGAGTTAGCCAGTAATAGTCATGAACGAGCTAGTAATAGTCATGAGGTAGCCAGTGATAATCATGAGTGAACCTGTTATAGTGATGAGCGAGCAAGTAATAGTCATGAGCGACCCATTGATAGTCATGAGGGAGCCAGTGATAGCGATGATTTAGCCAATAACAGTCATGAGCGAGCCAGTGATAGTCACGAGTTAACCAGTGATAGCCATGAGCGAGCCATTGATAGTTATAATTTAGCCAATAATAGCCATTAGCGAGCCAGTGATAGTCATGAGCGAGCCAGTGATAGCTATGATTTAACCAATTTTAGTCATGAGCGAGCCAGTAATACCCATGAACGAGCCAGTGATAGTCATGAATGAGCCAGTGATAGTCATGAGAGAGCCAGTGATAGTCTTGAGGAAGCCAGTGATTATCATGAGTGAGCCAGTGATAGTGATGAGCGAGCAAGTAATAGTCATGATCGACCCAGTGATATTCATGAGGGAGCCAGTGACAGCTATGATTTAGCCCATTTTAGTCTTGAGCGAGCCTGTAATAGTCATGAACGAGCCAGTGATAGTCATGAGGGAGCCAGTGATAGTCATGAGTGAGTCAGTGATAACCATGAGTGAGCCAGTGATAGTCATGAGTGACCTAGTAATAGTCATGAGCGACTCAGTGATAGTCATGAACGAGCCAGTGATAGGCATGAGCGAGCAAGTAATAGTAACGAGTGAGCCAGTTATAGTTATGAGCGACCCAGTGATAATCATGATTGAGCCAGTGATATCCATGAACGAGCCAGTAATAGTCATGAGCGACCCAGTGATGGTCATGAGGGAGCCAGTGATAGCTATGATTTAGCCAATAATAGTCATGAGCAAGCCTGTAATAGGCATGAACAAGCCAGTGATAATCATGGGTGAGCCAGTGATAGTCATGATCGAGCCAGTAATAGTCATGAGTAAGCCAGTAATAGTCATGGGTGAGCCAGTGGTAGCCATGAGCGAGCCAATAATAGTAATAAGTTAGCCAGTAATAGTCATGAGCTAGCCAGTGATAATCATGAGTGAGCCAGTGATAGTGATGAGCGAGCAAGTAATAGTCATGATCGACCCAGTGATAGTCATGAGGGAGCCAGTGATTGCTATGATTTAGCCCATTTTAGTCTTGAGCGAGTCTGTAATATTCATGAACGAGCCAGTGATACTCATGAGGGAGCCAGTGATAGTCATGAGTGAGCCAGTGATAGTCATGAGTGACCTAGTAATAGTCATGAGCGACTCAGTGATAGCCATGAACGAGCCAGTGATAGGCATGAGCGATCAAGTAATAGTAACGAGTGAGCCAGTTATAGTTATGAGCGACCCGGTGATAATCATGATTGAGCCAGTGATATCCATGAGCGAGCCAGTAATAGTCATTAGCGACCCAGTGATGGTCATGAGGGAGCCAGTGATAGCTATGATTTAGCCAATAATAGTCATTACCGAGCCAGTGATAGTAACGAGTTAGCCAGTAATAGTCATGATCGAGCCTGTAATAGCCATGAGCAAGCCAGTGATGATCATGAGTGAGTCAGTGATAGTCATGATCGAGCCAGTAATAGTCATGAGTAAACCAGTAATAGTCATGGGTGTGCCAGTCGTAGCCATGATCGAGCGAATAATAGTACTGAGCGAGCCGGTAATAGCCATGAGCAAGCCAGTGATAATCATGAGTGAGCCAGTGATAGTCATGATCGAGCCGGTAATAGTCATGAGTAAGCCAGTAATAGCCATGGGTGAGCCAGTCGTAGCCATGAGCAAGCCAATAATAGTAATGAACGAGCCGGTAATAGTCAAAAGTTAGCGAGTAATAATCATGAGAGAGCTAGTAATGGTCTTGAGTTATCCAGTAATAATCATGAGTGAGCCAGTAATAGTGATGAGCGAGCAAGTAATAGTCATAAGCGACCCAATGATAGTCATGAGCGAGCCAGTGATAGTCATGAGTGAACCAGTGATAGTCATGAGGGAGCCAGTAATAGTCATGAGCTAGCCAGTGATTATCATGAGTGAGCCAGTGATAGTGATGAGCGAGCAAGTAATAGTCATGATCGACCCAGTGATAGTCATGAGGGAGCCAGTGATAGCTATGATTTAGCCCATTTCAGTCTTGAGCGAGTCTGTAATAGTCATGAACGAGCCAGTGATAGTCATGAGGGAGCCAGTGATAGTCATGAGTGAGTCAGTGATAGCCATGAGTGAGCCAGTGATAGTCATGAGTGACCTGGTAATAGTCATGAGAGAGCAAGTGATAGGTATGAACGAGCCAGTGAAAGGCATGAGCGAGCCTGTAATATTCATGAGTGAGCCAGAAGTAGTCATGGGTGAGCCAGTGGCAGCCATGAGCGAGCCAATTATAGTAGTGAGCGAGCCAGTAATAGTCAAGAGTTAGCCAGTAATAGTCATGAGCTAGCCAGTGATAATCATGAGTGAGCCAGTGATAGTGATGAACGAGCAAGTAATAGTAACGATCGACCCAGTGATAGTGATGAGGGAGCCAGTGATAGCTATGATTTAGCCCATTTTAGTCTTGAGCGAGTCTGTAATATTCATGAACGAGCCAGTGATAGTCATGAGGGAGCCAGTGATAGTCATGAGTGAGTCAGTGATAGCCATGAGTGAGCCAGTGATAGTCATGAGTGACCTAGTAATAGTCATGAGCGACCCAGTGATAACCATGAACGAGCCAGTGATAGGCATGAGCGAGCAAGTAATAGTAACGAGTGAACCAGTTATAGTTATAAGCGACCCAGTGATAATCATGATTGAGCCAGTGATATCCATGAGCGAGGCAGTAATAGTCATTAGCGACCCAGTGATGGTCATGAGGGAGCCAGTGATAGCTATGATTTAGCCAATAATAGTCATTAGCGAGCCAGTGATAGTAACGAGTGAGCCAGTAATAGTCATGAGCGAGCCTGTAATAGCCATGAGCAAGCCAGTGATGATCATGAGTGACCCAGTGATAGTCATGATCGAGCCAGTAATAGTCATGAGTAAGCCAGTAATAGTCATGGGTGAACCAGTCGTAGCCATGAGCGAGCGAATAATAGTACTGAGCGAGCCGGTAATAGCCATGAGCAAGCCAGTGATAATCATGGGTGAGCCAGTGATAGTCATGATCGAGCCGGTAATAGTCATGAGTGAGCCAGTAATAGTCATGGGTGAGCCAGTCGTAGCCATGAGCGAGCGAATAATAGTAATGAGCGAGCCGGTAACAGTCAAGAGTTAGCCAGTAATAATCATAAGCGAGCTAGTAATGGTCATGAGCTAGCCAGTAATAATCATGAGTGAGCCAGTAATAGTGATGAGCGAGCAAGTAATAGTCATAAGCGACCTATTGATAGTCATGAGCGAGCCAGTGATAGTCATGAGTGAGCCAGTGATAGTCATGAGAGCCAGTGATAGTCATGATCGACCCAGTAATAGTCATGAGTGAGCCAGAAATACTCATGGGTGAGCCAGTTGTAGCAATGAGTGAGCCAATAATAGTAATGAGTGAGCCAGTAATAGTTAAGAGTTAGCCAGTAATAGTCATGAGCTAGCCAGTGATAATCACCCGGTGATAATCATGATTGAGCCAATGATATCCATGAGCGAGCAAGTAATAGTCATGAGCGACCCAGTGATGGTCATGAGGGAGCCAGTGATAGCTATGATTTAGCCAATAATAGTCATGAGCGAGCCAGTGATAGTAACGAGTTAGCCAGTAATACTCATGAGAGAGCCAGTAATAGCCATGAGCAAGCCAGTGATGATCATGAGTGACCCAGTGATAGTCATGATCGAGCCAGTAATAGTCATGAGTAAGCCAGTAATAGTCATGGGTCAGCCAGTGGTAGCCATGAGCGAGCCAATAATAGTACTGAGCGAGCCGGTAATAGTCAAGAGTTAGCCAGTAGTAATCATGAGCGAGCCTGTAATGGTCATGTGCTAGCCAGTAATAATCATGAGTGAGCCAGTGATAGTGATGAGCGAGCAAGTAATAGTCATAAGCGCCCCATTGATAATCATGAGCGAGCCAGTGATAGCTATGACTTAGCCAATAATAGTCATGAGCGAGCCAGTGATAGTCACGAGTTAGCCAGTAATAGTCATGAACGAGCCTGTAATAGTCGTGAACGAGCCAGTAATAGTCATGAGCAAGCTAGTAATAGTCATGAGCTGGCCAGTGATAAACAAAAGAGTGAGCCAGTGATAGTGATGATCGACCCAGTGATAGTCATGAGCGAGCCAGTGATAGCTATGATTTAGCCAATTTTAGTCATGAGCGAGCCAGTAATGGTCATGAACGAGCCAGTGATAGTCATGAGGGAGCCAGTGATAGTCATGAGTGAGCCAGTGATAGTCATGAGAGAGCAAGTGATAGTCTTGAGGAAGCCAGTGATAATAATGAGTGAGCCAGTGATAGTCTTGATCGAGCCAGTAATAGTCATGAGTAAGCCAGAAATACTCATGGGTGAGCCAGTGGTAGCCATGAGCGAGCCAATAATAGTAATGAACGAGCCAATAATAGTCAAGAGTTAGCCAGTAATAGTCATGAGCTAGCCAGTGATAATCATGAGTGAGCCAGTGATAGTGATGAGCGAGCAAGTAATAGTCATGATCGACCCAGTGATAGTCATGAGGGAGCCAGTGATAGCTATGATTTAGCTCATTTTAGTCTTGAGCGAGTCTGTAATATTCATTTACGAGCCAGTGATAGTCATGAGGGAGCCAGTGATAGTCATAAGCCAACCAGTGATAGTCACGAGTTAGCCAGTAATAGTAATGAGCGATCCTGTAATACTCATGAACGAGCCAGTGATAGTCATGAGTGGGCCAGTAATAGTCGTGAGCAAGTTAGTAATAGTCATGAGCTAGCCAGTGATAAACAAAAGAGTGAGCCAGTGATAGTGATGAGCGAGCAAGTAATAGTCATGATCGACCCAGTGATAGTCATGAGGGAGCCAGTCATTACGATGATTTAACTCATTTTAGTCTTGAGCGAGCCTGTAATAGTCATGAACGAGCAAGTGAAAGTCATGAGGGAGCCAGTGATAGTCATGAGTGAGTCAGTGATAGCCATGAGTGAGGCAGTGATAGTCATGAGTGACCTAGTAATAGTCATGAGCAAGCTAGTAATAGTCATGAGCTAGCCAGTGATAAACAAAAGAGTGAGCCAGTGATAGTGATAAGCGAGCAAGTAATAGTCATGAGCGACCCAGTGATAGTCATGAGCGAGCCAGTGATAGCTATGATTTAGCCAATTTTAGTCTTGAGCGAGCCAGTAATTGTCATGAACAAGCCAGTGATAGTCATGAGGGAGCCAGTGATAGTCATGAGTGAGCCAGTGATAGTCATGAGAGAGCCAGTGATAGTCTTGAGCAAGCCAGTGATAATCATGAGTGAGCCAGAAATAGTCATGGGTGAGCCAGTGGTATCAATGAGCGAGCCAATAATAGTCAAGAGTTAGCCAGTAATAGTCATGAGCTAGCCAGTGATAATCATGAGTGAGCCAGTGATAGTGATGAGCGAGCAAGTAATAGTCATGTTCGACCCAGTGATAGTCATAAGGGAGCCAGTGATAGCGATGGTTTATCCCATTTTAGTCATGAGGGAGCCTGTAATAGTCATGAACGAGCCAGTGATAGTCATGAGGGAGCCAGTGATAGTCATGAGTGAGTCAGTGATAGCCATGAGTGAGCCAGTGATAGTCATGAGTGACCTAGTAATAGTCATGAGCGAGCCAGTGATAGCCATGAACGAGCCAGTGATAGGCATGAGCGAGCAAGTAATAGTAACGAGTGAGCCAGTTAAAGTTATGAGCGACCCGGTGATAATCATGATTGAGCCAGTGATATCCATGAGCGAGCAAGTAATAGTCATGAGCGACCCAGTGATGGTCATGAGGGAGCCAGTGATAGCTATGATTTAGCCAATAATAGTCATGAACGAACCAGTTATAGTAACGAGTTAGCCAGTAATAGTCATGTGCGAGCCTGTAATAGCCATGAGTAAGTCAGTAATAGTGATGGGTGAGCCAGTGGTAGTCATGAGCGAGCCAATAATAGTAATGAGCGAGCCAGTAATAGTCAAGAGTTAGCCAGTAATAATCATGAGCGAGCTAGTAATGGTCATGAGCTAGCCAGAAATAATCATGAGTGAGCCAGTGATAGTGATGAGCGAGCAAGTAATAGTCATAAGCGACCCATTGATAGTCATGAGCGAGCCAGTGATAGCTATGATTTAGCCAATAATAGTCATGAGCGAGGCAGTGATAGTCACGAGTTAGCCAGTGATAGTCATGAGTGAGCCAGTGATAGCCATGAGTGAGCCAGTGATAGTCATGAGTGACCTAGTAATAGTCATGAGCGAGCCAGTGATAGCCATGAGGGAGCAAGTGATAGGCATGAGCGAGCAAGTAATAGATTAGCTTTATTTCCTCCAGATTACAAGGATTTAAACATCACATGATATTTACAGACAAGTGAATATATGAATGCATCAGAAAGTTAATGAAACAAGAAATAGCATTTACTGACAAAATCAGCCACAATTAACATTATTTGGCACCAGGTATCAAAGTGAATCTCTTCTGTACAGTCTGGGAATCCACCAAGGAAGAATGAGATGATGGAGTCGTCATCTTTTGACCATAAGTCAGCAAAGCATTTGACATCCATCAGGTCAAATACTTTTTCAAACAGTTCGTCTCTCTCTGACATGTTCTTGGAACATGATATGAAAACATGGTTCACAAGGTCATAAACAACTGTACCACATGCACATTCTCTCGATTCTAGTGGTCCACATGCAATATGGACAATTTTAGATATAGCATTAAATTTCAGGGGAAGTCTCTTGCACAGTAACCAAAGTCTATTAGTGTTCTCATGTCGTACAGTCATGTATCTGGACAGATCTAATCTGCTGGCTATTCCGTGCATTCGAGTAGATATGTCGAGGCTTCTAACTCTATCTGTGACCAGCCGGTTCCACTGAGGCTTGCTGGGAGGATTACAGGCATAGAAGTAGTCCCTGACCTCCGTTTCAAGAGTGTATATTTGTACAAGTCTGAACATGTTGAAAGCGGGTGAGCAGAAGCATCGTTTATCGTTGTTAAGGTCACATTTATACTGACCAAATCGACCAATGAAGACACGTTTAAAGTAGTATTTACTACTCACCCTGCATAGCTTGCCCATGAGTAGGAGTGATTGACGCTCAATGTAAGATTGTATTGTGGAAAGGTGTAGGCTGTCCAGGGCAATATGAGAAGGAGTATGCTTAGGTAAGCCTTGTACCTTTTTGCTGAAATATCTTTGGGGTACTTCTAACATATCATATTCTCTCAGGGAGAGTTGTCCCCATGTGTTGGAACCATAGAGAACACAATTTAGTATTACTCGTTCTAATACTCGAACAGCTGATAAAGGGTTTAACCCTCCAAAGAATATACCATGGCTATGATTTATATTGACATGTTTCTTTAACTTTTCACAAGCTACTAAAGTGCGTTCAAGTGACTTTCCATTACTTGATAGATGTACACCAGCATAGGTCACTGACGATTTGTATGGTAGTTTGTTCTGCCCACAGTACAGATCTGGACATAGCACATTTGACTAACAGCGTGAGAAGACTAGCAGGGAGCTTTTGCTTACATTATACACCAGTTGCCACCTACATGCATATGCGTTTGCAATGTTCAATAGGTTTTGGAGAGCTGGTGGTGAATTGCTGGCAATCGTTGTGTCGTCAGCTAGGAGTTGGCCTGGGTAGTGTCCCCAGGGTAGCCGCAAGCCGTATCCAGAGCAGTCAAGTTCACAGATGAGTCCATTGATGTACACGGTAAAAGCCAGGCAGACAGAACACGTCCTTGGCCCACGCCTTGATTGATTGTGAATAGTTCGGATTCACAGCCTGAAAATGTCACATATGACTGCATAGAGGAATACGCATTATGCAACAGACGCCAGGTTCTACCTGTAATACCCATCTCATATAGCTGAAGAAATAGGCCATCCAGCCAGACACGATCAAACGCTTTAGAGTTATCTAAAAAAGCACAGTAGACCACAGATTGTCTTTCATTATATTATGCTATGTTCTCAAGCAGACTAAAGCAGGCTGTCTTTGCCCCGGCGTTTTTTCTGAAATCCAAACTGTAGGGGGTGTGGAAAGTCACATTTAGTATTTATATATCGTTCAATTCTGGCGACCCAGTGATAGTAATGAGCTAGCCAGTTATAATTATGAGCGACCCAGTGATAATCATGATTGAGCCAGTGATAGTCATGAGCGACCTAGTGATAGTCAAAAGCGAGCCAGTGATAGTCATGAGGTGAGCCAGTAATAGACATGAGCGACCTAGTGATAGTCATGAGCGAGCCAGTGATAGTCACGATTTAGCCAGTAATAGTCATGAGGGAGCCGGTAATAGTCATGAGCAAGCCAGTGATAGTCATGAGCAAGCCAGTAATAGTCATGAGTAAGCCAGTAATAGTCATGGGTGAGCCATTGGTAGCCATGAGCGAGCCAATAATAGTCATGAGCGAGCCAGTAATAGTGAAAATTTAGCCAGTAATAATCATGAGCTAGCCAGTAATAGTCAAGAGTTAGCCAGTAATAGTCATGAGCGAGCTAGTCATAGTCATGAGCGAGCCAGTGATAATCATGAGTGAGCCAGTGATAGTGATGAGGGAGCAAGTAATAGTCATGAGCGAGCCAGTGATAGCTATGATTTAGCCAATAATAGTCATGAACGAGCCAGCGATAGTCACGAGTTAGCCAGTAATAGTCATGAGTGAGCATGTAATAGTCATGAGCGAGTCAGTGATAGCCATGAGCGAGCCATTGATAGTTATGATTTAGCGAGTAACAGTCATGAGCGAGCCTGTGATAGTCATGAGTTAGCCATTGGTAGTCATGAGCGACCCAGTGATAGTCATGAGTGAGCCAGTAATGGTCATGAGTGAGCCAGTGATAGCCATGAGTGAGTCACATGTGTCCTAGTGATAGTCATTGTGCCCCCGGCGTTCAGCGTTCGCACTGGAAATTCGACTATAAATGGATGTCCGTAAATCTGTGACGTAGGATATATCTTCAAAGATTTCCGTTGTTTTGATAGAACGAGATCCTTTGAAATCCTTTTTCTTATTATAGTAAGTTAACTTGTATTAACTTGTTGTCCCCTTCTTAATACCACCATATCACCAGTGTTTCTTAATTAACTAAAAATACGTTTTACTTTCAGCGCAGAAGGTTTTCAGTTTTAGCTGTGCTGTAGTGCCAAACCAGCTTGGCAGCAGCTGCAGGGGAATGTCGAGTTAGCAGCTCATATTGATCACCGAGACATAATTCAATCAAAGTCACTTAGTCTGGCCACAAACCTCCCTTCGGCTGTATTGTAAAAGTATCTGTATGAAGATTTCAGGGCTACTTGAAAATTCTCTGGTCGGTCGCACAACCAGTGGGAACATTTATGAAAACCATATGCTCGAATAGCATCGCAGTTATTCCAATTTGGACGTTTTGGCGTTTCCTGTAGAATTAGCTCGCATATTTCCGTAGTCTATTTTCTCAAATAAAAGGTACTGTTGTCCGTGAAACAGTATTTAGGTTAATGTAAAATACAGACATTATCGAGTCTCCATCCCGTGTTTATTATTGAACAAATTAACTTGACGAAACTGTAACTCTGCTAAATTCGAGAACATACGAAATAGGGAGTGAAGTCATTCCAGAAGAAAAATCAGAGCAACCCAATTAAAACGTTAAACTAGGAGGAAAGGTAACTGAAATGTTAGGAACTCTGGAGGAAAGACCAGAAACTGTTGGTATGCGGAAGTAGGTCTATATCTAGGATCAGCAAGTTCAAGTGATAGTTTAAACAATAATAGACCCAAGGGAAATAAGTGTTATTTCTAGCTACATTATACACCCTAGGTGAACTTTCATGTGGATTATGCCACATCCCTTTCACCAGAATAGTTTGTAAGTCCTTAATTTTACTTGTCATTGCTTTTGAACGATTAGATAGACAACACTGTGTATGTCTATATCTATCAATGTGCGTAGTGAATATTTGAATCGTGCTTGTCGAATCAGATAGCAGAACAAATAAAAGAATATGTCTATCTGAAAACGTTTTCCCCATCCTCGTTAGTAAGAGTTTAACATTCACCATGGCTTATTTCATATAGTGTCTGTTGTGATTAAAAATCGGAAATAGAATTGTCAATAATCACACGATCAAAACTATTGTGGTTACATTATAACACACATCCTGACATATTGTATTTCTATCTGATTGTTGTTCATTAATTATATATCGGTAAGCAATGAACACGTGTACTTGTTAATAACGTTTCCAGCGATAGATATTAGATTAGCAAACATTGATAATGTGCAAGGTGTAATGAACATATGACTCCATTAACCTTGTGTTCGACATATCATCCAGCCAGTGTCGTTTTACTACCGGTTTGGACTTTGGAATTAATGCTGACAGTTTGGACCGAAAAATGGCATTTCTGATAGGCATGAACGGGCAAGCAATAGTAATATGTGAGCCAGTGATCGTCATGAGGAGCCAGTGATAGTAATGAGCGAGCCAGTGATAGCCATGAATGATCCAGTTACTCATGAGTGACCTAGCAGCAGTCATGAGATGGAGCCAGTGATAGCCATGAGGGAGCCAGTGATAGTCATGTGCGATCCAGTAATAGTCATGAGTGAGCCAGTTATAGCTATAGTTAGCAAGTAATAGTCATGAGCGACCAATTGTTGTTCATGAGCGAATCCAGTGATATCTATGATTTAGCCAATAATAGTCATGAGCGAGCCACTGATAGGCATGAGTGAGCCAGTAATATCATCATGAGCGACCCAGTGATAGTCATGAGCGACCCAATGATGGTCATGACCGAGCCAGTGATATCTATGATTTAGCCAATAATAGTCGTGAGCGGCCAGTGATAGTAACGAGTTAGCCAGTAATAGTCATGAGCGAGCCTGTAATCGCCATGAGCAAACCAGTGATAATCATGAGTGAGCCAGTGATAGTCATGATTAAGCCAGTAATAGTCATGAGTAAGCCAGTAATAGTCGTGGGTGAGCCAGTGGTAGTCATGAGCGAGCGAATAATAGTACTGAGCGAGCCGGTAATAGTCAAGAGTTAGCCAGTAATAGTCATAAGAACGAGCCAGTAATAGTCATGAGGTAGCCAGTGATAATCATGATTGAGCCTGTGATAGTGATGAGTGAGCGCGGTAATAGTCATGAGCGACCTAGTGATAGTCATGAGGGAGCCAGTGATAGCCGATGATTTAGCCAATAATAATCGAGGGAGCCAGTGATACCTATGAGCGACCCATTGATAGTTATGATTTAGCTAATAATAGCCATTAGCGAGCCAGTGATAGTCATGGCAGCGAGCCAGCGATAGCTATGATTTAACCAATTTTAGTCATGAACGTTGCCAGTAATAGTCATGAACGAGCCAGTGATAGTCATGATCGAGCCAGTCATAGTCATGAGTGAGCCAGTTATAGTCATGAGAGAGCCAGTGATAGTCTTGAGCAAAGCCAGTGATAATAATGAGTGAGCCAGTGATAGTGATGAGCGAGCAAGTAATAGTCATGATTGACCCAGTGATAGTCATGAGGGAGCCAGTGATAGCTATGATTTAGCCCATTTTAGTCTTGAGGAGCGCCTGTCATAGTCATGAACGAACCAGTGATTGTCAGTGAGGGTGCCAGTGATAGTCATGAGGGAGCCATTGATAGTAATGACCGAGCCAGTGATAGCCATGAGCGATCCAGTTACTCATGTGCGAGCCAGTAGTAGTCATGATCGAGCCAGAAATAGTCATAAGGGGAGCCAGTTATAGCCATGAGTCAGCCAGTAATAGTCATGAGCGACCCAGTGATAGTCATGAGCTAGCCAGTGATAGTCATTAGTTAGCCAGTAATAGTCATGATCGACCCGGTGATAGTCATAGAGCGAGGCAGTGATATCTATGATTTAGCCTATAATAGTCATGCGAGCGAGGCAGTGATAGTCACGAGTTAGCCAGTAATAGTCATGAGCGAGCATGTAATAGTCATGAGCGAGCCAGTGATAGCCATGAGCGAGCCATTGACAGTTATGATTTAGCCAATAACCGCATGAGCGAGCCAGTGATAATTGTGAGTGAGCCATTGGTAGTTGTGAGCGACCCATAGATAGTAATGAGCTAGCCAGTTATAGGTATGAGGTACCCAGTGATAATCATGACTGAGCCAGTGATAGCCATGAGAGGAGCCAGTGATAGTCATGAATGAGCCTGTAATAGTCATGAGTGAGCCAGTGATAGTAATGAGTGAGCCAGTGATAGCCATGAGTGATCCAATTACTCATGAGTCACCTAGCAAGAGTCATGAGCGAACCAGTGATAGCCCTGAAGGAGCCAGTGATAGGCTTGAGGAGCCAGTAATAGTAATGAGTGAGCCAGTGATAGTCATGTGTGAGACAGTAATAGTCATGATCGAGCCAGAAATAGTCATGAGGGAGCCAGTTATAGCCATGAGTCAGCCAGTAATAGTCATGAGCGAGCCAGTGAAAGTCACGAGTTAGCCAGTAATAGTCACGAGCGACCCAGTAATAGTCATGAGCGAGCCAGTGATAGCCATGAGCGAGCCATTCATAGTTAGGATTTAGCCAATAATAGTCATTAGCGAGACTGTGATAGTCATGAGTTAGACAGTTATACTTATGAGCTACCCAGTGAAAATCATGAATGAGCCTGTGATAGCCATGAGGGAGCCAGTTATAGCCACGAGTTAGCTAGTAATAGTCATGAGCGATCCAGTGATAGTCATGAGTTTGCCAGTAATAGTCATGAGCGACCCAGTGATAGTCATTAGGAGCCAGTGATGGTCATTTGTGAGACAGTAATAGTCATGAGCGACCTAGTGATAGTCATGAGCAAGCCAGTGATAGTCATGAGGAGCCAGTTAGTCATGAGTGACCTAGTATTAGTCATGAGTAAGCCAGTGATAGCCATGAGCGAGCCAGTGATAGCCATATGTGAGCCAGAGATAGCTATGAGTGAGCCAATGATAGTCATGAGTTAGCCGGTAATAGTCATGAGCGACCCAGTGATAGTCATTAGGGAGCCAGTGATAGTCATTTGTGAGACAGTAATAGTCATGAGCGACCTAGTGATAGTCATGAGCGAGCCAGTGATAGTCATGAGGAGCAAGTTAGTCATGAGTGACCTAGTAATAGTCATGAGTGAGCCATTGATAGCCATGAGCGAGCCAGTGATAACCATAAGTGAGCCAGTGATAGCTATGAGTGAGCCAGTGATAAAGTCATGAGTGAGCCAATAATAGTCATTGGCGAGCCAGTAATATTCATGAGCAATCCAGTGATAGCAATGAGTGATCCGGTTAGTGATGAGGACCTAGCAACAGTCATGGAGCGAGCCAGTGATAGCTATGAGGGAACCAGTGATAGGCATGAACGAGCAAGTAATAGTAGCGAGTGAGCCAGTGATAGTCATGTGCGATCCAGTAATAGTCATGAGGAGCCAGTGATGGTCATGACCGAGCCAGTGATATCTATGATTTAGCCAATAATAGTCATGAGCGAGGCAGTGATAGTAACGAGTTAGCCAGTAATAGTCATGAGCGAAGCTTGTAATAGTCATGAGCAAACCAGTGATAATCATAGGTGAGCCAGTGATAGTCATGATCGAGCCAGTAATAGTCATGAGTAAGCCAGTAATAGTCGTGGGTGAGCCAGTGGTAGTCATGAGAGAGCGAATAATAGTACTGAGCGAGCCGGTAATAGTCAAGAGTTAGCCAGTAATAGTCATGAACGAGGCTAGTAATAGTCATGAGGTAGCCAGTGATAATCATGAGTGAACCTGTTATAGTGATGAGCGAGCAAGTAATAGTCATGAGCGACCCATTGATAGTCATGAGGGAGCCAGTGATAGCGATGATTTAGCCAATAACAGTCATGAGCGAGCCAGTGATAGTCACGAGTTAACCAGTGATAGCCATGAGCGAGCCATTGATAGTTATAATTTAGCCAATAATAGCCATTAGCGAGCCAGTGATAGTCATGAGCGAGCCAGTGATAGCTATGATTTAACCAATTTTAGTCATGAGCGAGCCAGTAATACCCATGAACGAGCCAGTGATAGTCATGAATGAGCCAGTGATAGTCATGAGAGAGCCAGTGATAGTCTTGAGGAAGCCAGTGATTATCATGAGTGAGCCAGTGATAGTGATGAGCGAGCAAGTAATAGTCATGATCGACCCAGTGATATTCATGAGGGAGCCAGTGACAGCTATGATTTAGCCCACATTTTAGTCTTGAGCGAGCCTGTAATAGTCATGAACGAGCCAGTGATAGTCATGAGGGAGCCAGTGATAGTCATGAGTGAGTCAGTGATAACCATGAGTGAGCCAGTGATAGTCATGAGTGACCTAGTAATAGTCATGAGCGACTCAGTGATAGTCATGAACGAGCCAGTGATAGGCATGAGCGAGCAAGTAATAGTAACGAGTGAGCCAGTTATAGTTATGAGCGACCCAGTGATAATCATGATTGAGCCAGTGATATCCATGAACGAGCCAGTAATAGTCATGAGCGACCCAGTGATGGTCATGAGGAGCCAGTGATAGCTATGATTTAGCCAATAATAGTCATGAGCAAGCCTGTAATAGGCATGAACAAGCCAGTGATAATCATTGGTGAGCCAGTGATAGTCATGATCGAGCCAGTAATAGTCATGAGTAAGCCAGTAATAGTCATGGGTGAGCCAGTGGTAGCCATGAGCGAGCCAATAATAGTAATGAGTGAGCCAGTAATAGTCAAGAGTTAGCCAGTAATAGTCATGAGCTAGCCAGTGATAATCATGAGTGAGCCAGTGATAGTGATGAGCGAGCAAGTAATAGTCATGATCGACCCAGTGATAGTCATGAGGGAGCCAGTGATTGCTATGATTTAGCCCATTTTAGTCTTGGAGCGAGTCTGCGTAATATTCATGAACGAGCCAGTGATACTCATGAGGGAGCCAGTGATAGTCGTGAGGAGTGAGCCAGTGATAGTCATGAGTGACCTAGTAATAGTCATGAGCGAGCCAGTGATAGCCATGAACGAGCCAGTGATAGGCATGAGCGATCAAGTAATAGTAACGAGTGAGCCAGTTATAGTTATATGAGCGACCCGGTGATAATCATGATTGAGCCAGTGATATCCATGAGCGAGCCAGTAATAGTCATTAGCGACCCAGTGATGGTCATGAGGGAGCCAGTGATAGCTATGATTTAGCCAATAACAGTCATTACCGAGCCAGTGATAGTAACGAGTTAGCCAGTAATAGTCATGATCGAGCCTGTAATAGCCATGAGCAAGCCAGTGATGATCATGAGGTGAGTCAGTGATAGTCATGATCGAACCAGTAATAGTCATGGAGTAAACCAGTAATAGTCATGGGTGTGTTGCAGTCGTAGCCATGATCGAGCGAATAATAGTACTGAGCGAGCCGGTAATAGCCATGAGCAAGCCAGTGATAATCATGGGTGAGCCAGTGATAGTCATGATCGAGCCGGTAATAATCATGAGTAAGCCAGTAATAGCCATGGGTGAGCCAGTCGTAGCCATGAGCAAGCCAATAATAGTAATGAACGAGCCGGTAATAGTCAAAAGTTAGCGAGTAATAATCATGAGAGCTAGTAATGGTCTTGAGTTATCCAGTAATAATCATGAGTGAGCCAGTAATAGTGATGAGCGAGCAAGTAATAGTCATAAGCGACCCAATGATAGTCATGGAGCGAGCCAGTGATAGTCATGAGTGAGCCAGTGATAGTCATGAGGGAGCCAGTAATAGTCATGAGCTAGCCAGTGATTATCATGAGTGAGCCAGTGATAGTGATGAGCGAGCAAGTAATAGTCATGATCGACCCAGTGATAGTCATGAGGGAGCCAGTGATAGCTATGATTTAGCCCATTTCAGTCTTGAGCGAGTCTGTAATAGTCATGAACGAGCCAGTGATAGTCATGAGGGAGCCAGTGATAGTCATGAGTGAGTCAGTGATAGCCATGAGTGAGCCAGTGATAGCTATGAGTGAGCCAGTGATAGTCATGAGTGAGCCAATAATAGTCATTGGCGAGCCAGTAATATTCATGAGCAATCCAGTGATGGCAATGAGTGATCCGGTTAGTGATGAGTGACCTAGCAACAGTCATGAGCGAGCCAGTGATAGCTATGAGGGAACCAGTGATAGGCATGAACGAGCAAGTAATAGTAGCGAGTGAGCCAGTGATAGTCATGTGCGATCCAGTAATAGTCATGAGGGAGCCAGTGATGGTCATGACCGAGCCAGTGATATCTATGATTTAGCCAATAATAGTCATGAGCGAGGCAGTGATAGTAACGAGTTAGCCAGTAATAGTCATGAGCGAAGCTTGTAATAGTCATGAGCAAACCAGTGATAATCATGAGTGAGCCAGTGATAGTCATGATCGAGCCAGTAATAGTCATGAGTAAGCCAGTAATAGTCGTGGGTGAGCCAGTGGTAGTCATGAGAGAGCGAATAATGTAGTACTGAGCGAGCCGGTAATAGTCAAGAGTTAGCCAGTAATAGTCATGAACGAGCTAGTAATAGTCATGAGGTAGCCAGTGATAATCATGAGTGAACCTGTTATAGTGATGAGCGAGCAAGTAATAGTCATGAGCGACCCATTGATAGTCATGAGGGAGCCAGTGATAGCGATGATTTAGCCAATAACAGTCATGAGCGAGCCAGTGATAGTCACGAGTTAACCAGTGATAGCCATGAGCGAGCCATTGATAGTTATAATTTAGCCAATAATAGCCATTAGCGAGCCAGTGATAGTCATGAGCGAGCCAGTGATAGCTATGATTTAACCAATTTTAGTCATGAGCGAGCCAGTAATACCCATGAACGAGCCAGTGATAGTCATGAATGAGCCAGTGATAGTCGTGAGAGAGCCAGTGATAGTCTTGAGGGAAGCCAGTGATTATCATGAGAGTGAGCCAGTGATAGTGATGAGCGAGCAAGTAATAGTCATGATCGACCCAGTGATATTCATGAGGGAGCCAGTGACAGCTATGATTTAGCCCATTTTAGTCTTGAGCGAGCCTGTAATAGTCATGAACGAGCCAGTGATAGTCATGAGGGAGCCAGTGATAGTCATGAGTGAGTCAGTGATAACCATGAGTGAGCCAGTGATAGTCATGAGTGACCTGACCTAGTAATAGTCACATGAGCGACTCAGTGATAGTCATGAACGAGCCAAAGTGATAGGCATGAGCGAGCAAGTAATAGTAACGAGTGAGCCAGTTATAGTTATGGAGCGACCCAGTGATAATCATGATTGAGCCAGTGATATCCATGAACGAGCCAGTAATAGTCATGAGCGACCCAGTGATGGTCATGAGGGAGCCAGTGATAGCTATGATTTAGCCAATAATAGTCATGAGCAAGCCTGTAATAGGCATGAACAAGCCAGTGATAATCATGGGTGAGCCAGTGATAGTCATGATCGAGCCAGTAATAGTCATGAGTAAGCCAGTAATAGTCATGGGTGAGCCAGTGGTAGCCATGAGCGAGCCAATAATAGTAATAAGTTAGCCAGTAATAGTCATGAGCTAGCCAGTGATAATCATGAGGTGAGCCAGTGATAGTGATGAGCGAGCAAGTAATAGTCATGATCGACCCAGTGATAGTCATGAGGGGAGCCAGTGATTGCTATGATTTAGCCCATTTTAGTCTTGAGCGAGTCTGTAATATTCATGAACGAGCCAGTGATACTCATGAGGGAGCCAGTGATAGTCATGGAGTGAGCCAGTGATAGTCATGAGTGACCTAGTAATAGTCATGAGCGACTCAGTGATAGCCATGAACGAGCCAGTGATAGGCATGAGCGATCAAGTAATAGTAACGAGTGAGCCAGTTATAGTTATGAGCGACCCGGTGATAATCATGATTGAGCCAGTGATATCCATGAGCGAGCCAGTAATAGTCATTAGCGACCCAGTGATGGTCATGAGGGAGCCAGTGATAGCTATGATTTAGCCAATAATAGTCATTACCGAGCCAGTGATAGTAACGAGTTAGCCAGTAATAGTCATGATCGAGCCTGTAATAGCCATGAGCAAGCCAGTGATGATCATGAGTGAGTCAGTGATAGTCATGATCGAGCCAGTAATAGTCATGAGTAAACCAGTAATAGTCATGGGTGTGCCAGTCGTAGCCATGATCGAGCGAATAATAGTACTGAGCGAGCCGGTAATAGCCATGAGCAAGCCAGTGATAATCATGAGGTGAGCCAGTGATAGTCATGATCGAGCCGGTAATAGTCATGAGTAAGCCAGTAATAGCCATGGGTGAGCCAGTCGTAGCCATGAGCAAGCCAATAATAGTAATGAACGAGCCGGTAATAGTCAAAAGTTAGCGAGTAATAATCATGAGAGAGCTAGTAATGGTCTTGAGTTATCCAGTAATAATCATGAGTGAGCCAGTAATAGTGATGAGCGAGCAAGTAATAGTCATAAGCGACCCAATGATAGTCATGAGCGAGCCAGTGATAGTCATGAGTGAACCAGTGATAGTCATGAGGGAGCCAGTAATAGTCATGAGCTAGCCAGTGATTATCATGAGTGAGCCAGTGATAGTGATGAGCGAGCAAGTAATAGTCATGATCGACCCAGTGATAGTCATGAGGGAGCCAGTGATAGCTATGATTTAGCCCATTTCAGTCTTGAGCGAGTCTGTAATAGTCATGAACGAGCCAGTGATAGTCATGAGGGAGCCAGTGATAGTCATGAGTGAGTCAGTGATAGCCATGAGTGAGCCAGTGATAGTCATGAGTGACCTGGTAATAGTCATGAGAGCAAGTGATAGGTGGTATGAACGAGCCAGTGAAAGGCATGAGCGAGCCTGTAATATTCATGAGTGAGCCAGAAGTAGTCATGGGTGAGCCAGTGGCAGCCATGAGCGAGCGTTTCAATTATAGTAGTGAGCGAGCCAGTAATAGTCAAGAGTTAGCCAGTAATAGTCATGAGCTGGCCAGTGATAATCATGGAGTGAGCCAGTGATAGTGATGAACGAGCAAGTAATAGTAACGATCGACCCAGTGATAGTGATGAGGGAGCCAGTGATAGCTATGATTTAGCCCATTTTAGTCTTGAGCGAGTCTGTAATATTCATGAACGAGCCAGTGATAGTCATGAGGGAGCCAGTGATAGTCATGAGTGAGTCAGTGATAGCCATGAGTGAGCCAGTGATAGTCATGAGTGACCTAGTAATAGTCATGAGCGACCCAGTGATAACCATGAACGAGCCAGTGATAGGCATGAGCGAGCAAGTAATAGTAACGAGTGAACCAGTTATAGTTATAAGCGACCCAGTGATAATCATGATTGAGCCAGTGATATCCATGAGCGAGGCAGTAATAGTCATTAGCGACCCAGTGATGGTCATGAGGGAGCCAGTGATAGCTATGATTTAGCCAATAATAGTCATTAGCGAGCCAGTGATAGTAACGAGTGAGCCAGTAATAGTCATGAGCGAGCCTGTAATAGCCATGAGCAAGCCAGTGATGATCATGAGTGACCCAGTGATAGTCATGATCGAGCCAGTAATAGTCATGAGTAAGCCAGTAATAGTCATGGGTGAACCAGTCGTAGCCATGAGCGAGCGAATAATAGTACTGAGCGAGCCGGTAATAGCCATGAGCAAGCCAGTGATAATCATGGGTGAGCCAGTGATAGTCATGATCGAGCCGGTAATAGTCATGAGTGAGCCAGTAATAGTCATGGGTGAGCCAGTCGTAGCCATGAGCGAGCGAATAATAGTAATGAGCGAGCCGGTAACAGTCAAGAGTTAGCCAGTAATAATCATAAGCGAGCTAGTAATGGTCATGAGCTAGCCAGTAATAATCATGAGTGAGCCAGTAATAGTGATGAGCGAGCAAGTAATAGTCATAAGCGACCTATTGATAGTCATGAGCGAGCCAGTGATAGTCATGAGTGAGCCAGTGATAGTCATGAGAGCCAGTGATAGTCATGATCGACCCAGTAATAGTCATGAGTGAGCCAGAAATACTCATGGGTGAGCCAGTTGTAGCAATGAGTGAGCCAATAATAGTAATGAGTGAGCCAGTAATAGTTAGAGTTAGCCAGTAATAGTCATGAGCTAGCCAGTGATAATCACCCGGTGATAATCATGATTGAGCCAATGATATCCATGAGCGAGCAAGTAATAGTCATGAGCGACCCAGTGATGGTCATGAGGGAGCCAGTGATAGCTATGATTTAGCCAATAATAGTCATGAGCGAGCCAGTGATAGTAACGAGTTAGCCAGTAATACTCATGAGAGCCAGTAATAGCCATGAGCAAGCCAGTGATGATCATGAGTGACCCAGTGATAGTCATGATCGAGCCAGTAATAGTCGCCGAGTAAGCCAGTAATAGTCATGGGTCAGCCAGTGGTAGCCATGAGCGAGCCAATAATAGTACTGAGCGAGCCGGTAATAGTCAAGAGTTAGCCAGTAGTAATCATGAGCGAGCCTGTAATGGTCATGTGCTAGCCAGTAATAATCATGAGTGAGCCAGTGATAGTGATGAGCGAGCAAGTAATAGTCATAAGCGCCCCATTGATAATCATGAGCGAGCCAGTGATAGCTATGACTTAGCCAATAATAGTCATGAGCGAGCCAGTGATAGTCACGAGTTAGCCAGTAATAGTCATGAACGAGCCTGTAATAGTCGTGAACGAGCCAGTAATAGTCATGAGCAAGCTAGTAATAGTCATGAGCTGGCCAGTGATAAACAAAAGAGTGAGCCAGTGATAGTGATGATCGACCCAGTGATAGTCATGAGCGAGCCAGTGATAGCTATGATTTAGCCAATTTTAGTCATGAGCGAGCCAGTAATGGTCATGAACGAGCCAGTGATAGTCATGAGGGAGCCAGTGATAGTCATGGAGGAGCCAGTGATAGTCATGAGAGCAAGTGATAGTCTTGAGGAAGCCAGTGATAATAATGAGTGAGCCAGTGATAGTCTTGATCGAGCCAGTAATAGTCATGCGAGTAAGCCAGAAATACTCATGGGTGAGCCAGTGGTAGCCATGAGCGAGCCAATAATAGTAATGAACGAGCCAATAATAGTCAAGAGTTAGCCAGTAATAGTCATGAGCTAGCCAGTGATAATCATGAGGGAGCCAGTGATAGTGATGAGCGAGCAAGTAATAGTCATGATCGACCCAGTGATAGTCATGAGGAGCCAGTGATAGCTATGATTTAGCTCATTTTAGTCTTGAGCGAGTCTGTAATATTCATTTACGAGCCAGTGATAGTCATGAGGGAGCCAGTGATAGTCATAAGCCAACCAGTGATAGTCACGAGTTAGCCAGTAATAGTAATGAGCGATCCTGTAATACTCATGAACGAGCCAGTGATAGTCATGAGTGGGCCAGTAATAGTCGTGAGCAAGTTAGTAATAGTCATGAGCTAGCCAGTGATAAACAAAAGAGTGAGCCAGTGATAGTGATGAGCGAGCAAGTAATAGTCATGATCGACCCAGTGATAGTCATGAGGGAGCCAGTCATTACGATGATTTAACTCATTTTAGTCTTGAGCGAGCCTGTAATAGTCATGAACGAGCAAGTGAAAGTCATGAGGGAGCCAGTGATAGTCATGAGTGAGTCAGTGATAGCCATGAGTGAGGCAGTGATAGTCATGAGTGACCTAGTAATAGTCATGAGCAAGCTTAGTAATAGTCATGAGCTAGCCAGTGATAAACAAAAGAGAGTGAGCCAGTGATAGTGATAAGCGAGCAAGTAATAGTCATGAGCGACCCAGTGATAGTCATGAGCGAGCCAGTGATAGCTATGATTTAGCCAATTTTAGTCTTGAGCGAGCCAGTAATTGTCATGAACAAGCCAGTGATAGTCATGAGGGAGCCAGTGATAGTCATGAGTGAGCCAGTGATAGTCATGAGAGAGCCAGTGATAGTCTTGAGCAAGCCAGTGATAATCATGAGTGAGCCAGAAATAGTCATGGGTGAGCCAGTGGTATCAATGAGCGAGCCAATAATAGTCAAGAGTTAGCCAGTAATAGTCATGAGCTAGCCAGTGATAATCATGAGTGAGCCAGTGATAGTGATGAGCGAGCAAGTAATAGTCATGTTCGACCCAGTGATAGTCATAAGGGAGCCAGTGATAGCGATGGTTTATCCCATTTTAGTCATGAGGGAGCCTGTAATAGTCATGAACGAGCCAGTGATAGTCATGAGGGAGCCAGTGATAGTCATGAGTGAGTCAGTGATAGCCATGAGTGAGCCAGTGATAGTCATGAGTGACCTAGTAATAGTCATGAGCGAGCCAGTGATAGCCATGAACGAGCCAGTGATAGGCATGAGCGAGCAAGTAATAGTAACGAGTGAGCCAGTTAAAGTTATGAGCGACCCGGTGATAATCATGATTGAGCCAGTGATATCCATGAGCGAGCAAGTAATAGTCATGAGCGACCCAGTGATGGTCATGAGGGAGCCAGTGATAGCTATGATTTAGCCAATAATAGTCATGAACGAACCAGTTATAGTAACGAGTTAGCCAGTAATAGTCGTATGTGCGAGCCTGTAATAGCCATGAGTAAGTCAGTAATAGTGATGGGTGAGCCAGTGGTAGTCATGAGCGAGCCAATAATAGTAATGAGCGAGCCAGTAATAGTCAAGAGTTAGCCAGTAATAATCATGAGCGAGCTAGTAATGGTCATGAGCTAGCCAGAAATAATCATGAGTGAGCCAGTGATAGTGATGAGCGAGCAAGTAATAGTCATAAGCGACCCATTGATAGTCATGAGCGAGCCAGTGATAGCTATGATTTAGCCAATAATAGTCATGAGCGAGGCAGTGATAGTCACGAGTTAGCCAGTGATAGTCATGAGTGAGCCAGTGATAGCCATGAGTGAGCCAGTGATAGTCATGAGTGACCTAGTAATAGTCATGAGCGAGCCAGTGATAGCCATGAGGGAGCAAGTGATAGGCATGAGCGAGCAAGTAATAGATTAGCTTTATTTCCTCCAGATTACAAGGATTTAAACATCACATGATATTTACAGACAAGTGAATATATGAATGCATCAGAAAGTTAATGAAACAAGAAATAGCATTTACTGACAAAATCAGCCACAATTAACATTATTTGGCACCAGGTATCAAAGTGAATCTCTTCTGTACAGTCTGGGAATCCACCAAGGAAGAATGAGATGATGGAGTCGTCATCTTTTGACCATAAGTCAGCAAAGCATTTGACATCCATCAGGTCAAATACTTTTTCAAACAGTTCGTCTCTCTCTGACATGTTCTTGGAACATGATATGAAAACATGGTTCACAAGGTCATAAACAACTGTACCACATGCACATTCTCTCGATTCTAGTGGTCCACATGCAATATGGACAATTTTAGATATAGCATTAAATTTCAGGGGAAGTCTCTTGCACAGTAACCAAAGTCTATTAGTGTTCTCATGTCGTACAGTCATGTATCTGGACAGATCTAATCTGCTGGCTATTCCGTGCATTCGAGTAGATATGTCGAGGCTTCTAACTCTATCTGTGACCAGCCGGTTCCACTGAGGCTTGCTGGGAGGATTACAGGCATAGAAGTAGTCCCTGACCTCCGTTTCAAGAGTGTATATTTGTACAAGTCTGAACATGTTGAAAGCGGGTGAGCAGAAGCATCGTTTATCGTTGTTAAGGTCACATTTATACTGACCAAATCGACCAATGAAGACACGTTTAAAGTAGTATTTACTACTCACCCTGCATAGCTTGCCCATGAGTAGGAGTGATTGACGCTCAATGTAAGATTGTATTGTGGAAAGGTGTAGGCTGTCCAGGGCAATATGAGAAGGAGTATGCTTAGGTAAGCCTTGTACCTTTTTGCTGAAATATCTTTGGGGTACTTCTAACATATCATATTCTCTCAGGGAGAGTTGTCCCCATGTGTTGGAACCATAGAGAACACAATTTAGTATTACTCGTTCTAATACTCGAACAGCTGATAAAGGGTTTAACCCTCCAAAGAATATACCATGGCTATGATTTATATTGACATGTTTCTTTAACTTTTCACAAGCTACTAAAGTGCGTTCAAGTGACTTTCCATTACTTGATAGATGTACACCAGCATAGGTCACTGACGATTTGTATGGTAGTTTGTTCTGCCCACAGTACAGATCTGGACATAGCACATTTGACTAACAGCGTGAGAAGACTAGCAGGGAGCTTTTGCTTACATTATACACCAGTTGCCACCTACATGCATATGCGTTTGCAATGTTCAATAGGTTTTGGAGAGCTGGTGGTGAATTGCTGGCAATCGTTGTGTCGTCAGCTAGGAGTTGGCCTGGGTAGTGTCCCCAGGGTAGCCGCAAGCCGTATCCAGAGCACTCAAGTTCACAGATGAGTCCATTGATGTACACGGTAAAAAGCCAGGCAGACAGAACACGTCCTTGGCCCACGCCTTGATTGATTGTGAATAGTTCGGATTCACAGCCTGAAAATGTCACATATGACTGCATAGAGGAATACGCATTATGCAACAGACGCCAGGTTCTACCTGTAATACCCATCTCATATAGCTGAAGAAATAGGCCATCCAGCCAGACACGATCAAACGCTTTAGAGTTATCTAAAAAAGCACAGTAGACCACAGATTGTCTTTCATTATATTATGCTATGTTCTCAAGCAGACTAAAGCAGGCTGTCTTTGCCCCGGCGTTTTTTCTGAAATCCAAACTGTAGGGGGTGTGGAAAGTCACATTTAGTATTTATATATCGTTCAATTCTGGCGACCCAGTGATAGTAATGAGCTAGCCAGTTATAATTATGAGCGACCCAGTGATAATCATGATTGAGCCAGTGATAGTCATGAGCGACCTAGTGATAGTCAAAAGCGAGCCAGTGATAGTCATGAGTGAGCCAGTAATAGACATGAGCGACCTAGTGATAGTCATGAGCGAGCCAGTGATAGTCACGATTTAGCCAGTAATAGTCATGAGGGAGCCGGTAATAGTCATGAGCAAGCCAGTGATAGTCATGAGCAAGCCAGTAATAGTCATGAGTAAGCCAGTAATAGTCATGGGTGAGCCATTGGTAGCCATGAGCGAGCCAATAATAGTCATGAGCGAGCCAGTAATAGTGAAAATTTAGCCAGTAATAATCATGAGCTAGCCAGTAATAGTCAAGAGTTAGCCAGTAATAGTCATGAGCGAGCTAGTCATAGTCATGAGCGAGCCAGTGATAATCATGAGTGAGCCAGTGATAGTGATGAGGGAGCAAGTAATAGTCATGAGCGAGCCAGTGATAGCTATGATTTAGCCAATAATAGTCATGAACGAGCCAGCGATAGTCACGAGTTAGCCAGTAATAGTCATGAGTGAGCATGTAATAGTCATGAGCGAGTCAGTGATAGCCATGAGCGAGCCATTGATAGTTATGATTTAGCGAGTAACAGTCATGAGCGAGCCTGTGATAGTCATGAGTTAGCCATTGGTAGTCATGAGCGACCCAGTGATAGTCATGAGTGAGCCAGTAATGGTCATGAGTGAGCCAGTGATAGCCATGAGTGAGTCACATGTGTCCTAGTGATAGTCATTGTGCCCCCGGCGTTCAGCGTTCGCACTGGAAATTCGACTATAAATGGATGTCCGTAAATCTGTGACGTAGGATATATCTTCAAAGATTTCCGTTGTTTTGATAGAACGAGATCCTTTGAAATCCTTTTCTTATTATAGTAAGTTAACTTGTATTAACTTGTTGTCCCCTTCTTAATACCACCATATCACCAGTGTTTCTTAATTAACTAAAAATACGTTTTACTTTCAGCGCAGAAGGTTTTCAGTTTTAGCTGTGCTGTAGTGCCAAACCAGCTTGGCAGCAGCTGCAGGGGAATGTCGAGTTAGCAGCTCATATTGATCACCGAGACATAATTCAATCAAAGTCACTTAGTCTGGCCACAAACCTCCCTTCGGCTGTATTGTAAAAGTATCTGTATGAAGATTTCAGGGCTACTTGAAAATTCTCTGGTCGGTCGCACAACCAGTGGGAACATTTATGAAAACCATATGCTCGAATAGCATCGCAGTTATTCCAATTTGGACGTTTTGGCGTTTCCTGTAGAATTAGCTCGCATATTTCCGTAGTCTATTTTCTCAAATAAAAGGTACTGTTGTCCGTGAAACAGTATTTAGGTTAATGTAAAATACAGACATTATCGAGTCTCCATCCCGTGTTTATTATTGAACAAATTAACTTGACGAAACTGTAACTCTGCTAAATTCGAGAACATACGAAATAGGGAGTGAAGTCATTCCAGAAGAAAAATCAGAGCAACCCAATTAAAACGTTAAACTAGGAGGAAAGGTAACTGAAATGTTAGGAACTCTGGAGGAAAGACCAGAAACTGTTGGTATGCGGAAGTAGGTCTATATCTAGGATCAGCAAGTTCAAGTGATAGTTTAAACAATAATAGACCCAAGGGAAATAAGTGTTATTTCTAGCTACATTATACACCCAGGTGAACTTTCATGTGGATTATGCCACATCCCTTCACCAGAATAGTTTGTAAGTCCTTAATTTTACTTGTCATTGCTTTTTGAACGATTAGATAGACAACACTGTGTATGTCTATATCTATCAATGTGCGTAGTGAATATTTGAATCGTGCTTGTCGAATCAGATAGCAGAACAAATAAAAGAATATGTCTATCTGAAAACGTTTTCCCCATCCTCGTTAGTAAGAGTTTAACATTCACCATGGCTTATTTTCATATAGTGTCTGTTGTGATTAAAATCGGAAATAGAATTGTCAATAATCACACGATCAAAACTATTGTGGTTACATTATAACACACATCCTGACATATTGTATTTCTATCTGATTGTTGTTCATTAATTATATATCGGTAAGCAATGAACGTGTACTTGTTAATAACGTTTCCAGCGATAGATATTAGATTAGCAAACATTGATAATGTGCAAGGTGTAATGAACATATGACTCCATTAACCTTGTGTTCGACATATCATCCGGCGGTGTCGTTTCCTACCGGTTTGGACTTTGGAATTAATGCTGACAATTTGGACTGAAAAATGGCATTTCCACCATATGTCAGGCAGCAACCACAATATCTGTTGAATACATGAAACCATATGGCTTAATATTGCTTTGATGAAAATATCCAGTCTGAGTGACAATCAGGTGTCTAGTGTCTGGAAGCCAGTTGTACTCTTCCAATCCACCGAAAAGCCAAGCTGACTTGCTGTTCTACAAATCTTTCTGAGATGTTTCAAGTGTATTATTTGACGACAGAACCCTTTTTGAAACGCACTCCTGTCTATCCACTGTACCAAAACTCAATACAGACATCACATAATTGTCTTCAGGAAAACTATATGGCACTGCATGTGAACAAGTAGTTTTGTACAGTCCATCTGTTCTTCTATGTGTCACATCTTGTCTGTGCTCAATTCGAAGATAAAGTTCCACTGAATATTGTATACATCATGCAACTTGATACCCCTGATATAACCATTACAAACAGTCAGTATCAGTTCCTGTGAGAAAGTGACATCTAACCAATTAGCGTTTGAAATGTTTGCACATTTGTATGCCCAAAAGAACTCTCTCTCCCACACACACACACCTTATTATTTTACCTTTTTCTTCAAACTGATAAGATTGGGGTTTCAGTTTGTTACAGTTCTATTACTCTTCACCCCTTAAAGGTTTCTCTCCTTGTTAGAAAGTGTGTATAAGTCCCACAATGAGAGCGAAATCTCACAAATCTACGAGATTAAGAGCCCGTGCCCATATTTGATGTGGCGCACCAATTTCGAACGGTTTTACAGGATCCGTTGAAACATGTCCAAATGTTTCACTCTTTCAAAGGCCTGGCACGATTGTGTTTAAGCTTCAACTCATTTCCGAGTTGAATAACTACATTGCAGTCGTTCTCAAGATCATTACTACAATTTCTGCAATGAACAATTGATCAACATAGATAAATCATGTGTCTCGAATGCAACCAGCGGGATCATTAGTGACCCCGTAAATGGTAAATGGTAAATGGTAAATGGTGTAGAAAGTACAACTGTTTTTATTTTCAGATCGATTTTCAATTTGCTGATAGCCAGGAGGCTGCAGAAAAGGCTCGATCCTGACAGACTATCCAATGTATCATCAACACGACGAATGGGAATGCTGTCTTTTCTCTGGAGATTATGCAAACAGCACCCTTGTTTACACACAAAAGCAGGGATGATCAAAGTTTAGTAGATTGTTCAACAACACCTCAATATGTGGAGACTGTTTGATAGGTTTGAACTGATTTCAAATTTCGCCAAGTTAGTACATCATGGGTCTTAGTCAACCTCACAGAAAACATCAGAAGATTTCAACAACATACTCCTTGTTTCTACTCAGGTATCCATGTTGAATATGTGAAATGTATGCTCTATTCCCATATGCAATTTGTCTATGCGCCTGCTTATTTGACAAATATGTGTCAGCTGTAGATAAAAGACATAGTATTGGATGAACCTTGTCGGTGTGTGTATTGCCGTACAAAGTTATGTATTTTTTTCAGTTTTATTTACCCTTTTACTTGGAATATATATCCTTTTTTCTGAATCAGCTAACAGTGCACATTGATGTCGAAGCATGTCTTCTGGGTCCAGATACCTAGTTAAATTAGTCTTTCAGTAATTCTCTTTTAGAATGTATCTATCGTAGCTTATATGTTTCTCAAAATGCTTGAACAAAGAATCAGAACAAAACACTATCAGGATACACACATGTCTTTAACCTCCTATGCTTGGATACACGTCGGATATTTATGCAAGCGTTTATCCTAATGAATGAAGTCCCCTCTTTATTGCCCGTAGCTTAAATCCCCAAATGTATCTGTTGAACAACAGGCAGATGTAACATTGTAACTTTGAGCAAAGAACTTGAGACACCTGCATTTTCCACCACATCTATTTGAACTTCCTTCTCATAAGCAGATGCATATAAAACACCTTCTTCCTCAAATTCTAAATATGGCTGCGCCCCACTATCTTTATCAATTAGAGACAATGAACGTCGCCTCCCATGTACCCTATCCATTTAATGTCCCTGCCCACAGTGATTCTACGATACATTTCAATATGCCCCAAATGTCCACAGTTGTTGAACATTTCCCATGACCCAAGGTTAATGAATAAATAGTACCAGTCATTACTGAAAGGACATCTTGTTGTGCAATGAAGCTTGTTAGCATTTCGTGTTATACTACGATTTCATCATCCTTCACGATTGGTTTTGGTGTCCCCACACTATCTGTCACTATCTGATACAAAGTTCAAGTTGTCTTGAAGCTCTACTTCGTAATTTTGCCTACGTTTTTCTAAAAAATGCGATTGCAAGGCATCAGATAAGAGGGCAAAGCCTTTCATTTAGCGTTTTTAAAACTTGCCGTAGACCTATATTTGATTCACACTACATACACAAGCCTATGAATATGGATTTTATGTCACAGACCAAGTGATCCCAGGCTTTCCCATCTAAAAAAGCATCTGCCATTGCCACTGGCTGCTTTTAATTCTGACCTGCTCTCATTATTCCAACACTGCCACCAATGTTACACTGGACTAATGAAGTGATGACACAACCATGGCTTGGGTCGATGGCGTGTATTCGATAAACAATTCACCATGGCAATATCGAGCGCAATCACTTAATGGGAGCTGCCTTCTTAAATAAAATTACTCCTTTGTGAAATCTCGCAATATAATTATAAACGAACTTTAGAATCTCACAGCTGTCTGCATGGGCGCCCACTTATTGAATTATCCTCCTGATATTCTCTCGATGACAAACTTCGAAGCAACTTTATCCTTTGTTTACTTGTGAGACCGTCTTCAACACCCCTTCCTTATCCTACTTTTTGTTTTCAGTGGATATAGAGGTTATGGACCCACTTCATTGTCATTAGCATAAATCCTCAAACGTATCTTTTGAACGGGCAGTTGTAACAGTATAATCTTGGTTATAAGCAAAACATGTAGAATCGTGTGAATCCTACAGTGGGATATTCTGACTCTTGGGCGACGCCGATCAGAGTGTTAAGCCTGGAGGAATGGCTTGGAGATTCGTACCAATTATTATGTCAGGACACCTATTTTTGGCATATTGTTTTATGGGTTTATACAATGTTGTATACTTTATATTTTGTAGATGGAATGAACACTAACACTCAGAAAGTAATTTCAATAATGTGTCACACTCAAGTACTTGAGAGTGCATCCATGTTTTACATTCAATTTCAAATGCACCAAGTTCATCAGCCATGACTAAAGGTGCGTGAAAGAAGAACTGGCGTCGGATACCACCCTCTACACAGTATTCAGCCGAGTGTTAAAATCGAATTCAGAGCACTTTGGCTTTCGAAGCCTTCTAAAACGATCCGGTTCAGCACTTGTAAAAAGAGTAATTGCTTTTTAGACAAAGGAAAGTGGGTTCGATTGAAAAGTTGATTTTAGACGGAGTAATGTCTGAAAAAAGCACAGTTTCTGAGATCTTATGTGCATTACCCTTTCGAACGTAGACCACTGCTACATCGATCTGTTAGTCAGGTGTTAAGAACCTTGTAAAAGCGCCCAACCCCCAAAGAAGACACAAAAAAACAGGCAAAACAGAAACTAACAGTTACATAGTGTGGTTATCTGACTGACACACGCACTGTGGACTTACTGTATATACCTGTCAAAACTAAGGTATATATGTGATGTGGAGATAACATGTATATTTGGCACAAGGATAACGTACATATGTGAGTCTCGGTTACTCTGTATATCTGATTTGGAACTCCTCTGTATATCTGACATAAATGCATTCTTTATAATCTGGTATAGAACTATGTATAACATAGGGGTACTGTGGGTTATATACTCTGCAGAAAAAAAATGCCAAATTTTGTTGACATTCATACAAAGTGAATACCAAACATGATTTTCTCATGTCTGTATGCCTCCGCTGTGGGGTAGAATAAAGTACAACCGAGTACAACGTATCATCTTCTCCGTACAGACGGAAGACGTAATGTTTTGAGGCGTCGTTGGGAACGTTATGCTCGAGAGTGTATACCGGAAGTCGACTGATTTTTTTGCAAGAGTGTAATGATGTGGGTCGCCATTCACAATATCGGTAGAACAGGATTGGTACACGTCCAGGGTAATTTAACGGAATACCGTTATGCAGATGAAATTCCTTCCCATTTTGCAACAAGCACACGTGATATGTCAACACGACAACGCCCGGTCTCATACGACAAGACTAACAGCGGCTATTTGGGAACCACAACATGCAAGTACTGTCGTGACCCTCAAATTCCATCGAGCATTTATGAGATACATTTGATCAACGTCTGCGATCACGTCATCTACAGCAACAAAACCTCTGATACAGGCACTGCAGGAAGAGTGGATGAACAATTCCCAGGCCACAATTAGTAATCTCATTGGTCTCCATGGGGCGACGATGCCAGGCAGTGCCGGACACTCATGGAGGCCATGCAAGATATTGACAACAGATGTTCTTCATCTTGACGTTTCTTGTGTGCCACGACTAACCTCGTGCCAAATGTGAGACATTTGAACACTTTGTTGTAATCTGTTGATTAGTCATATAATACATAAAGTATACATCTGAAAACCTGTTTGCGTTTCTTCTTTCGCAGAGTATATGACACAGGTTTCTGTGTTTATATATCTTAGAGTTAAACTATAAATTGACACAGAAATATAGAAATGCTGTGCAGGTGTGCTTTATTCATGTAAAGCTTTGATAATGGTGATTATTATTAAAACCTACAATTGGTTTTGGTATGGGATTTTTTTACTGGTGGTGTTTGTCATCCCGGGTTCCAGAATAGTCTGTGTTGCTCCGATCTGGGACTAGTAGTGAGTGCAGTTGCGTCAGTACTGGGGAAATGTCCTTTTTATGATTCCCGCCACTCTGTTTTGAACTCTCGGAAGATGTTGATTGAAGAGGATCCGTTTTATCATGAATTACATGGAAGTCCAATCTGGATCACAGATAAGAAGGGACTAAGTGTTTTGTGATGTCTGTGTCAACATATTTTCTGTTTTTTGCATTAATCCTTTTGGGCTTGTTTGTAATAGTTATGTACTCTGTTTAATAACCATTCGCGATTTAAACGATGTTACATCTTCCATTTTCGAATGCCGGGAATACATCTTTTCATTGGAAGTTGTATATTTCAGATCAGATTATATGTATATGACACAACAGAGCTGTTTGACGTCGGCGTAACCGCAGAGGAACAATGCTATGCAGTGATAAAATCACTATGACCAATACTGAAAATAATATGCTAGGGCATGTGGTTTGGATCTATTGCCATCCACTTGAATGTTCACAATTTGGTCAGTGAGATATTAATTGAACCGATCCATGAAAATCAGTCATTCTGGAAGTGTCTTCTTTCACCAACAGTTTGGCTTTCTGCAGACATATCGTAAGCCGTGTGCACGATGAAACTGAGTCAGGATAGGTCCTCTCTATGGTCGTCCAGCTGATGGTCTGTGCTGACACTTTAGCTCTGAACGACTGTCTGCTAGTAGAAGTTGCAGTCGCAAACCTGATTTGTACGTCATCTTGGTGTGACGTCACATCCGACTTCCCATGCCTTGGGCGATCTGAAACGGTGCCCGTTTGTTGCACGGGGGGCTCCAGGCCGTGTGTTGACGAGTACAACCCAAGTTTGGTACCCTGCTGCAACGCTTTTGTTGCTCATTTTGTCAGTTGCAGCATCCTTGCATCTTGATTAAACGTTTAATTCTGATGCTGTTTCCTGTTTGGTTTTAAACATTTAATTCTGATGCTGTTTCCTGTTTGGTTTTAAACATTCAATTCTGATGCTGTTTCCTGTTTGGTTATATTTGCTTGCATTCCAATGCTCGAGCGATCGCTCGCTAAGGAGATCATATGACTGTATGTGATTGTTTTGTTTCAATCTTTTTAAACGTAATATGTCAGTCTCTAAGACCATTTCCTAACAGCCTACATGTTATTGCAGAGTGTATTGCACAACAAGAAACAATAAAATAACCCTCTCTTAATTATTACCAATAATGCGGGTGTCAGGTTTCTAATTCACACGGGGCGGTGGGGTAGCCTAATGGTTAAAGCGTTGGCTCGTCACGCCGAAGACCCGGGTTCGAATCCCCACATGGGCACAATGTGTGAAGCCCATTTCTGGTGTCCCCCGCCGTGATGTTGCTGGAATATTGCTAAAAGCGGCGTAAAACCAAACTCAGTCAGTCAGTCAGTCTAATTCACACACCTCAGATATATTCAGTAGTTCTATAATAGATATGATACAGATTGCCTCTTTGCCTCTTTATGTCAGGTGTACACAAAGTATAAGCAATTCACTTCACTGGTATTTTAACTACTGTTTGTACTAGCATATCTACTGACGATATTGACATGCAGATAACTAACTATTCGGAGTTAGGCTGCGCTTAGTTCGACTGATTAAAATGCACTTTCATTTCACATGATACTGTGGGCCGTAGATTCAATTATTGCTTGTAACAAGTAATTAAATCGAAAACCTTGAAATGGAAACCTAGACCTTATGGTTCCATAAAGAAATATCTTTTAAAACTTGTACATAGATTTATCAATATGGATATTTTATATTAGCCAGGCTTGACAGGCATGATGGTTATGATTGCAGTTCTCCAAAATGTGCACATGATCAGAATATGTAAACCAGACCAAATCGGTTTGTTTTCTACCCACGGGGTGAACACAGAGGTCATACAGATTTAAATCCGCCATCATTAATGAAAAGAGGCACGCCAGAGACTTCACTTTCGGTCTTTCTATTCCTTAATACTGATCTGTTAAAGACACTATACAACCGGAAAATATTTATTTGTCCAGTACATACAGAGAACTACCAATGTAACTTGATTGAGTCCTGCACGTGTGATACACACAGTCACAAATGAATGTAATGTTAAAATTTTAGCAAGGAAACACATAAGAATATTTAGCATATTTGGAATTACGTCCAGACTTGACCTAACCATACCATCAGTGTCTCCTTCGAGGTGTGCGTAATAACATTTTTGTCGCAAGTGCTAATGAATAAACAAGATTTATCTATCAGATAACTGCTCTACTAACTTCTTATTTCGTGAAAACGATCCTCGCTTGCATGAGAATGAAGGAAACTCCTGAAAAACCAAAGACTGTCCTATCCCCAAACAACTAGCACTTATGATTTCTTTTCTGACACACCATAACGACTTAAGCTGTCAGAAATTACAGTTTGAATGCAACATGATACCCCAAACCGCAAGGGAATCAATATCTGGGGAAGTAACACTGTCTTGAGGTCACTTGATGCGTATATATTCATACTGTTAATTAAAGAAAATCATAGGCCTCCGGGAGCTCAGGACGCATCGATACAGGAATCACGTTATCTCAGATTTGAGATTTTCTCACTCACAAAGTAGTAAGTGCAGTTTGAGGCAACTATTGTGCTTTTGAGCTTTAGATGTATCTTTATCGACAGGCTGAAAGTGTCGTTTGTGCAAGATATCTTTAAGACAACCATATGCTGCTGGTAAATAAACACGATCACGTTTGAAGAAAACCGAAACCAAAAACAAAAATATTTACGGCAGTATTGCTGGTATAACATGCCATATCAAATATTGAGAACTGATTAGCGAACACATGTGTGTAAGTCAGTTTGTGTTTTACGTTGTATAATTGTTTTGTTTGTTTTGCTTTCTTTTGGATAATTTCGTGATTAGATATTCTCTCTTGTGTAACGCTTGTGTGCTTGTATGCTTTGTGAGTTTTCTGTACGCTGTTTCATCACAGTGTAGTCTATGTATGCCGTATCAGTTCAGTGTAATCGGTGTGTGCCGTATCAGACTAGTGTAGTCTATGTATGCCGTGTCACCTTAGTGTAGTCTATGTATGCCGTGTCAGCTTAGTGTAGTCTATATATGCCGTGTCAGCTTAGTGTAGTCTATGTATGCCGTGTCAGCTTAGTGTAGTCTACATATCTCGTGTCAGCTTAGTGTAGTCTATATGTCGTGTCAGCACAGTGTAGTCTATCTATGCCGTGTCAGCTCAGTGTAGTCTATATATGCCGTGTCAGCTCGGTGTCGTCTATGTATGCCGTGTCAGCTCAGTGTAGTCTATATATGTCGTGTCAGCTTAGTGTACTCTATATATGCCGTGTCAGCTCGGTGTCGTCGATGTATGCCGTGTCAGCTCAGTGTAGTCTATATATGCCGTGTCAGCTTAGTGTACTCTATATATGCCGTGTCAGCTCAGTGTAGTCTATATATGCCGTGTCAGCTCAGTGTAGTCAATGTATGCCGTGTCAGCTCAGTGTAGTCTATATATGCCGTGTCAGCTCAGTGTAGTCTATATATGCCGTGTCAGCTCAGTGTAGTCTATGTAAGCCGTGTCAGCTCAGTGTAGTCTATGTATGCCGTGTCAGCTTAGTGAAGTCTATATATGCCGTGTCACCTCAGTGTAGTCTATGTATGCCGTGTCAGCTTAGTGTAGTCTACATATGTCGTGTCAACTTAGTGTAGTCTATATATGCCGTGTCAGCTCAGTGTAGTCTATGTATGCCGTGTCAGCTTAGTGTAGTCTACATATGTCGTGTCAGCTTAGTGTAGTCTATATATGCCGTGTCAGCTTAGTGTAGTCTATATATGCCGTGTCAGTTCAGTGTAGTCTATATATGCCGTGTCAGCTTAGTGAAGTCTATATATGCCGCGTCAGCTCAGTGTAGTCTATGTATGCCGTGTCAGCTTAGTGTACTCTATATATGCTGTGTCAGTTCAGTGTAGTCTATATATGCCGTGTCAGCTTAGTGAAGTCTATATATGCCGTGTCAGATCAGTGTAGTCTATGTATGCCGTGTCAGCTTAGTGTAGTCTATATATGCCGTGTCAGTTCAGTGTAGTCTATATATGCCGTGTCAGCTTAGTGAAGTCTATATATGCCGTGTCAGCTCAGTGTAGTCTATGTATGCCGTGTCAGCTCAGCTTAGTGTACTCTATATGCCGTGCTGTGTCAGTTCAGTGTAGTCTATATGCCGTGTCAGCTTAGTGAAGTCTATATATGCCGTGTCAGCTTGAGTGTAGAAGTCTATATGCCGTGTCAGATCAGTGAAGTCTATATATGCCGTGTCAGATCAGTGTAGTCTATATATGCCGTGTCAGCTCAGTGTAGTCTATATGCCGTGTCAGATCAGTGTAGTCTATGTATGCCGCGTCAGCTCAGTGTAGTCTATGTATGCCGTGTCAGATCAGTGTAGTCTATATATGCTGTGTCAGATCAGTGTGTAGTCAATGTATGCCGTGTCAGATCAGTGTAGTCTATATATGCCGCGTCAGCTCAGTGTAGTCTATGTATGCCGTGTCAGCTTAGTGTACTCTATATATGCTGTGTCAGATCAGTGTAGTCAATGTATGCCGTGTCAGCTTAGTGTAGTCTATGTATGCCGTGTCAGCTCAGTGTAGTCTATACATGCCGTGTCAGCTCAGTGTAGTCTATATATGCCGTGTCACCTCAGTGTAGTCTATATATGCCGTTTCACCTTAGTGTAGTCTACATATGTCGTGTCACCTGAGTGTAGTCTATATATGCCGTGTCACCTCAGTGTAGTCTATATATGCCGTTTCACCTTAGTGTAGTCTACATATGTCGTGTCACCTTAGTGTAGTCTATATATGCCGTGTCAGATCAGTGTAGTCTATGTATGCCGTGTCAGCTTAGTGTACTCTGTATATGCCGTGTCACCTTAGTGTAGTCTATATATGCCGTGTCAGCTCAGTGTAGTCTACATATGTCGTGTCACCTTAGTGTAGTCTATATATGCCGTGTCACCTCAGTGTAGTCTATGTATGCCGTGTCGGCTCAGTGTAGTCTATGTATGCCGTGTCAGCTCAGTGTAGTCTATATATGCCGTGTCAGCTCAGTGTAGTCTATATATGCCGTGTCAGCTCAGTGTAGTCTATGTAAGCCGTGTCAGCTCAGTGTAGTCTATGTATGCCGTGTCAGCTTAGTGAAGTCTATATATGCCGTGTCACCTCAGTGTAGTCTATGTATGCCGTGTCAGCTTAGTGTAGTCTACATATGTCGTGTCAACTTAGTGTAGTCTATATATGCCGTGTCAGCTCAGTGTAGTCTATGTATGCCGTGTCAGCTTAGTGTAGTCTACATATGTCGTGTCAGCTTAGTGTAGTCTATATATGCCGTGTCAGCTTAGTGTAGTCTATATATGCCGTGTCAGTTCAGTGTAGTCTATATATGCCGTGTCAGCTTAGTGAAGTCTATATATGCCGCGTCAGCTCAGTGTAGTCTATGTATGCCGTGTCAGCTTAGTGTACTCTATATATGCTGTGTCAGTTCAGTGTAGTCTATATATGCCGTGTCAGCTTAGTGAAGTCTATATATGCCGTGTCAGATCAGTGTAGTCTATATATGCCGTGTCAGCTCAGTGTAGTCTATGTATGCCGTGTGAGCTTAGTGTAGTCTATCTATGCCGTGTCAGCTCAGTGTAGTCTATATATACCGCGTCAGCTCAGTGTAGTCTATATATGCCGTGCCAGTTCAGTGTAGTCTATATATGTCGTGTCAGCTAAGTGAAGTCTATATATGCCGCGTCAGCTCAGTGTAGTCTATGTATGCCGGGTGAGCTTAGTGTAGTCTATATATGCCGTATCAGATCAGTGTAGTCTATGTATGCCGTGTCAGCTTAGTGTACTCTGTATATGCCGTTTCACTTTAGTGTAGTCTACATATGTCGTGTCACCTTAGTGTAGTCTATATATGCCGTGTCACCTCAGGGTAGTCTATGTATGCCGTGTCAGCTCAGTGTAGTCTATATGCCGTGTCAGATCAGTGTAGTCTATGTATGCCGCGTCAGCTCAGTGTAGTCTATGTATGCCGTGTCAGATCAGTGTAGTCTATATATGCTGTGTCAGATCAGTGTAGTCAATGTATGCCGTGTCAGATCAGTGTAGTCTATATATGCCGCGTCAGCTCAGTGTAGTCTATGTATGCCGTGTCAGCTTAGTGTACTCTATATATGCTGTGTCAGATCAGTGTAGTCAATGTATGCCGTGTCAGCTTAGTGTAGTCTATGTATGCCGTGTCATCTCAGTGTAGTCTATACATGCCGTGTCAGCTCAGTGTAGTCTATATATGCCGTGTCACCTCAGTGTAGTCTATATATGCCGTTTCACCTTAGTGTAGTCTACATATGTCGTGTCACCTGAGTGTAGTCTATATATGCCGTGTCACCTCAGTGTAGTCTATATATGCCGTTTCACCTTAGTGTAGTCTACATATGTCGTGTCACCTTAGTGTAGTCTATATATGCCGTGTCAGATCAGTGTAGTCTATGTATGCCGTGTCAGCTTAGTGTACTCTGTATATGCCGTGTCACCTTAGTGTAGTCTATATATGCCGTGTCAGCTCAGTGTAGTCTACATATGTCGTGTCACCTTAGTGTAGTCTATATATGCCGTGTCACCTCAGTGTAGTCTATGTATGCCGTGTCGGCTCAGTGTAGTCTATGTATGCCGTGTCAGCTCAGTGTAGTCTATGTATGCCGTGTCAGCTAGGACCCACTGCCTAGTCTAACCCACCAAGACCTTTCCGGAGAATATGTAGAGTGTCTGAAGGGCTGTGCTCCCGGTGGGGAACCCGGGCACTCTCCTGATCTGCGCCAAGATATCAGGAGGTACAAAACCAAGGGCACCGAGAACAATGACGATTGTGTATTATCTTTATGTTCACAGATTAATATGAAAATTGCAGCAGAGAGGGTTCTGGTGATCTGGTGGCACAGTCAGGCTGGCAAAGCAACAGCAACGAAAACTGGAGATTCAAATGCCTCTGACTGTTCATAAACAAATGCTGAGCAGCGTAACCATGTCGTTCTGGTTGAACAGGCAAAAGCACAGCACTTCAAAGAGGCTTTAGATGGTGCGACAGGGCAGAAGGAAGTCTTCCAAATCTCTAACCAACTTCTCTTTAAAAAGAAGAGCAAAATATACCCACCAAAAAACACAAAAGAGAAACACTGGAAAGGTCAATACCATTTATTTAAATATTGAAAGTAGTCGTCAGAGATTAACATTGGAAATACCTGCACCATGTATACAGTCTTATTTCTCCAGCTACAGACCAGGGCCCTTATTCTCGAAACGTTCGTAGCCCTAAGAATTCTTAACTTTGATCGTAGCCAATGTTTTAAGAATGGACTTAAGAAGTTCGTAGCGCTACGAACGTTTCGAGAATACCTAGCCAGCTACTGAAGCAAAAGGTTCTGCATCTGATAAGAAAAAGCCCGTGTTAATTCAGTCTGCTTGAACCTATGTCAACATGGCTCCTGTAACACCTGCTGTCAAAAACGTAGTTAACTCTTCTCTCTCTGAATGTGTCATACCAAACAAAGATGTAAAAAGCGCTGTTGTCGCCACTGTTAAAGAAACCTCGCCTGGATCAAGAGGTGCTCAAAAACTACCCGTGTCACATTTAAGCTACATCTCAAAGATCTCAGAACTAGCAGTTGCCACTAGACTCAGAGAACATGTGCTCCTAAATAGATCTTTTGAGCCCATGCAATCGGCATACAGAGAAGGTCACAGCACGGAAACGGCGATTTGCGAGTGTACAGTGATCTGCAGCATCCGCAGCATCTGAGACAGTGAGCCATGACCATCCTCTTCTAACTCTTGAACACAGATGTGGACTCACTAACAATGCTCTGACATCATGTGGATGACATCATACTTATCCGAAAGATATCAAGAAGTTTCTATCGATGGTCACACCTCACGGAAGGTCGAGCTCAAATACGGTGTACCCCAGGGATCCGTTTTAGGGCCATTGCTCTTTGCGATAGACACTGCTCCCATGGATGACATAGCTAGAAAACACAGGCTTGCCTTTCATTTTTATGTGGATGACACGCAGTTATACATCATTACAAAATCTCCCACTCAACTGTGCATTCTGAGCGTTGTCCAGCTCCATCGGCGACATACGAACGTGAATGTCTGAAAACTATTTCAAGTTAAATGACGATAAAACAGAACTCTTGATTGTGCGCCAAAATCAACTGCATATAAACAGAATATCCCAACGTTTCTACTTCGCTTATGCAAGCCCTAGTTATCTCACAGATTGACTACTGTAATTCTCCGCTATATGGATTACCAAAACATCAACTTGAGAGACTTCAGAAATTAGAAAAAGTCAGACACTTGCTCTCTTCAAATCAAAACTAAATACTCATTTCTTTTGTGTCCACTACAACAAAACATGAATGCTGACTCATGGACAACAGCACTTTTGAGCAGTGGTACATTGGATATAAGCGCTATACAAAAGAATAACATTATTATCATCTATACCGACGTGAGTTCTACCTGTATGACTCAACTTCCATCCTACCGACGTTAGTTATACTTGAATGACTGGACCTACATCATACTTGTGTGGGTTCTACCTGTATGACTCAACCTCCATCCAACCGACGTGACTTATACCTGTATGACTGAACCTCAATCCTACCTGTGTGAGTTCTACCTGTATGACTCAACCTCCATCCTACCGACGTGACTTATACTTGTATGACTGAACCTACATCATACCTGTGTGGGTTATACCTGTATGACTCAACCCCCATCCTACCGACGTGACTTATACTTGTATGACTGAACCTACATCATACCTGTGTGAGTTCTACCTGTATGACTGAGCCTCCATCCTACCGACGTGAGTTATACTTGAATGACTGAACCTACATCATACCTGTGTGGGTTATACCTGTATGACTGAACCTCCATCCTACCGACGTGACTTATACATATACAATAGAAACCTGCACGCCTACCGACGTGAATTATACCTGAATGATTAAGCTCAACCCACATTCTACCATTGTGAGTTCTGTTTGTACTACTCAAACTATTTCCACCCATTGTGAGCTGTACTGTCCCAACAGTTACCTGATCCAAATTACATTCTTCCATGGTGAGATGTAAACGTAAGATTCAACGTGTATCTAAAAATTGTAAAGAATACAACTCCATCGAGATCCAGCCATTTCAGCTGTACCTGTATTATTAATCCACCAAAATACCACCAATACACTATTTTCGTGAACATAAGCCCTCATGTGAGCTGTATTATGTAAGACTCTATTCTGTAAGACTTTGTCTACATCCTACCGTTATACTCTTATAAGACTTAATCGAAATATAAATACCATCACTACCTAACGTTTTCCCCTATGGGGCGCAGTATTGGTTGCACTTACCGTACAATTACTTCAAAACTGGATGTTAGAAAGGATTCGTACGTCGATGACAGTATAATCCAATAGGTCAAACACACAGTAAGGTTCCTCCGTATCTTCCTGAACTTATTGGTTGATTTCTTCTGACACAATGCGCCTGGGTTCGTTCTTCAGTCCCGTCAGTCACCACCACACACTGTGTAACACACAGCCCTACTACCAGCCCGCTTGTCGGCCGCCCAGACCTTCACCCTTGTCACATAGACGCAAGGACGGTGATTGATCAACTTTTCAGAGTGGGCATTTTAAAGCAGGCAAGATTCGCACTTGTAGTGAATTATGTTTGTTTCTGCATCTCTGTCGATATATAACGGTTTCTTGTCCCTGCTGTATGGAGCTAGCTTTATGCCAGGCCTAGTCCTCGTGATTAGGCTGGGGAAGTTGAGATAGGGCGGTAATCGATCAACTGAGTACATAGCACGCCATAGGCAGATGAAAACACCCTCGAGTCAAGACAATTTATCAGCCTGAGACCACGCCAGTGTTACGCTGGTTGTGTGTTTGAGGTGACCTGTCAGTGACCTGTACAAAAACAATGGGTGACATCTGTACCTAGTCCTTATCTAAGACCAACTATCTGATGAAGTGAAGAGAGTCCACATGTCCTGTCAGACCGTCACGTAGAGTTCTGTTGATGTAGTATCTTGGATCTGTTCGTAACGTTTGTAATACTGTAATCTATGTGGATTCCAATTTACTAGTTGAGCCCCTTGGGCACGTATAGGGTGTGGGTTCGAATCAGTCTTCGCCCAAAATTGTTTTTCTAGTCAGCATTATGCTGCTGCTTTTGGGGTTTACCAAAGTGATAAACGTCTCAGAACTGCGTCACTTTGGGATTTACTTCAACTGTAGGCAGACACGCCGCGACACTACTATATTTCTTTCCAGGAGGTGTTAGACTGGACTAGTATATCCCATTTTAACAAATAACAGATAGAATCAAATTGGACTTGCAGATTCTCAATAGTATTTAACTTTGTTGTAACTGCCATATTTGTTCGTTGACAATACGATTACCTTGAGACAGTATGACACTGTTGCGGACACACTGGCTTCACAATAATTTGATATTGACAGTTAGCATTAGGTTTCAATGTAATCACGTGCATCAATGGGTTAGCCATATGTATATTGTTCCATACAGCTAGAGTGAGTGAGTGAGTTAATATTTAACGTCACATCGGCAATATTTCAGCCATATAGCTATATTGTACCTATATTGTACTGATATTTAGCCCTGACTTCGAACAGGCCGTAATTCAAGCGAGAAGCTTGACCACATCAAGTATAGCGCTGATCAAAACATAACATGCGTTCGCTATAGCCTAACATTTCATAGCAATCACTTTTTCACATAGAAAACATATCTTACACACCTTTAATACACCTCCACCTATGGCAAAGTGGGTCACCTCTAATTGTGTGCCTGTTGCAGCAAAGGCTATCCACACTAACGTATTGCTCCACTATGATGGTGCACTACAAATGTCATTAATTAAAACCATGAATAATACTAAATTTGAAATAATATTTAAATTTTATATCCTCAGGATAACCAGGGAAGGCAACACAATTCATGTGTAGAGTTGTATCGAAAGTACCGAGATGAATCAAACTGTAGTAGCGCTTTGAGCACCCACTTAATGGTTGGATTTAGCGCTATATACATTTTCAGTCAGGCTGGTTAGGCTAATCGTCAGCTCAGGGACCTCGCCCCATCTACACGCAGCCCAGACAGCAAATGGGACTTTTCACAGGAAACGCTGCCTAGTCGAACCCACCAAAAACACTCCGGAGAATATGTTGACTGCCCAACAGTGCAGCCTTCTGCATTGCCCAGTGTAGACCCCGGGCACTCAGTGTATTTGGGATACAAGCGAGACATTTCAAAGGCGAGTTCCGTATATTCCACATGCTTTTTGTGAATATTGCCAATCACGTTGCTTTCAAAAGGGACAGAAAATTCAATGATATAAATACATTCATTGGTTTTATCATACAGGACAAGATCAGGTTTGTTGGTTGGAATTTTTCTGAGGCTGTATATTGGCCTATTCCAAAGAAGTTTAAAAGCATCATTTTCCATGACGCCCAGGACATGTTTAGGGTCGTATCATGGATGGACCTCAGAGTCAAAGCCACTTTCATGGCGAAGACAGTAGTAGAAGCAGCTAGCCATGCCATCATGCCTTTTAAGATAAGATGGTTGTGCCAAGGAAAGGCATCCACTGACAAGGTGTTGGACAGTCTCTGTAAATTCAGAAAGCTTCTCCATAAATGACCTACCAAGAGCAGTTTACTCCTATGGCTGTACCGTCCAGCTCTACATTAATATTGCAAAACAAAATAATCCTCAGATTTTAGATTCTGTCCAACGACATTGGCTCACTTAAAACAACTGTCTTGACATGAGTCATCACCAGAGGATCACCCGATAAATAAATATGTGAAAAAAGTACACCAAAAAATTATATCATGAAGAGTCTCCACCTTAAACAAACCCCGACCTCCAGAATTGTTTGGCATTATATACGATTGAGAGAGGAACGAGGGTAGTTGGCTCTGTTATCAGACATGATCCTTCTGGTCAGGCGGTATCTTGTTTTGTCCAATCAACAACTCCAAAGGAATAGGAAAGGATTGGCATAGCAAAAGTATTGGTGGCTTTGACCTTGTTTCGAGCGTTTAGCTCTGAACTCCAGATATTCTTCAAGAGAGTTTTATACTCGACCTTGAATTTGGGCATTCTGGAGCGTGTCTCGAGCTAGCAATCCAAGACAGCTGTAGGCTTGATCTTCCACAAGATTACCCTTGTAACCTGACCGATCCATCATTAATTACCTTGCCACGTTTCAAGTGAAGAGAATTGCATTTGTCAAGTCAAAATTTCAGGCCAAAATCATTAGAAAAGGACTCGACTAGGAGAACCTGTTCTTTCAAATGGGTATCTCCTTTGGCAAGGAGCTCGATGTCATCCATGTAAATGAGATGTATAAGTGGTGTTGCGGATCTGTGCTGAGGAGGTAACCCTCCTCTTCATTGAGCAGAGAGCTCAAAGGATTTAAGGACAAACAAAGAAGCAATGGACTAAAGGAATCCCCCTGGAATATTCACCTTCTGATTAGAATTGATTCCGAAGTCTGCACCTGCCCTTGCGAGTACATCTCAAGTTGAGTTGATCAGCAACTCATTAAAGACTTTCAAGAGTAAATCAAGTAGTCGCTCAGGGAGATCAATACAATGATGAGACTTCAGAATCCATTCATGAGGGACAGAGTCGTATACTTTTTTAAAGTCAATCCAGCACATGGAGAGGGAGTGGTGATGTGTTTAAGCCTCTTCAAAAATCATTTTTTGTACTAGAAGTTGATTCTTGCACCAAAAATATCCCCTCATTGCTCCCTTTTGCTCTCTATACATTATATTATTGGATGAGCAGAGAAGATGACACGAGGTTTGTGAAACACCCTGTGAATTTTTTATATTGTGTATTCACGTAGGGTGAAAATGTTGTTGGTCAGTCAAGTCTCCTGTTTTGGGGAGGAATATTGTGCTACCTTTGCAGAAACATGGACGAACAACGTCTGTATCCACGAGAGTAAAGCAATGGTGTTTGGACACGGGGAACAGTGTCCAATACCAGTTTCAAATGCCATCATGTCCTGCTACTGAATTAGATCTGGACTTTTTGATAACACTTTTCAGGCAATCAGGTGAGGTTTAACAGATGAACGTAATCACGGACCCACGGTGCCTCAAGGTTACAGTCGCCGGGTACAGACCACAAGTGTTTCCAGAACCCTTCATTGACATCTATGGCAGGACGTTTATCATGTTCAATATCACCTCTTCCTTTGAGTTGCCTGTAAAATTGTTTTGATTATTTTAAAGAGATTTATATGTTTGATGAAATTATATTTCTTTTCCCATTTTACTTTCTTTCAGTCCAAATCCTTAATTTTGCCTTGAGGGAATTACCAAATTGGAGAAATAACTTTCCTTGGGTTATTTTGTATTTTAGTTTAAATTTTCTCCAAATCGACTTTTGCCTTTTTGCCTTTTGATTCCCTGATGATCTGAAGTTAAGACACAGCTCAATCAAGGAAATGTGTTTTCTAGTTTCGATTTTTCCTTGGTGTTTTCTTCTTAGCATTAGATGCCCTTTCTTTGGAAATTGTGTGAAGTTCCATCAAAGTTCGAGCGGCAGCACAGACACAGCAATTAACTTCATGTAATGAACAGTCCACAGAAAGTTTTAGAGAAATATTATTACTCGTTTCTAGTATGAAGTCGCAGATGTACTATAATAAGGATCTCAAGATGAAACATTTTCCGCACACATCGATCAGCCTAAATGTATATTTTTGTTTGGGGTTGTTCCATTTTAACCCCTGGCATGTTTTGCCTGTATAATATCTGAACTGACATTGGTCTTATAAATCACTGAAAATGTCAATTTTTCATAACGTAGAATCACTGTATAGGGATTTTTTCAGAGTGTACCTCAGACAATGTACCAGTTACTCAGGTGAGGTTCCTTCAGCCCAATGCTGGAATGGCATCAAGTATAATCCACTTTCTTTTTCCTCTGTCTGTTTTTATAAGGTTTCTGTGCACCTAAGACCTCTCAGTAGTTTTAAAGAAGATAAACAGAAACTCTGAAATTGAATTATTTATAGAACATAAATCATGCATCAAAACAAGTATCTTGGCGAAGAATGTTTCGTTTTAAAGACAACATCTAGAGTCAAAAACTTTATAGTGGATGTGTTTTTACTAACTATCATGTCACATTGGTTAACTTTGGGTTTTGGTTCACAAAGGTTTAAAGCACTGAGAGTAGATTTGAACTCACACTTTGAACTAGGCTATGTATTTTCACCTGTTGAGAGTGGGCTTGGGAGTTGACTCCCCTTTGTTTGTTTGTTTCCGATGTTTTCGGCAGGATGTTGTAAGATACGAGGGGATTCCAGTAATTTCTAAATGATTGTAGTGTGGCATGACTGTAGCTGGAATTCTCCAGAACTGTATAATAGGTACATAAGGGATGGTTGTTGAGATGTATGTGGGACTACTTTGGATTTATTATGCTCATCTGTCTGCCAACATTGACGTTTCAAGAAGCCTCGTCTACATTGAACTTTCAATTGCTGTCAACAAACTTCAATCAGTACATCTGTTTTACTGGGAATATCAATACTTTGTTGAGTTAATATTTAAGCTTTGTGTTCCAATAGTATTGTATTAGAAATATCATACATTGTAACCCTTATCATTCAATATACAACTGAACATTATAGACTCGTCGGTGTTTTATTTTGCTGGTTTAAAGAATTCATTTGACATTTAAGACTTTTTGTGAAAAATATATTTAAAATTTCTGCATTTTTGCAAACAAGGTCCTCGCAATACCAACAAAATGATGTTCGAACTGGAGGAGTTTCTTAAGTCACCTACCCCTGAGACAGTCGGTGATGCGCAAATCAAATTTATTGCAAAGCTTTGGAAATGATTAAAGAAGATTATTCAGACCAATTGGAAATGAAAAAAAACCCCTTCAATTACAAATTCAGAAAGAAGAAAATAGAAAACAAGAAGAACTAACAAAGCTGGAAACAGAAAGGGGATTGAAAAAGTTAGAAATGGAGAAAAAAGGAATAGAATTAATAAAATCTAAAGTTGACGAATGAAAATTGAAAATTGACAGAGAAATTGCGCTGAAAATGCTCGAATATCCTTCTCCCCCCTCAAACCCTTCACCTTTCGATATTGCAGGCACGTCAGACTGATACCCATGTCAATGAAATAGAAGCAGATAAATATTTTCAACATTTTGTAAAAGTTGCTGAAAACCTTAAGGACTATGCCATGCTAAACTGCTTTGAAGGGTAAAGCTCAGGATGCATATTCGGCTTTATCGATAGATCAAAGCTCAGATTACGATCTTGTTAAACGTACCCTTTTAAAAGCTAACGAGTTTTCAGAAATTCAGAAATGCTCATATAAGGGACAATGAAACTTTTGTACAGTTTGCTGGGGAGAAGGAATCTTTGCTCGATAGGTTGTGTGGTTCTAAGGAGGTCACAGATTTTGATGGTTTGAGGCAGTTAGTTTTGATGGAGGATTTCAAGCAGAGTGTTCATTCTGATCCCCGACTTACTTGGATGAACATAAAGCTGACGTTTTACATGAAACAGCGATGTTGGCAGATGACTATTGTTTAACTCACAAGAGTTCTTTTCGGTCTGCTGGTAATACCAAGTTTTCTGGTCAAAAGGGCTTTTCCCTGGGTAAGACTGCAGTTTTCAATGGTGTTAAAACAGGTTCAAATTCTTCACATCCTTTTCAGTCTAAGTCCAAGACTTCCAGTGGTTCTGATCTTGTTTATGCATATTGTAAGAAGCCTGGTCATTTGATTTCTGCATGTTACAAACTCCAGTTTAAACATGATGCTGCAGGTTCCCTAAATACTTTTGTCTATCGCACCTAAGCCTTTCTTTCCAGGTGGTTCTGAAGAGAATTTTCTTTGTTTTCTCTGTAGTTCGGAAGGACTATTTTCCCTTTGTTTCTATAGGTTTTGTGTCACTTATGGGAGATAATTTTACCGCAAGTACCGTTATTAGTTTGAGGGATACTGGAACTCTCCAATATCTGATTTTGAAGTATATTTTTCCTTTTCCTGATGAGTCTTCAGCGAACTCAGATGTTTTGCTTCAGGGTATAGATGGCAATTCTTCTGCCCCTCTCCATTTTGTGAATTTGACTTAAGATCTGATTTCTGGTGAGATGACCAAATAGTGGAATTTCCGCAAGTCATGTGATCTAGCTGCCGATCACGTGGTACAGGTCAAGCTTTGGGACAAAATGGCGGCTGTCAACCGTGCCCTTGAGTGAGCCTCGCCAAGTTCAAAGTGCAATATCATCAATATGGGGGTAAAACGATGCGCTTATGGCACTTGTAATAGTGACTCACGTTTCTACCATAAACCACATATGGCAGATGTGTTTTTTATTACATTTCCAAAGCCCACATCAAAGCCCGAGATGTGTGACCGCTGGATCAGAGCGTGTTCCCGCGGTGATGATTTTGGCCGTCACAAGATCACCCAAGATACATATGTATGTTCCAAACACTTTGTTGATGGACATGGTCCTACAGGCGAACATCCTGACCCTATACCAGCTACCGCTAGAGGTGTGGAACTTAGAATCTTCAACACGAAGAAGTCAAGACCACCACCTAAAGGCCGTGTGAGCTTGTCGCCAGAGAAGAAAAAAAGTCGTTCACAACTCCAGGTATAGTTTGGGAATGAAATGAAATAAAATGAAAAAAAAATACATAAGCAAAGAGATAAATGAACAAATAAATGACTAAAGTTTGAATAATTTTAACAAAACTCTCTTTATAATAATTAATAATGTTCATAAAATATTAATTAATGTGTTTTTTTGCAGGTACTCAATGTGGACATTGATAAGGAAAATGAAATAACTGAGGGTTCTGAAAAGCAAGATACAAATGTTGATAATGAAGGTATATCCATTGATTTTATTACAGACAAACTTTTAAATGGAATGTTTAGTTGATGAAATCCGGTTGGGTTTTTAGCACTCTTTATTGTCTGAAAAAGTTTGCAATTATAAAATTATAAGATGTCGTTTAGTGTATATTTTTGGACCATTTATCATCCGCACAGTTTTGTTTTTTACAAAAATATTTTATTTTGCAGATGCAAGAAAACAGGTTTCCTATTCTGATGCAGCTACTCAGACTGACATCTTGCATGATGATCTGGCTGGCTACAGTGATGATCACCTCAAACAACCTAAACTTCTACAGAGAAAACTATTCATGGATGATGTTCTCAGAAGTGACAAATCATGCAAATTCTACACAGGTAAAATATATCTGTTTCAAATCTATAATATAGACATTCATTTTATGTTTTATTTATTGATAATATATTTTGCATGATATAGACCTTAATGTGTGTTTTAAAATAGTTATTTGACCAATATTAATAATTATTTCAGGTATTACATCCATCCAGCTTCTGTTGTTCCTGCACAGATTCCTACAGTCCAAAGCTGAGAGGTTAACACTGTGGAAAGGGGAAGAAACAACAGTATGTATATTTTATTTCTTTAATATTGCTTTAATTAATAACCACCTATATACCATCTCTTGACACATATACACTGTATGTAACTTGGTCACTGATCAATATGTCATTTGTTAACCCTTTCACAGGCAGTGCTGTAAAGTGCAACTGTTTACTAAATGGTCACTTGCAAATTATCATTGACTTCCTAGTACCAGTCATTGTGAAATATAGTGATTAATGAGCAGATCCACTTGAACATGTTTACTTTTCAGGAGAATGCCAAAAACAAAGATGACCATCACCCCAGGGGACTGTCGACCTTCACAGCTTTCCTCCTAACACTTGTGCGCCTGAGACGTGGCCTTGATGTCGACCATTTGAGTGATCTGTTTGGCATATCATCATCGACAGTTAGCCGTTACTTCCGGACATACATTGAGTTTATATCAAGGGAGCTCAGTTTTGTTGTTAAGTGGCCAATCAGACTGCAGGTTCAAGCTCACCTCCCAAAGGCATTTAGATATTTTAAAAAGACTATTGCCATTATAGATTGTACAGAATTTTTTGTACAGAAACCCTCATTGCCATCTAGTCAGAGAGTGACCTGGTCACAGTACAAACATCACAATACCTTTAAATGTCTGGTTGCTATTTCCCCAACAGGTGCATTTACTTACATCTCTCCACTGTGGTCTAGTTCAGTGTCAGATAGGCGCATTGTTAAAGAATCGGGTTTCCTTGATAACTTAAACTATGGTGATGACATAATGGCTGACAGGGGTTTTTTGATTAGGGATCTCTTAGCATTAAGAGGATGTACATTAAACATACCACCTTTTGCGCATGGTAAGCAGTTAAGCAAAGCAGCTGTTAAGAAAACCAGGCGAATAGCCCATGCTCGAATACATGTTGAACGGGCAATTGGTCGCCTCAAGAACTTTAAATTTTTACAAGGTATTTTTCCACTGAAATCCAAGAAGCTTATTAATCAAAGTGTACAAGTTTGTGCTCAGTTATGCAATTTTGACAAACCACTTGTAAAGTAACTGTTGTTATTAGAATATTGCCATATTCATGACCAATGACTTTCATGATTCTGTTGTCATGAACATATTGAAATGTTTTGAGCTTTTTTGACAGAGTTGTCTCCCATGTATTTAACATATATTTGGATTACACTCTCTTAGTAAAGTACAGGTTCTAGTGCTTTTGTTCGGGTTGAGTCCCATCTGGGATTTGAACCCACACCGTCAAAGACTCAGGCACCTAATCGCCAGCACACACGGTCAGCTGCCTAACCCTCTCAGCCACAACTTCAATGTATTGTTGAACATGACCTAGTGTTCTTAGTTTGAACTGACCTCAATGAAGTTTGAGTAAAGTTTTAAAAATAAAAAGATAACAAAGCCTTAATAGATTTTGTAATTGTATTTCATTTGAAATAACTGCTTCTCCTTAACATGTCTCTAACCAACATGTCTAATAATTTATTATCAACAACACTAACATAGAATGTCATGATGCATTGATGAGTAAGATGCAAGTGTGCTTGAACTAAGCAGAAAAGTGATCAATGAACTCACACATGCTTCAATAATTCTGGAATAACATAATTCACATAGAAATAATTCAAGTTTTGAAGCATCCTATGGAAAAAGTCCTCATTGAACTGAACAGGTATCATCAAAATTCCAGATCTTGTATAAAGTACAAGATCACACACTCTTAGACCATATATCCCCATCAGACCTTGGATCTGGGGATAGTAGTCACAACGCTCAGTAACTGTCCAGACACCATCTTTATTTTCACACCCCACAGTTGCACAAGCAGCCTCCTTGGGGGACTTATCTCTCAAACTGTAGGGACACTTTATTTCCATAAGCTTACGTCCATGGCATTTACATGAGACAATACCATCTGCAGATCCAGCAATGTGAGGCATAGCTTGAGAAAGTCGCAACCCAGGTACAGTCACACTGAGATTCCTGTGTTGTTTCTTCTCTATGGCAATGTAAGCCTTCCTTGCCGCAGTCTCCTTCTTCCTACCCCACACTATAGCAGGCTGAGTATCAAGGTCAGCAGCATTTCTGCCTAGTACACAGTCTACAGCTTTACTGGGATCAGCAGCAGAATCTGATCTCAGAGTACTGGCACGAGTGTTAATCCGCTTGAAGAGTGAAGCTGTTATGATACCCTTTCTAATGTGATGCCAGTTTTCATTTGAGCTTTGTCCACAGGTTTTCGCCTCTATGTAATCTATGTCATCTGCTGTGTAGATAAGTTTCCTCATGACATCAGCTGGATCAGAATTACTCATTGTCAGTTCTTGTGCCCTGCTGACTATGGACAGCTGTCTGATTCTTCTGTCCACCCCATGCTCCCCTTGTCCAATCTCAGGGAGGTTAGTCTTGTCTGAGAGCAGCTGAAGAGCAACTGCGACAGGGGCAACGTACAAATTTGGGGAAAATTTTATGATATAAATTTGCTTGGTGTTACAAGTGAAAAAGTAGGCACTTCTTAAGTTTAATTCAACCATCATTGCTTTCAGTTTACTAGATTTCATTTAATAATATTCACCTCTGTCAATTCATCAATAAACTGTTTTGCTGCCTCCTGTGACAAACTCTGTCTGTCTTCAGGGTGTCTGGGGTCGAACTCCACCTCTCCCACTTCCTGTTTCTCCTTACCATAACTGAAAAAAAATTCTTTTGATTTTATTTGACTGAAATTAATTAAAGACAGCTAGCTCTCAAATCAGAACTTGCATCTCGTTATAAAATTGAAACATTTGGAAGGAAATCCTTTGCTTGTTCTTCCCTCTACTGTGGAACTCCCACCCTTTGGCCATAAAATCAGCAGTTGACTTTACCCCATTTAAACGTTGGCAGATGACCCACCTGTTTTCTTCTCATTAAAACTAACTATATTTCCTTCACTTATACATTTCAGTATATAATTGTACCATGTCAGCGCTTTGAGCATGATTCTTGTACATGGAAAGGGTGCATTACAAATGCACATTTTTTTATCATTATATAATGTAAGTTTAGAATAAACATTAAGTACCATTGAGAATATGTGGAGTTAACAGATTAGTTATTATTAATTACCACACACCCAACAGTTTCAATCCTAAGCTTCTTTATAGGCACAGCTTCAGTCTGGCTCAAGGCTCTCCTCTTCCACAGACAGGGACCAGATGTCACGGATGGCTTTTCAAAATCCTCAAGCGCATACAGGCTTGCTGCTATGTGTCGACAAGCCCCATCAGCACTGAAATATGAACACAAAATGATAAAGAAATTGAATGATATATTATATTAACACTGAAGTGTTTAAATGCCAATATATTAATTATAACATTTTATAAACGTGATATAAAATCAATTACAATTTTCTTTTGAATAAAGGTTGCATTAAATAAATATTTCAAATACATGTATTGAAATATATTCAGTGGTGGATAATTGTACTGAACATGTATTAAAACTTACCCGCCAGGACATTCACAAAATGCCAGTTTGATCACTGCTGTTGATTTTTCCATGAGGAACCACATATCATATGTTGGCTTTCCAAGATAGGAAGAATCCTTCTGTGTTGGTTTCACCTTTGACTTGAATGCACAAAGGTTACTGGCATCACTAATGTCACAATATTGGAGGTCTAACACATGACCATCATAAAACAAACGATAGTCCTCAAAAGACTTGAAAGCCTTCAATTTCCTCCTATCATAATCAGATCTATGAAATAACAGGTAGTTGAAGATATCATACAAGCCGAAGTCTGGGATGAGGCTGAAGTCAGATGTGTAAGTAAGAGCAAATGGATCATCAAAATCACAGTGTAAGTCCGTGAGACACTGCTTCATAAACGTTTCTGGTCGACAGTCATGTTGAAAATCGGGATCAGGCTCCAATTCAAGTTTGACAACTGCATTGGCTAAAGCTATGAGAACGTCTTTTCTGTGACCTGTAGTTGTTATTCCGTACTTTTTCAAATAATCTTTAAGTTCTGGGACTTTCAATTTCTCCATGGTAATTAATCATAACTTATATAAACTGCGTATTATGACATGGACCTGTCATCGGAGACGTGCCGACTACCAGATCTACATTTTAATTGCTCAGCCGAATTATGCAGCCTCAGAGAAATATTATATACACTAAAGGGACAAATTATATACAAGAACTATTTAGAACAAGTATTTCATTCACTAAATTCGATAAACTGCGAATAAATGTTACAACAAACGTGATCAGTATCTACAACGATGCTTGACAGACGCCATTTTGTACGAAAGCTTGACCTGGTCACGTGATCGCGTCATTAGTCACGTTACCACCGGAAAATGGTCTATTGTTGGAAAACCAAATCAGAAAATACCTACCGCTTCTTTAAAACCTATACTGGCTTTTGAGGAACCTTTCCGTAGTTATCATTGATTGTGTTGGTCCTCTACCTTAGACTAAGTCCGGTAATCAGTATCTTCTCACTATCATGTGTGCTGGTACGAGATTTCCTGAAACAATTCCTCTTCATAGGATTGCCGCTCCTGTGATTGTCAAGTCTTTGATCAAGTTTTTCACCTTAGTTGGTTTGCGAGATGTTGTTCAGTCTGATCAAGGCCTTGATTTTCGAAGCTCTGTTGGCGCTAAGATAGTCGTAAGTTAATGTAAGGCACTTGCGACTATCCTAGCGCTCAGAGAGCCTCGAACATCTAGGCCCAGGAGTCTACTTTTCAATCAATCTTTGTTCAGTACTTAAAAGGACCACAGGCCTGTAGTACATTTAAAGTTTACATGAGTAGAAGAAGTCATTTACAAATTCTTTGCGATAACAATCCTTTTTCTTAAGCTCTTAGCGAAATAGATTTATGTTGCCAGAATCTGTATTATTGATGTGGTAGTATCTGTTAATAGTGAAATTGATTTTCTTGCACTTGGATGCATATTTCAATTAATTGATGGACAGTTGAATCCCCAGCTTGAAAGCCAGTTTGATATTTGTACAATAGTTTGTTCTCGTTGCAACAGTTAGATATATGCTTAAATACAACTCTCTCAAACACCTTTCTTGAATAGAGGCATTATAAGAGTTAATTTCCATTCTGTTGGGCCCATGGCTATACTCAGAAGTAAACAATTATATTAGACATTTAAATCTAATTCCAGAGGAGTGGCCATTCTTTTTAACAACGATATTGATCTCAAAATACGCAGGACCTTAATAGATGAAAATGGCAATTACATAATCGCTGATATAACCGTAGAGGATAAAAGACTGACACTGACTAATCTCTATGGTCCTAATAATGATGACCATCAATTTAACATTAATCTGTTTGAAAATATTCTGAATGTTGAGAATGATTCTATGGTAATTGTTGGAGACTGGAATTTGGTGATTGATCCCACAATTGATCTTCAGAATTATAAGCATGTAAACAACCCAAAATCAAGAAATACTGTATTAGAATTTATCGAATCTTATAATCTAATTGATGTCTGGAGGAATTTGAATGATAAATGTAGAAAATACACTTGGTGGAAAAAAAAATCCAAGACAACAAGCCAGACATGATTTCTTTATTGTATCAGAAGATATATTTGATATATCTTTGGATTCAGATATTTTGCCAGGCTATAAAAGTGACCACTCGACAATAACGTTAACTTTTTCAAACGCTTTAAGCCAGGAACGAGGACATGGGTACTGGAAGTTTAATGATTCCTTGTTGTTAAATCCTGAATATGGAAACTTAGTCAGAACTATTTTAAATGACACTGTTCAGGAATACTCAAGAGAGAAAATGGATAACTTAAAAACACTGAAAATATTAAACTTACAATTTCCAACTCCTTATTTCTAGAAACAATATTAATGAAAATACGAGGAAAGACCATATCTTTTTCATCCTACATAAAGAAAACAAAGGTAAAACAAACAGAAGAACTAGAATTAAAAATAAAACAGGTCGAAGATACTATTCGAAAAAACTTCCAAAACATTAATGAAGAACTTTTGAATGAACTATCAAAATATAAGAAAGAAATGGAAGAAATTAAAAGTGAGGAAATGAAAGGAATACAAATCCGAAACCGAATTCTTTGGTATGAAGAAGGAGAAAAACCTTCAAAATATTTCTGCCATCTAGAAAATAGGAATTTCTCAAACAAATCAATTAATAAGATAATAACTAATGATAAGAACGAAATCACTGACAGCAAATCAATACTGAATGAAGTAAAGCTATTTTATAAAATTCTCTATGCTTCTCAGGAACAATATAAGGAAGAAGACTGATCTATAGATTTATTAAAGAAGTATCAACAAAAAAGGATACTTTGAATATGAAAAGGGGTGTTATCACCTGTATTCCAAAACCCCCAAAAGATAGAACATTACTTAAAAATTGGAGGCCAATCACTTTGCTTAATGCTATTTATAAAATTATCAGCTCCTGCATTGCACATAGATTAAAAACTACTTTAGATGAACTTATTCACCCTAACCAAACTGGTTTTATACCGGGTTGGACTATTAGTGAAAATACAAGATTGGTATATGATATAATGTTTGAAACAAAGAAACAAAACATCCCTGGTTTGCTGATTCTGATTGACTTTGAAAAAGCGTTTGACACTGTTTCAAAAGATTTTATCAACCTGGTGTTACATAAACTTGAATTTGGCCCTGAAATGATAAGATGGATAAATATATTAACCTATGAAACAACATCTTGTGTTATCCAACACGGTAATTTATCCGAGTTCTTTGCAAATGAAAGGGGATGTAGACAGGGAGACCCACTATCCCAATATCTTTTCTTTTTTGTGGCTGAGATTCTCGGTTGCATGATAAGAAAAAATGAAAACATCAAAGGTATTGTCATCAATGATAATGAATATATACTGGATCAATATGCCGATGATACTGAGCTATTTCTTGATGGAACTGAAGAGAGTTTGTACTCTGCTATTGACACAATTAATAAGTTTTACAAAATGTTAGGCTTGAAAATTAATTTAGACAAATCATAAGCAATCTGGATTGGATCCAAAGCTAAATCTATGGATAAAATATGTAATGATCTGAAAATTGAATGGGTAATTGGTGAATTTGATGGGCTAGGTATTAAATTTACACCAGATCTTAAAGACTTATGGGTAATCAACACAAGAAAGAGACTGGAGGGAATTAATAGACTCTTAGCATCTTGGAGAAAAAGAAATTTAACACTTATTGGTAAAATAACAGTAATAAAAACTCTAGCAATCTCCAAATTGGTCCATATTTTCAATTCCTTGCCAAACCCACCAGCAGAATTTATCACGTCCCTTGACAAAATGTTTTTAAAATTTATTTGGAATGACAAGAATGATAAAATAAAAAGGAATGTAATTAAAAACAACTATGAAGAAGGAGGTTTGAGAATGATTGATGCAAAAACATTTATAGACGCTTTGAAATTATCTACTTTAAGACCTACTTAAGAGGTGATAAGAATAACCCATGCAATATACCTTTTAAAGACATATTTAATTTTGGAGCAAATTCTGAAACTTACTTTAAGATTGAAAATCCTTTTTGGCGTGATGTGCTAAAAGCATGGCAACTATTCCACAAAAAACATTATATTGACCCTAATAACATTAATGAAATTCTATCCCAACCATTATGGTTTAATCATAATTTTAAAAATTCATTAAACTTCATAAAGAACTGGGCAGATAGAGGGATTATAAATATTAGGGATATTTGTGATGAAACTGGACTATTGTCAATAGAATCTTTAAAAGAAATATATGGTATCAAAGGCACTTTTTTAGATTATGAATATTTACTACATGTATTACCTGACTCTTGGAAAAATACTCTTAACCACTGCCATTTAATACCAGTCAGGGATTTAAATATTAACCACTGTCAGATATATCTAGTAAAAACATCTAAAGGCTGCAGGACTTTTTATGATAAACTTATTTCCAATGATATACACCCAAATATGTGTAATAAATGGCAGCTGCTATTTCCTGAAATAGACTTTAATTGGAAAAAATATATTTACAGCATACAGAAAAGGATTGCAAGACACAAAACTTTTAGATTTTCAATAAAGTTTGCTACAAGGAGTTATTTATACAAAAAGAGAATTACTTAAGATGAAAAAGGTTTATAGCTGTCTATGTTGTTTCTTCAATGATCTAATTGAGAGTGTTTGTCATGTGTACTGGGAATGTCAGGAGACACAAACCTTTTGGAAAAACCTACAAATTTGGCTTAACAATTTATACCCTCATCCACTGCTATTATCAAAAAGATATGGTTTGGTTTGGTACTCTACATCATAATATATTACTAAATCACATCATCATTGCAGCAAAAAGACACATTTACGTATGCAGTATTAAAAATACGCATCCAAACATAGCTCTATTTATAAAAACTTTGAAAGAAATATTCTTCGTGGAAAACCATATATGCAAAAGAAATAATAAAATAGAAGATTTCAATCATAAATGGGGTCTTCTCTTCCCAGTACTTTGATGAATTTAAAATGTATCCAATTTACCTGAGGTAATATTTCTCTTTTATTGACTTATATATGTGTATTAACATGATATTGACATAATACCTGTACATCATCCATCTGTCTGTACATCACTGTTCTACATATCATGACATTGTAATCCTGGGAACCAATAAAAAAAAAAAATAATAATAATAATTATATTAGACATTTCCTGTTTAGTCTCTGTTATAAATTCTAAAGAGACATTTGTTCGTCTATCAAATATTCGTAACTTACGCACGACATCGAGACAAAGTAATCATTTAAAAATTCCTCTTTATATTATCTGAGAACAGCGTCATCATCAATAGGATTCCGTATGAGACCGGGAATGCAAGTTGCTGTATCTGAAGTTCTTACGACATATCACAAGATTTTCCAGTAAGAGGGTTTATTATTAAAATGTTGGTTGGTTGGGTGGTTGGTTGTTGATCAACGCCTCACTCAGTTATAATTCAGCTATATGACGGCGGTCTGTAAATAATCGACTCCGGACCAGACAATCCAGTGATCAAAAGCATGAGCATTCATCTACACAACTGGGATACGACGACATGTGTCAACCGAGTGAGCGAGCCAGACCACCCGATCCCGTAACTCGCCTCTTACGACAAGCATGGGTTGCGGAAAACTAATTCTAACCCGCATCTTCACGGGTTATTATCAAAATGTATTTCAGTAATAAAATCATCAAGACTGGAATAAAAGTTCTCTCTTGCGTGGTATTTCATGTTGTTTACGTTATTTCTCTGTTTCTTATACAATCGTATATCTTTTTCACTCTTTCAGCGTTTATAGGTTTCTTTTTCATTCTGTCCCGTTTTCTGCATTCCCGTCTCAGTTCAGTATCGGACCAAATTTTATCATCAGGACGAATTGTTTCAGTTTCTGATGTTACACATGACTTAACATACCTTGTGAAAGTTTTTATATACATCATCAACACAATCACAGTTGTTAAAATAGCGTACCAATTCATATTTATATCTATAGACTGTTAAGCTTATCGTAATTGCCAGTGTTGTAACATCATACTTGTCTAGTAAAACACATTTTATTGTTGACATTTTGTCTAACGAAATATAAGTACCCCTATGGTCACTAACTTTCTTATCAAATTCAACAACCCCACTGTCACGAACAGATATGTCTTCACTCACTATTACAGGGCCTATTAGCAGTGGTTCTAGTCACTCTTGTAGGTTCTTTTATAATAGATTATGTTTTACCATGAAGTACACAGTATTTATTTGTTTACATAGCGACAAATTTTCATTTATTTCATCTAGAGCTGTTTCTACGCTTTGATCTAAACGTTACCAAAATGTAGCAGAACTAGCTTGATCAAACTGAACAACGGAGCGAGTTCTATGGATATACAACTTTTTTATTATTAATATACTAGCATGATAACGGTGTTAGACATACTTTACATTGAATATCTTCTCAATAAAAGCGTATGATAAATAAATAAACCTTATCAAAATAAGAGCTACCTTATATTGTAATAAGGACGCTTTACAGGAAAGTATTGAATTATTATACAGTTTTGTTGCATTGATATTTGAATGTAGCCATTTGGCGAAAATACATATGTCTTAAATCATTATATACAGAGAAAAGGAATTAAAAGTTTTACAGTATTACAAAATGGACGGAACCTTTGTGATTTTAAAATGGATGACTAACTTCCTTGATTGATAGATAAATCGTTTAGTCCATTACGAAAACTTTTATTACGTAAGTTGTATAGACTCAGGTTCATGTAAAGATTTACACTCACGATAACAATCATATCTTGAACTTTCATATAAAGATGAAAGCCAGTCTTGTTTAAAGATATCGATAACGCTGGTACGTAAATGTTTGATAAATGCATTAACATCACCAACCGTTTGCGATAACCAAAAAAATCTAAAGCCATATCTAAACAAAAGATTACGAATACGGATTGTACAAGTATATTTACCTATATTATCAAGATGGACACTCAAATTGTAGGCTTTTTCGTTCAGACGATGTTCTGGCATATTTATTACTTAACACCAATACTTTCAACAGCAAGAATAAGATATTATGTACAAAGGAAATCTCACATATTCGCCGTACACAATATTACTAATGGTAAACATACCAACATATAAAAACCTTTAACAAGCAAGAAGGTGAACCTTTTCAGTGGCAGAACATTCCTTGTAGCCCAAAATTCCAGCCCCATAAAGAAGAATAGGCTGTACCTATGGGGATCAAACAATTTGAAAAATGTATTGGGACCAACAACCCCTAACAATAGAGAGCAATTGAAGTAGGGCCCTTTTCGCTCTAATTGCCAATTTAATAACATATTTATCAGATTTAGTGTATGTGTAAACAGTATCCCAAGAAATATATATTCGTTGACAACAGTCATACGCTCACCTTTAAAGTACCACTTTTCTTTTGCTGCCGTTGGACAACCCTCGAAATACAACAGTTTGGGTCTTTTCAAGATAACATCAAGTCGCCAGTTATCTAAATAAGATGAAAGTATATCAATTTGTCTCTGAAGGCCATTAACAGTGCATGACATAAGGATCACATCGTCAGTAAAAAGTAAATGAAAATTTAACTAAATCAGGAAACAATTGGATGTCTACCAGATTGTATAAAATCAAAATAGTTCGTTGATAACGAATGAGAAAGGTATGGGTCTTAGAACACAACCTTGTCGTACACCGATAGGACAATCAAAATAGTCACTAAAAGCATTATCACATCCATCAAACACAAGATGTTACATTTGAATAAATTGACCTGATAATATCAGTGTATGTACAGAGCATGTGCCAAGGACCAGACTGGACGTTCTGGTCATACGAAGGAGGACCAAAGACAATGATAGATCACATCCTGATTCCCTCAGCAAATATGAGTGATGTACAGACGACTGAAATCCTGTCAGATCACACTCTCATTCTGCCGGATCACCATCTTGCTCTATGCTCATTTAATGTCAGCAGTGTACCCTTACCCACAAAACCAAGAGTAGCATGGGACAAAGTGAGTGAGTGAGTGTGTTAATATTTAACGTCACATCGGCAATATTTCAGCCATATCGTGACGAGAACATTTTACATTGAAATGGAATATGTGTGTATTAGAAAACCTGTCATCGAAGGACAGTAAAACAACTAGAATATCTCAATTAGATTTAAAACTAGTGTGGAAGGTTAAAACTAATAGCACTATTAGGACAATACAAGATAAAAACAGGTTCTAGATCGCCAACAACTGAAGGTCGATCACCATACTAGGGACCATGGGGACTGACAGTATATGGGACAAAGCATCACACAACGCTACATTAGGTGGTTATACTTACGCAGTGTCACACTACTTAGGATCACTCCAAAGTCCTAAACCCTCAGCCTCAGAAAGGGACATTGAAGATTACTACTCTCAGATAATAACTGGCTGCAATTGATAATACCTCAAGTCCTCAACGCATCGTTGAAACCATACTGGAACAAATCACCATAAAACACTGACCAATACAGATCTATCTGGCTATCTGAGTGTCAACCAAACAAACTCGCAAAAGATGCCTTCAGACGTGAACTAAGACATTTACGTCTCAGCAATTGAAAGAAATAGATGATATGCCAGATATAGACGACAGACTATTCTGGAAACTGATGAAGCGATTTACATATACAAACTGAAGAGATACGATACAACCTATCTTATTCAACAGAGAAGTAGTTGAACCCCCTTTAGTGTTGGAAGCGTGGGTGCAATACTTCGAGAACCTAATCCAAGATATTAATAAGGAACACTCCATGCCACATGTAAGAGGAATGTGGATCAAAGAGCTCAACAAATGCGCCCTGAAGTATTAGCTGATAAATCTTCCAGGGACAATCTTATCAAAGTTGAAGATGTTACGAAATTATGTTCAAAATTGAGCAGGAGGCCAAGATAACCTTGGGCATGAACACCTGAAGCATTGAGGACAAGTGCTCAGGCAACATCTGTGTGCTCTCTTTAACCTCATTATCAACACTGGGCATATCCCAGCGGCGTGGAAGACCATTTACAAAAGTGGAAACAAAAACAGAAAACAACCAGGATCATCTCACTTCTGCCAGTGGTTGAAAAACTGTTTGAAATGGCCTTGCTACCATTCTTATCTGCCTTGGATTTTTCAAAATCCTTCCCACAACACCAACAGGTAGCGTACCAACACAGTCTGTCTGCACTTCACGCTTCCAGGAACCTATCTACAGCTATCACGAACAAAAGTCTGATGTTAACGTAGCCTTTCTCGACTCGTCATTATTCGAAAACGGTGTAAAAGGACATCTTTGGACTTTAATGGATAGATTGTATACAAGGATGACTAGCTGTGTACGAATTGGTGAGCTAGAACCACGATAATTCTATCTTTTTAAGGAATCTGTCAAGGAGGGATTCTATCTGCAAGGCTATATCTCCTATACATTGACCAGTTACTGACAGAACTAACAGCTGCAAACAGAGGTACATGCATTCTGGATAGTAACTACTGCTGTCCAACCCAGTCTGACGACATCGCACTTGGTAGTCCTTCTATGAGTGGCCTCAGAGTCCTAGTAGGCATTGCTGAAAACTACAGTAAAAAACTGGAGGTTCACATTCTCATCCTCAAAGAGTCAAGTTGTCACATTTAGACACAGAAGCAACAAACCAACGAAGCTTGAACCACCTTGTCTCTATGGGAACATGTTACCAATAGTGCAAACTATAAAACACCGCCATATAGCTGGAATATTGTTGAGTGCGGCGTAAAACTCAACTCACTCAACTCAACTCAGCTATAAACAATGTCATGTTGGTGTTATCCTCACAGACACTATGCATTCAATGGAGAGAACTGTTAAGGTTTGTACCACCTTACAGGCAAGTGCACACATCTTATCTGCAAGTGGTTTTAACATCAAATTTGCGAGTCCCCTCACATGCTTGAAATTGATGAAGGCTGTGTCGATCCCAAAAGCATTACATGGATGTGAGTTGTGGTGTTCACTAACTAATACGGAGTATAAGCTTCTTGAAAGAGCTTTTAGACACATTGTTAAGTGCATCCAAGGTCTCCCCAGACGAACCCGAACCGATGTATGCCTTGGCTAGCTCGGTCTCCTACCACTGGAAGCTGACATAGACACCAAGAAACTGATATTCTTTGGGAAACTGATAATAATGAACAAACAACTCCTCCCACATAAGATACTTACCTCCAGGATTGCCCAATACCACTATAGAGTATTTGTACCAGATGTTTACAAATTACTTCAGAAGTATTCACTCCAACAATCTGCTGATAATTACATCAGTACTCGACAATTTTCAACCTATGGTTCCTGGAAGACAGTCGTCAAAAAAGAAGTAAGATCCTATCATACTGCAGCATGGACATACTGGATATCTAGTGACGGTGAACTTTCACTCTTTGCCAAAATCCACCCGAGCCTAAATGAGCATCCAGCCTGGACACTGTCAAAACCAATGTCATCTTCAAGAACAGCTGCTTCATTCCTCATCAAGATGTGTTCAGTCTACAAAGATGCACATCTTGATGTGACCCTGAGTGACAGGTGCGGCCTCTTCTACGTGGATCCACTTTTCCACATCGTGACTGCCTGTGACTACCTCATCGGCATTAGAGACAAACTGTGGTGCGCCTTAGCAAAAATTGGACCCATAGACTTCAGCGTCTATCGGCACAATCTGTCAGAACAGGACCTTGTGTTGTGTTTGCTATCCTGTAGACCAAACTACACACTGAACTGCAGAGAGAGGGAGTCCTTTGTTGAAGTGTCTGTGACGTTTCTCCATTCAATATGTAGACACTTCTACCGCCCCAGCTGCGATCAAGCAAGGTTGTCAAAAAAACCTTGACGTGAAGTAAGTACAAATGACATTGATGTGAATTCCTGCCAAGTTGTAAATAACGTCAGTGTTCCAATCTTACTACATATTCATTATTTATAGTATGCAATGTATGCCTTTGTTTATATTGTTTCCTGACTCACCTGCTTCTGAAAGATAAATAAACCACATATTGATTTAGACGATTCGGAAGGAAAACATCTGGAATCAAATATTCGGTTAAAGCTTTTACCAGAAAAGGCATTATCTCGGGCAAGGAAGTTTTGATCATCTCTGAAATAATACCATCCACACCAGCAGACTTTCCAACTTTAAGACGAGATACAGCATCAACTATTTCTGACTTCTTTAAGTGGCATTTAGAAACTGCCGGTAGATACAGTTCATTTACAATCCTTTGTGGTACATTGCCAAGAACACCAGCCATTTCTTCTTCTCTTCAGGATTCTGTAAGTGGGCCCATTCACGCAGAAGTATCTTTCACCTCGAGATGTGGATGTAATGAAGTTTGTTGTGATTACAGAGATGATTGAAGCCAGATGGACAAAGGGTGGGTAATTCTTGATTGGTCTTGATTTAGTTGATCGTAAGCTGTAGGGCTGTGATCTCTGTTGATGTTCCTCTTCAACTATTTCTGATTCTGCAATAGGAGACTCAAGTAGAAGCTTATCAACATCACTTAAGTCGTCGCATCCATCATCTGAATGTATTGCGCCATCATGTACATCATAGATGATATCGTCCTTAGAAAACAAGTCCCTTAAGTGGCAAAACCGTTCTGTTTGCGATATACTTGATACGGGTGGGGGGCTTCTTTGCAGGGAGCGAATATTTTGCCAAAATAGCTTTGGACTGTGGAGGGTACTATTGAGTCGAGATATCCTGAACTTTGCACTCCATGCTTAAAATATCTACAAGAACTCTTATACGTCCTTCTAACTTTACAGTAACTCCTACGATTCTGCTCAGTGCGACAACCTTCGAGTGCGAGAGCCTTCCTGGTTTCGTTTCTGATCTAGCTACATTACCCTCCTTGTTAAATTTGCGTTTACGATTAAGATCATCTTGTCTAAAGAGCCTCCTCATACAAGATGCCGAATCTAACATACACTTTCTGCTAGTGTTGTCGGCGCCGTTGACGTCGCCGTCACGAACCTATTTCGGAGGTGGATTTGCCGGATGTTTCGTTGCGCTTGGTATATCCGTGGTAATTGTTTCATTACTGCATGCTTGTTCTTCCCAGCATCGGTATTTATGCAACAATCATGCACATGCATTTGGACCAATGTCCCACAATTAAATTGTTCACGTTTTGAAAAATGCACTATTCGAACGAAGTTTTCGGATAGCTGCATTGTTATCGGGACCATGTTGAGTTTTGACAAAAGTGATAACTTTCTTTTGCCCGATAGTTTATGCTGGAATTATGTAACTGGCATTGTAGAAAACAAAGAAATGCATTCACACAACACATATTGCATTCAGTTTAAAACAAATTGTATAACTTTTCAAATTCGTTACAAACGAATCTTGCAGATACTATTGCATGGACCATTGGCGTAAAAGGTTTCTGATGGTGATTACAAAAGCTACAAGAAATAATACAACTGATATTTCCTATCGCCACACGGTATTGTGTTACCCATATGACAAACGTTGAGAACAGTATTTAGTAAAAGTATCCGTGTGGCACACGTGATAGGAAGACTGGATATGAACAGAATATTTACAATTTTCTTCACACAATTTGACACTTGCATATATTAACAGATCTGACTTGAAGTAAAAACTAGGGTATAGCAGAACCCAGGGCTTTCACGTAATCGCTAAAAGAGTCAGTGATTTCGTGAAATCACTCTGACCCCCAGGGATTTCATGTATTCCCTAAAATTTCAAGGAATTTCATGAAGTTACTGACTGTTATGACATCGGCTATTACACTTCAGTCCCGCTTTAACACATTTACAACGTCTCGATTTACATCTGTTAGGACCACAGTTACATTTCTGCAAACCCTGACCACCACAATTCGACTCGGGAATCACAGCAGTTTTCTGTTTCTAAACTTTCGATGACGTCGTTAGGTAGTGAGGATGATGTCAGGCCAATCTTAACAGGACATCCCTGGTTTCACACATTCCCTTTAACATATACATGTATACAAGAAGAATACGAATCGATAGCGACAATTGCATTGTAATTAAAACACCTCTTAATTGTTTTGATCGCTATAGACCATCGCCTGAGAGTTGTTGGTGTTGAAGCACTTCGCTATCCAACCCGTCAAATAGTACGGTGAACCTTCTGGGAGTAGATACACTACACCTATTTGTAACGATGAGAGATGTCGAATAACTATCAGTAGAATCAGATCGGTAGTGCGTGCCTTTTATCGCAAGGAGGATACAACAAGATTTAACGGCACTGTTTTAGTTTCATCTGTTTTAGTTTCCAGGAAACAAATGATATCGTTGTCGAGTAATTATGTGTCAAGAAGTCGGGAACACACAGTTTGTTTTTAATAGCAAATACAGTTTGACACAGAACAGTTACCTATTTTTTCTTTAATCGATTTCGTGTCACCAGGTTATCGAGATGACGTGCTGTCTCGAGCTTTCCTACACATGGTTGTGGTGGTGATTACATGATCTTAAATGATCCTTCTATCAATTACTCCATTGGCGAGTGGGCATGTCTTCTCCTTTGGCCCCCGTATGTCGCGTGACGCGTTACGTTGTCATTCGAGTTACAGAACTGTCAATATTTCGTGCATCATCGTTATCTCTTCATACGACCTCTAAATAGATCATGCATATCTTATGGGTCCCTAAAACGAAGCCTTTCTTTGTATTTACAGGGATAGCTCTACTTACAACACGAAATTTCGCAGCTCTACACTGTTGTGTTTGGCATTGGAAAATGTAACCGCGCGGCCTCGACCGATAACCCACATTTTCAGCAGCCCATCCAGCATTCGTTTGACTCAAACACCCACCAACAGTTCCCAGAATGTTCATATTAATTCATTTTCGTCATCAACCGAACCTAGATTTCATTCCAGCTCCAATATTACTGGGTGTAACTTCTATTTCAAGTGAATGAAGCCGACATTTTAAAGCGTTAGTAACGCCAAGGGGCGAAACCCCAAATGGAATCTTTGGGACGGTAAACGTTGCGACAAAAGCAACTCTCCGCGTTAATATATTTCGCTCCAGGTACTTAGGTACATACGTATTGTGTTTGAATTAATTGTTATCTTACAGTTCATTTGACGTTCATCAGCTGATGAAGACACATTTATCATGTCCTCCGTCTTTCGTAATCATCACTTGATGAAATTCAACAAATGCAACTTCGATCCTTAAAACCATGCTGAGGCAATGTTGGAAATGTACCTGATTAATTTGGAGTTCTAATGGAGGTGTTGCTGATGATTGTAAGCATCACAAGCAAATAAACGAATGTAACATCTAATGAGGATGACAGGACCACTTGAAACGAAAAACCTGAAACTACATACACAATATCCGGTCAGAGAAATACATTTCTGGGTCTTCTGTTGTATGAGCATTTAGACGACAACTAGGGTTGTGTCTGAGTAAGGATTCGTTGTTGGTTTGTTGTTTAAGCAATCAGGAATATTCAATATAACGGCGGTCTGTAAATAATCGTGTGCAGAGTAGACAATCCAGTGATCAACAGCATGAGCATCGATCTACGCAACTGGGATACCATGACGTGTGTTAACCAAGCCTAGGAGTAGGGCAACTGGTTGTATGCCTTATAATATTTTACAAGGTTTTATATTTAGCATATTTGTCTGCAGCCGTGGGTACTATAGAACACGATAGAACTCTATAGAACTGACTACAGCCAATTTACTTTTTCATTTTTTCCCAATCAAAGCTAAGGTACCTTCATCCAAAATTGCTCCCTGAAGTAGAAAGTGATCAAAATGAAATTGCATATATATTCAGTCAATATAACAATCCAATTCGCCTGGTCATTTGAGTAACGTAAACCAGTAACGCACTGTTAAGGGGTCATGTAACTGCCCAGACCATGCGAAACCGCTTGCGCGCTGCCCATATTCGTGCCCGACTTTCTTATGTTCTGCCGGTTATGACACAGACAACCGTAGTGAACGTGCAGATTGCTAAATTTCCTGCAAAGTGCGGGTATTGACGTCATGGAGTGGCCATCGAGATCACATCTTACCCATCGAACAGTATAGGATGCTCATGGAAGAAGTGCCATAAGACGTCAGCTCCAGAATGTGCAAGAGCTGGGCGCGATGTTGGTACAGCAATAGCGCAGGTTGCCTAATGCTGTGTTCACAGGTGCTATGCAGACAATGAAACAACATTGCCTTGGTGTGAATGCGAGATCGGGACATACGTAGTACTGAACAAACTCCAATACCGGTGGCTAGTCCCTGGGTAATAAAAAGTGACCCAATCGTGCTACTGTTGACTATGGATGGAGCAGCAAGCGCATCCTAATGACTTTTCCTGTTCTTTTGTACGCTCATTACGTCCATGGACAGGTTTATCGACTAGGATTTTCTGTTGTGGGTATTTTTAACAACTTACTTTCTGTGTCGTTACTCTCAATACATCAGAACATTCCTTGTTCCATTTATAAAAATAACACGTGAACAGGAAGTAGAATCAAAATAATCAGGTAATACAACTACCATGGACTTGAGCCGCTCACTGCCCACTCGATCTCGACCTACAGTTTTCCAGAAAACTTGACTCCGTCCGCAATACTTCTCTGCAGTTAATCTACATGTTTCCGTTTACAACCATGAACACATCTGTCGAAATGCGTAGGCATTGTTACGTACATATATTTGAAGTATTCCATATTCACACTACTGTGTTTAGCCAGTTCTTCTCAGCAGCACACGTTTACATTTCTTTATATACATGGAAGTTAAACAATTCATCACATATAGACCTTTAGAGGTCTACCCGTCCCACCGGCAACTGTGCTAAGGTATTAATATTCAGTTTGCTGATTTAATTCTTCAGACCAAAGGATACTCTCTCTGTTTATTGCACCATGTCAAACATATCTGAGAATCAGTTGAGAGTGAACTGAACTATATTTCACTCAAGGCGACAAGGCATAGCAGACCTCAACGTGTCTAAATCTCACCTCAACATGTCTTACATTCAAATACATAAAATCTTTAGTCATTGAGAATTATAAAAAGAATAATATATACTAATGTGAGAAAGTGTATAAATAAACTGTTTTCAGCGTAAAGTTATAAATATAAACTGGCACGTCGTTGCCTTAAAGCTTGGTTTTGGTTGTTATATGTAGTAAATATAAGACAATACAAAATAACTTTTTGACTGTCATGAAAACATATAAAATCAACAACTGTATCACATTTACTTATACGGAGATTTCGTTCCGCCTGTGGACGAAACAATTTGACATTGTAAATTCTCTGCGAAATACATTTTTGAAAGGAGAATAGGTTCTCAGCTGATTACCTCCCTTGCCGGTGTTGCTATTCGCTTGTGTTATTGTTTCGACTGTGAATAATAATTCTCAAATACAATATGAGTGACTTTGGATACTTAAAATGGAATGTGATAATTAGTATGTATATTTCTAAAATGGTCTACACTGAAATTCTACTCTACTCTGAAAATAAATCTACTGGTAAAACACTTAAGGTCTAAATTGTGCAAGCATTTGTAAAATCATATTTCCCCACAGACAAACAACGGCTGGACACCACTAACAACATTAGCAGGTGCACTTAGCATGAACAAAGAAAAATCTCTTATGGCACTGTTTTGTTTTGTGTTACATTGATACACAAATACTTGCAAGTACCACATATAAATACACCGTAAGTTTGGTACGGAATACCACCCAACAATAAATATTTTGTTATCAATAAACTAACATCTAAATTAGCTACAGTTAAAATTGCCCTACGAAAATAGAGTAGGTGCTAAGCTTAAAGTAATCCCAAGTGACAGTAACTATCAGTTATCTAACTATCTCTAGTTGAGTATTTTCAAATAGAAATACAACACTGGTTCTTGATACTCAAGGAACACTAAAATTAATCACTTTAGATTCAGCATTGTTAACAGTCATCTCGCTAGAAACTCACCAGTTATGTAACCAATCGAACACATGTATCTCGTTTTCACCTTCGGCTATTGAAATAACATCGTCTGCATAATCTAAAACGCCAATATTACTCATCAATATACTAACTGTATGGCAGCGGTCTGTAATAAAATTGACCAAACAATCCAGTCATCATCTACGCAGTTGGGACACGATGACATATGTTAACCACGTCAGCAAGCCTCTTACGACAAGCATGGATTGACCAAGTCTAATTCGGAATTTCACGGGTCGGTATATGTATTGACATATTGCTATACAAATAGATATAACATCACCGCTCTACAAATAGATATAATAGCACATAATACTTCACGTGCTATAGATATGCTGGTCATCATTAATAAAAACCTTTGTTCAATATGAAACGCAGATTTTCAAGTTAATATCTTCTGACATGTTAGAATTGTCATACAGGAAAGTACACAGCATAATAATATATTATTGGTTTAAGGAAGTATTTTAAACAATGAGTTTGATTCTTCATATTGATATTCATCAAATATTTTAAGCCCACATACTACTACTACTACTACTACTACTACTACTACTACTACTACTACTACTACTACTACTACTGTTACTACTACTACTACTACTAGTTTACTAAGGTGTCATGTATAAAATACATATATATTCATTTTAGCACACCGGGTCATTGCTGGCCGCAAAGACACGTGGGTGTAGGACTACAAACATTCTTTTAAAAGAGCACATTGATAAAACACCTATATAAACATCTCCTACACACCTCACACAGCATACAAACACAGATGACAAACACTGACACCCAACCCAACCACGCTTCCCTCACATCTTTATTATCCACAACCCCTTTCCCAGCAGAGTCTACATACTGAATTGGACTTTTCGCGTTAGTGGAGTTGATCTAATTGTCTGTATTATTTTTTCTTGGAGGCTTTCGTCCACCGAATCCAAGATGGCCGATGAAAATGTGTGTTTTGTTGTTCCTTCTGGATAGTACTTATGAACTGATGATGAAATGATTCAGCGTTAATATGTTTGATCCTCATTACATATGGACATAGGACTTGAATCACGGTTTTCTAAAATGTATTGGTCGCTTGAGTCGTGTAAGGATTACATCGTGTCAGTTTTGAATCAACATGTGAAAATTAAGGAGTGTAATAGAGGCGGTATTTTAAGGGCGCATCGCATAGGTAGAAACTCCAGACCCGATATCCCACGCCCACTTATAGCCAAGGTTAATCTCACTGATGAGAAGATCTCCGTACTCTAACATCGAGACATGTTGAGAAGTACTGGGATAGGCGTGGCAAATGATCTCACTAAACACCAGAGAAACACTCTGGCTGACTTTTGCAGTAAAGGACTTGATGCCAATCAAACCTCTCAGTGCAAGACAGCGACCCGATACACCGCGCAGATTCCTTAATGTTTCAAAGCCAAGCCAGCGTCTAAGGTCCTGAGATGGTCCTGAGATGGCCAAAGCACTGACACTGACGTCATTTCCCACTCCTCGACCCTCACCTCACCCGGCACTTCAGGTTCACATGTCTATATCAAGCACTGGAAAAAAGTCCACATTTACAAGCTTGGAAATGTCTTGGAAAGATGATGTTTCCAAGACATTTCCAATTTTGGAAAGATGATGTTTCCAAACATTTCCAATTTTGGAAATATAAGATATACATTTTTGGAAATGTCCACAAGGGGAGATAACTGGTGTGTGATGGTAAATGATAGTAGTTTGCACGCCCCAAGACCTAATCCCCTGTTAATTCATGAGTGAGTCAAGTCAGTAAAGACGGCCTTTGGAAGGAAAACCAAGTTCCAAGCTTCGGGATGTTCTCTATTTGCCTGCACGTACTGTTTTGAGATTGAAATTACTGGACCGTACTAATCGTTACAACAATGTGGATTAAAGCTATATGTTGTAGAAAAGCAAGTATGCAGAGCTTGTTGGTAAACAGTAAAGTTTATCACATTTTGTTTATTGCATATAGCAATAGCAAATATACGAATATGAGTTATTTGAAAATATGGTGACATTTTTAATTTGACTAATATTGCATGTAACATCATATGCATACACAATATTGCATGTATACAAATATACAAAATCAACAGTGTGGTATGCACAGGCGGTGAAAGTTGTGTTGTACTGAATTTGGTTGGTTGCATATTGTTTTGTGTTGAGCTGTCAATTTGTATGAATGTGTGAATGAGGAACCTCGCATAATTATGACATTAAAATCAGACTGAAATTAACATGATTCCATGGTCAATGTCGCAATGTTGGTGAAGTGGTAGTATACGGAAGTTGTTTCAGATTGTTTATAATCCCTTCTTTTATGCAGATAAAATTATTTAAAAATTAACGAATAATGCCATGCTTCTCTCATAGTGAGGGAAGATACTTTATGTAGTGTTTTTTATCAAATTAGATATTTCTTTTCGTCTGAAACAGAATTCACAAATTACGTATGTTTTGTGTGAATGTGTGTGCATATACCCATATATAACATCTAAGTTGATAGGTATTAAAATCAGGCCGTTTGTAACCATAATGACGATATTGGTCGGAACACTTGAAGAACGAACTGAACTGGAACAGTAACATTTCTCATGTCATCATGTGAGATTCAAAACATTGAATGAAATAAATGCTGTACGATGAAATGGATCAGAGAACATTATAATGGCATAAATGACGCTTAATGACAAATGCAATGACAATAAATATATAATACCAGACACATCAAACTGGTACCGATAGATTTATATCTAATATGTAAAAATACAGTATTTCTTAGTACCAGAAGTAGGATTACACAAATTCGGAATGAGATGTTTTAATCTGAAATCAAATTATTAGGATGCAGTTTACTAAAGTAGAACTTAAATAATCTCCAAAAGTTGGGTCATTCGCAAACTGAATCAGATCTCACTTATACTGCAGTGAACAGTATGGGAATACATAACGAAACATATCACTTAAGTGATAACAACTCCCTGATTATTGAATAGGGCGGCATTTCGATGTACATCGTTCAGGATAAACAAGCTGATTGAATGTTGATTGATTCCATCACTTTGACAGTGGAGTGGATTTCGACTTTGTCATACTGAAGTTGATTTACAGCTAGAATCTGTCAATCAGCTGTTCAATTAGCATCCAATCAGCCTGTTTACAATTTGTTGATCTTACTCTCCTGCTGCCCCCATCCAACGATGTGCTACTTGCTAAATTATCTGTTAAGTTGCTGGTTGTCATTATGCATATATACTTCTATTCACCTGGTTGTAGTAACTTTTATATTGATAACGGTGTGGGAATAAATATGGAAACTCCCATCTATGCATCAACAAGAAATTGGCATTTGTAAAGTCGTACTTTAAGAATGTGGTGTCCTCCAACTTTGCCAGTTTCATTGTCAAGCAATTAATTAACGTTAATGGTGCAACAAAGGGGATTAGTTGGGGATTCAACACTTCGCCAATTTATTTCATTTTACAAAATTTACAAAAATATATCCAATTTATGCTATATATAAAGTTATATCCAAAATAAACAAATTATACACATATAACATAATAGTTTATAGTCACATAATGTTTCTTTAACAGTTTTATCATTTTAAGCAGATGATTAGTGTTATAAATTTAGTTACAGATAAATAAATGATCCATATATAACTTTTCATCATGTAATGTCATTTTAATCAAATGCAAATATTTTCAATCACACTAAGTGGGAGACAACATAAGAAATTGATAATTGAAGATACTAATTGTGAACACTTATTGATTAAAATTGTTTTGCATGTGGTGAACACTGTTCATGGCTCACCACGCTCAGAAATGGTTCACTCTCACTTAGCCAGAGTCTTCCTAAAAAGGTCTTGTTAAGACAACATTGCACTATGGCTAGGTGAGAGATGCCAGCCAGGTAATTAGCATTAGCCACTGAAGCGTGAGCCTTTGTTCTAGGGCTATAGTGTATATCTACAATGCGGCACGATTGAAGATGTATGCAAGTGTGTGAATAGTTTAAACAATATTCATTCTTGTACCACTGGTAGTGTACAGTGAGTTTGACAAACTGTGTTTCCCCTATATTAATGTCGCTCCCCAAACTAATACATATTACAACAGTCCTTCAAAGATTAGATAATGCAGTGTCCAAGTTGCTGCATCCCAGTCGAATCCATAGTTCTGCACAATTTCGTGTCCACAAGGCTGTCCCACCGCCCAGTGTCACTTATAATCCATTGGTCCATACATATGTGAATGAAATTTGTAACAGTTAAAATGTTACCTTGTCGTAAACGTGTTGAGTGGTATTGGCACTGTTTATCACTGTTAAAAAGTGGATGCTAACATACATAAATAGGCTTGACTTAAGAACTGGTTCTTAACAAGCAGCAAAAAAACCATGACTTTAGAACCGATTGTTGACTTTGTGAATAGCTTAGGATTTAGAAGTGGTTACTAGCACTTAATGATTAGGCTGGTATTCAGAAGTGGATACTTGCGCTCGATATATGTGGTGTCCATGTAATATGTAATATTACAGCCAAAGAAGCATCATTTGTTAACATTTTCAGCCACCATTTCTCATAATTTTCTTAATACACTACATCTTTTGCACCAAGCATATTTTTATTTACATTCTCTGTAAAATGTAAAGAAATTCAAATAATACAATACCAATGTATCTCACTTTAATATAAATTTAACTAATCTTACAAACTGAGCACACATGATATGACAAATGTAAAGAAATTCAAATAATACCATCCAAATGTGTCTCAATACAAAATTCACAAATCTCACTAATTGAGCATTTTGTTGATACAGACTATATGGCTCATCTGGACATGCTTTATCAAAACACTAACCCTGGTCAGCCAGATCCCACTCTTGCTATGTGAGAGACCTGTTTTGACAGAATCTGGCTGCGTGAGAGGACACCTCAGAAACTGGCAATAACCATCCAGACATGACCTTGCTAATTAGGATGTTAATTATAATCTGAAATTCGTTAACTGTAGTCGGATTAACTACTGGCAGAGTGGGAGTAAATCAAGAATGCTGATCAAACAAGCATTGGATTACGATTCTCAATGCAGGTTTTAAGATTTTAAGTTTAACCATCTGCCAGTGGTAAAAAATGTTAGGAGTGATAACGAAGTCAATGTACGTCTTTATATTTTGTCTTATAATCCTAATTAGTTTACTATCATATTTGTATGCACTTTGAAACTTAATAGAATGCTTATGCTTAGTGAATTTATAACAAGATTGTAATATCTAGACATTTTATAAATTGCCAACGTGTATCATATTTCACACACACGCCCTGAGTGCGACTTAGTGTATGTTGTTTGTCTTATTACACTTCACGGCAAAAAAAAATGATTCTGTTGAATGTCATAACAAATAAATAAAAACAAAATGCAAATATTAAAATTAAAACAGACAGCAACAATATCAAGCTATAACCTTGTTCGGGGAATGTATCCATCAATATCCACATAAAGGAATGAGATGCCATTCATCTGCAGCTGACAAAGTATCCTGTTCCATGTCATGTGTCTTTTAACAGTCTAATAAGCGAAAAAGTGAGTTATTGTTTGAGGTTTTTCACATTGGTGTATAGTCCCATTGGTCACCCAAGATAGCACACCTGGCAACTAATTGCATGATGTCCGCCATTCTTTAAAAGCGTAAGTTAGTTAGCCAGTAATGAGCAATCAATCAATGTTTGGGCGGTCAATCATTTGAAGGAAAGGCATTGTTTTTACACAGGCACTTTACGACAGGGTGTATTCAGTATAGATGAATGAATCTACATACATAAACACTACCTTTTGACAAATCCGCTGTGCAGGGTAAAAGCCATTAATCAATCAGCTTGTTATCGGTTAATCCTTTGATCGATGTTTGTTTTGTAACTCAGCTGATAATTCCTCTTACTGCACTTCCATGCGCGTATTACATAAGATGTATTACTTTTGCCACATCAGACCTCAATTTATAATGATAAGTATTTACTCCAGACACAAGAAATGCCAAATGGGAACCTTTGTTGGGTAATCTGAGTGGTGTTGTCACTAATTATACCTTATAAATTCATTGACTGACCATCAAGTGAATGATGACAAATAACATATGTGTAGGTTTACCACCAAACAAGGGTTACAGCAAGAGAGTAGTAATCGCTGTATTGCATGCAAGTTTGATTGACTGAAAAAAAACAACTTATGGGCCGACACTGTTTTGAGGATACGAACGGAACTTCATTGTTACATAAGAAATATATATAAGCATTTGCTGTGTACTTAGTTAAAAACTGTATATACCTATGTACCTAAGTAAAATTTCAGATTTACTTGGGAATGGCAAAGTGGGGGTGTTTAGTTTATGGATTCAAATATATCAAATGTGTGTTTTCGATATCATAGTATACGTAATAGACATCATATTCTTACATGATTAAATATTGAGGTAAAAACACAGAAATAGGATCAAATTGGCTCAGTCACTAAACCATCCAAACATTTGAAAATCTGAAAAAGCCTACACTGCTGGGATACTTTATTACAATCAGACAAGAACTGCCGGGGATAGTTTCAAATACCGGCATCTGATGGGCATCCACCCTTCCTAATGTCCCACTGATTAGGTTGAAGAAATTCTGCCAAGGCGGACAGTAGCAGGGTCCCCGCGTCCGTCACGGTCGAGGGAGCAGGGGCTGACCAGTTTGCAGCTAGGTTTCGTAATTAGACTGTTAGCGAGAAACATTAATCAGTGGTCCTTTAATGCTTTTCATAAACTAGAATCTCATAAACTATTTGTTTCTGGAATCATCTGTGATATGAACTTGTGTACTGATTTCTCTAGAAATTATTCAACGTGATCTAAAGTGAATAATGTATTAAACATTTAGTCACCTTTTATTGTAAATGACCAAATGAATTAGTTACACTATAATTTATTAAAGAAGGAATTCATTTGGGTTGTTTTTGCAGGGTGTTCCTCTTTTGCCAGTCGGGCAAGTTGTTTATTTAGGGATTAAGATGATCACCAGACCATGTTAATTAGCAAGACAATGGTGGGGGATGACTGAGGAGATGACCAAGCCAAGTAAGACACAAGTGGACTATCATTTGTATTTTCATGTTCAGCATACATAAATGACCCAGGAAACGAAAATACAGAGAACTTAACCATAGACTACAGAGAGAAAAAGACTATCTTCAAGCAGGAAGGAAGACCATGATAGAATATGGAGATGCTGTTTCTCATCTTGTTTGACTTTAAAGTCAATTGTGTATGAACCATAATTGTGGACATTAATAATGTATGATTGTGATTAGTACCTTATCAATTTCTTATATTTAAGCAGTTACATAATGCTAAACATTGTGTACAGTTATGTATGTTATGTGTTATGTATGATTGTGATTAGTAATTTATCGATTTATGTATGCGAACATAAAAATACAAATGATAGTCCACTTGTGTCACTTGTGTAAATGGCCTGTGGTCTGTTCTCACTGTATCCTTGAGGGCGACAAAGAAATGGTCTCTGTAGCTTGTGATCAAGTCGTCCCTGGTGTTAATCGTTGCTCAACAAGAAGGATAGCAACATCTCCAATGTTCTGTATCACGCTTGCTAGTTATAATTCTAAACTTATATCCCTGATACACTAAACTTCTACCACCTCGACCATTTGGAACAAACTGAACGTTCACCAAAGCATTTGCCATCATGGGATAAAGTGAAGACTTGCCATAACATGGCACCTAATATACCTTACAGTAAAACAACATTGTTAGTTATTGCTGTTCTAGATACAAGGACATGTATGGGGAACATGGAGATGTATGGAGAACAGCCATGTAATAACTGAACCAAAATCATTCCCTCTACTAGTGAAGGCCGTGTGGGATTAGTTAAACAAACAAACCCAGTCGACCATGCCTCATAATCCTTTTACTCTTTAAATAAACAACTTGCCCGACTGGCAAAAGAAAATACCACCGTTTTTGCCTAAGTCCGCCCGTGTGTGGACAACATAAGCAATTATCTATTAACAAGTTCATAATATTTCGTGAATACATCAATTGCATGACACCATCTCTGACCATAAACCCAAACGGCCCATCCCTTGTGACAGGGGCACCGTGACAGGTGTTAACTAGACGGTACCAATTAGAGAATGTATTCTACAACGATATGTCTATTATTCCCTGGCAAGGATGCACTTTTATGACATGTAATAAACCCTGCCCAGTCAGTCAGTGAGTCCTGTAAACTTTTATTTAATCCATAATGTAACGTAGGTGTATGGAATTTGTGTTTATACAAACAGTGAAAAGGGAAACATTATTTGCGCTTCTGTGGATAACAGTAAAACATACACTTAAAACAGTATTTTTGAAAATGCTAGCCATACTAGGGGGCAAATATGACAGTCAATATCAATTTTTGACACTTAGAACAAAAAGGATGAAGATGAGTGAAGTTATACTATCATATAGAATTGGTTCCCAGTTGATCGCATAGGACGGCGAATAGAAAACACTTACTTTAAACATGATCCCAACTTTTAAAAATGTATCTCTTCACGCGTCAGATGCAATTACATTAATATATAGCACAAATGGATAATATCAAAATACGGCCTATTCCTGCAGTTCTCATGAATAAATATGTCACATGCAAGATGCATTATGTATATCAACAATAAGAACTCGAACAGAACAAAAGATGCGTGAAATATCTATACACTCATGGGGATCCTTGGGTTGAGGAGAAATTGAAAGAAGTGGTAGTAAAATCCTTCCTAAATTTCCAAAAATTTCCAAGCCCTTGGAAACATGATATTTCCAAGTTTGGAAATTTTTGGAAACATGATGTTTCCAAATTGGAAATTTTTGGAAATCACCATTTTTTTTGTGTGAAGGGAACGTCTCAAAAGCATTAGAGAATAATAACAATTACGTTAGTCACCGTCAGACAATCCCGCTTCAAAATCAGAGCTACCAGTGTCAGAGCTGTCATCAGAGTAGGTTGGACACGTTTCCTTTGTAGACCATCTTAAACCCAGTATTCTTCTTCCACCTTGATCACATGACTGACACATTGTCGCCATAAATTTGGTGACATTGTTGCTATTTCTTCGTTGGCAATTTGTTTCTTGTCATTGTCTTTGAAAGAAACATAATAGCTAAACAAAATAGCAAAGCGATTTCTATTATTAACAACGTCACATTGTGTGCGTCTACAAATGTTATAGAGTCTGGTACATGTGATCTGGTACATAATGCCATGTGATGTCAGATCACGGTCTGGGAGTACAGGGCTTCTCCCGAGGTGTCTTCAGTGGGATGAGAGCTGGACCTAGATTTTCGAAGCTCTCTTAGCGCTAAGAAAGTCGTAAGTTAATGTTAATGTATGGCACTTACGACTATCTTAGCGCTAAAAGAGCGTCGAACATCTAGGCCCAGGTTCACAATAGGTACGATTACGCATATATCCACGAGATACAGTCTCATGTGATGATGTTAGGACAAGGAGCGATAAGGAGAGACCTGTCTTCACTCAGTATGGTGGAACTGTGGTAAACTGATCCAAATGTCTGGTATCCCCCGTCATGTTCACATTTTGGTTAACACTAAACACTATGAAATACACAATGCCATTTTAGAAAGTGGTCACTTGTTTATACTGTACATCCTTAGTTTCGGATTTTTTAAATGTGGTTAAAGTCAACGTCTGGCCTCACCAATTGCCAAGGAGGAGAAGAAAGAAGACGAGAAGGAGATATATTCTCAAGCTCAATTCAGGCAGCAGCAATGAATGGTTTAATTCTGTGTCTAAGAGGCGGAACAAGAGAAGGCTTTTAAATAAAGAGGATTGAAGACACAGTTAAAGGCAGGGTTAGATTCGTTAGAATATAGTTTGGTAATATATTGTAAAGATAATTTTATACGGCGTTGGGTAAGAGAAGGCTCATCTGCCTCGACGTAGAGACTATCAACTGGAGAAGTTCTAAATGATCCAAGACAAAGTCTGAGACCTTGGTGGTGAGCAGAATCAAGTAGTTTAAGGTTGCTTTTGCAGGCTCCGCCATATACGATCGAGCCATAATCAAGTTTAGATCGCACCAATGATCTATATAAGTGAAGGAGGGTAGTTTGATCCCCTCCCCACTTTGAATTGGAGACAACCTTTAACAAATCGAGTGCCTTCAGGCATTTAGCTTGAAGGGATTTAATATGTGGCAGGAATGTTAAATGGGAATCGAAAATTAGGCCCAAGAATTTGGCCTCCTTTACAACTTTGATGGGAGTGCCATTTAAAGATAGTTCTGGGTCCTTATGAGGCTTATATTTTCTACAAAAATGTATACAATTCGTTTTTTTATTGAGAAAATTTAAAGCCGTTTTCAAGACACCATTTATTTATTTTGTTTAAACATAACTGCAGTTGCCGTTCAATAGCATGTATATTTTTACCACGACAAGAAATATTGAAATCATCCACAAATAATGATCCATCAACTGAATCATTTAAAACCGTTGATAAACTATTGATCTTGATGCTAAACAGTGTGACAGACAAAATACTGCCTTGTGGGACACCCTGATCCTGATTATAATGATCAGACAGGGTTGAACCCACTCGGACTTGAAATTGCCTGTCTTTTAAAAACTGTGATATAATAAGAGGCAAACGGCCTCTCAAACCAAAATCATGTAAATCCTTCAAAATGCCATGCTTCCAGGTCGTATCATAAGCTTTCTCAAGACCAAAGAAAATTGATACAGCATGTGTTTATTTACTATAGCATTTTAAACAAAGGATTCTAAACGTACCAAATGATAAATGGTACTACGATTTTTCCTGAATTCACATTGAATATTTGTTATAAGGTTATTGGTTTCAAGATACCAAGTTAATCTATTATTTACCATACGTTCCATGGTTTTACAGACACAGCTAGTTAGAGATATCGGTCTGTAATTCGACGGATCTGTATGATCCCTGCCAGGTTTTGGTATTTGGACTACAATGGCATTACGCCACGAAGGAGGAAATGCTCCAGACGTCCATATTTGGTCAAATATATCTAAAAGTGTCATCAGACATGGTTCAGGTAAGTGTTTCAGTAGCTGGTAATGTATATTATCATCACCCGCTGCAGTGCCATGAGCTTGCCCAAGAGCAGTATGTAGCTCATGTAATGAAAACACTTCGTTATAATCTTCACCGTTTTTTGGTTCGAAATTAAGTTTTGTCTTTTCTTGTTGTTTCTGATATCTCTGAAACTCAGGGACATAATTTGCCGATGATAAATTTTTGGCAAGAGTTTCGCCAATTTTATTTGCAATTTTAGACTTGTCAGTAATTAAATTATCACCATCTTTAAGATGGTGAACAGCAGATTTTGAACCTTTGCCTCTAATTCTTTGAACCATGTTCCATACCTTAGACACTGGCGTGCGTGAATTAATTTTTGAGACATAATTTCACCAAGATTGTCGTTTGTTTTGTTTAAAGGTACGACACGCCTTTGCATTGGGTATTTTAAATTTATTTAAGTTATGGACAGTTGGATGGTGGCGGAAATAACGCTCTGCCTTTTCCCTCGCTTTTCTGGCTTGTCTGGCTTGTCTACAATCTGTATTAAACCATGGTTTTCGTACATGTGCAGTCGTAGAGGACTTTGGTATACACTCATCAGCTATTTGCTTTAGAACGTCAGCAAAAGTTTGAATGGGATCAGTTATATCACTGAAACATTCAGGTCGCAGTTTCGATTTACATATAGTTTGATATAAAGACAAGTTAGCTTTCGAAAAGTTCCATCTTGTATACGATGGAGTATACTAAAGTATACTGAGATGGAGTTATTTCTGAAAGGATAGTTGGGAAGTGGTCACTTCCACAAAGGTCATTATGAACAGACCAATCAAATTCATTCAGGAGGTTAGAATCTGCAAGAGACAAATCCAGAGAAGAATAAGTGCCAGTTGCACGATGCAGATAGGTGCTTGAATCATCATTAAATATGCACAGGTCATTATTGGAAATGAAATCTTCCAGTATTTTGCCTTTAGTATTAGTGTTGGTACTGCCCCAGAGTGGGTTATGACCGTTTATGTCACCCATAATAACACATGGCTTTGGGAGTTGATCATAGAGTGATTGAAGATCAGTCAGCCGAAGGTTCGATGAGGGCGGAATATACAGAGAGCATAACGTAAATGCTACACCCAGTGTAAGTCGCACTGCAGCAGCTTGGAGATTAGTGTTAAGTGTAACAGGGCTGTGAATAACATCCTGTCGTATAAGGATAGTAGAACCTCCAGTGGCTCTATCACCTGGAGGGGAAAAATAATGATACGTTTCCAACTGACGTAAGTTAAAATTATCTGTCTATTTCAGATACGTCTCTTGCAGACAGAACGCCAATGGTGTCAAATCCTGGATTATTAACTGTATTTCATTAAAATTTGTCCGGAGTCCTCTACATTTCCACTGCACGATATTGTTAGATAGACCTATCTTTTAGGCGGATTAATTGGGGATCTACCCCGCACCGTTTTCGAGGGCGACAACCTATGTGCCCTAGTATGGACATTTTCTAACACGTCCATGTCCTAAAGCTATCCATATTTGTTAAATAACTAGATTTTATCATCTGACCCCTTGGGGGCTCTGCCACTTTGTTTCTTCAAAGAATCTGGCTTCGGTTTGTACGGAAGCGTAGTAGGGCCACGGTGAATTTTTTGTGGGGTCTTACTATCTCCTACGTAGTACTTAATATCTCCTACGTAGGACTTAGTATCTCCTATGTAGGACTTAATATCTCCTACGTAGGACTTAATATCTCCTACGTAGGACTTAGTATCTCCTACGTAGGACATAGTATCTCCTACGTAGGACTTAGTATCTCCTACGTAGGAGTTAGTATCTCCTACGTAGGACTTACTATCTCCTACGTAGGACATAGTATCTCCTACGTAGGACTTAATATCTCCTACGTAGGACTTAGGATCTCCTTCGTAGGACATAGTATCTCCTACGTAGGACTTAGTATCTCCTTCGTAGGAGTTAGTATCTCCTACGTAGGACTTACTATCTCCTACGTAGGACATAATAACCATCCTTAAAAAGGATATATTAAGTCCTACGTAGGAGATACTAAGTCCTACGTAGGAGATACTATGTCCTACGTAAGAGATACTAAGTCCTACGTAGGAGATATTAAGTCCTACGTAGGAGATAGTGACCCCCCAATTTTTTTCACCGTGGCCCTACTACGCTTCCGTAGGTTTGCCTTTGTTTTAAACGATTTGTTGAACGTTTGACGTTGATTGAAACCTTTGTGTTGACTGAGAAGATGTGTCACGGTCATAAGATGGTTCTGATTGGATTTGGGGCGTACCAGGAAGTGGTTCTGCAGTTTGTGTAGATATTGCAGGTGACAAAATCTTAGGAGAATCTGTTTTGATCCAAGTCAAGTTCGTCTGACAGCTTACAGATGATTTAGTTATTGTTGGGGTTGTTTCTGATATTTTGAGTAAACTTGATCTTATTTATCTCCATCTGCTGTTTCCAAATGGGACAGTCTTTTGAGAATGATGAGTGATCACCTGCACAATTGGTACACTTCTTAAAGTTACTGACACGATCTTCTGTTGTATGTGTCTTCTCACTACAGTGAGCACACACAACAGACAATGTGCAAGTACTAACACCATGACCAAATTTTTGGCATTTAAAACATCTCAAAGGTTTGGTATGTAGGTGTCGACATTAATGTTACAGTACCCAGCCTTTAGTGATCTTGGAGCAGTTGGAGAAGAAAATGAAAACATATACGTGTTTGTTGAAATGATTTCCTGGTTTTTACGTGTTGTAAAACGCTTTACATATAAGACCCCTTGATCTTTCATTTCTGAAACAATATCAAGTTCAGACATGTCGTTGAACAATCGATCTCGGTCTCTTACGATTCCTTTGCTGGTATTAAGTGTTCTGTGAGGAGAGATCGAAACCGGAATGCCGGTTAGTTGCCTGTTGCCTGTTAGTTGCCTGTTGCCTTTTGCCACACTCAATAAGCAGTGCCCCTGAACGTAAACGTTTGATGTTTTTTACATCACCGGCTATGCCTTGTGTGCCTTTTTGTACAGCAAAAGGATTTAACTTCAATCTGGTGTTATCTTGTGTCTCCATCACTAAGAAGCGTGGCCAGTAATCAATGGATGTGGACAGTCGTTGGTCGTTACCATCTGGATCAGTGTCAAGTGGACGTTTGGTCTAGGTGAAGTCAGGACCGAAGTGGTGTGTTGGGCAAAGGAACACTGTTCCTGGAACCAGTGCCATCAACCACCAGAATCCCTTCCTCCACCGACACAGGGGCGCAACCCACGGCAAACAGGTCGGCGGACCAAATATACCCCCGGGTCCACAACGGGGGGTTGAAGAGCGCTTAGCGTTACCCAGCACCCACCACGAGGAGGTGGCTCTTCACGGGTGCCAAAGGGCAGTGTGGAGCTCATGTAATGAAAATAATTCATTACAGTCTTCACCACTGTCTCAGTTAAAATTTATTCTCTTTTTCTCCTATTGTTTCTGATATATTTGAAATTCTGGGGTGTAATTTGACGAAGAAGAATGTTTGGCGAGAGTTTCACCAATGTCCGACGTATCAGTTAATAAATTGTCACCATCCTTCAGATGGTGAACAGAAGATTTGGAACCTTTCCTTTTATTCTTTGAATCATGTCCCACACCAAATCGGTGTAAGGGAATTTTTTTTGGAAACATAGCTCCTCCAAGACTGAAGCTTATTTTGTTTAAATGTGCGTCGAGCCTTGGCATTTAAAATCTTAACTTTATCTAAATTATGCACTGTAGGATGTCGGCGAAAATAGTTTTCAGTTTTCTTCCTACTCTTTCTGGCCTGTTTACAGTCATTAGTGAACCATGGTTAACGAATATGTGGAATTGCAGCAGACTGTGGAATTGTTCTGTCAGCAATGTCATTAAGTATATCGGGAAAAGTCTGTATAGGATCTTCGCTGTTATTGAAACGTCATGTTTTAAGTGTTCAATACACAATGTCTCAAATAATGTCCAGTCAGCCTTGGTGAAGTTCCTTCTTAATAAAGGAAGATCATCACCAGGGTTAATAGCTTTAAGAATGGTTGGGAAGTGATCACTCCCACATAGGTCATCATGGATCGTACATTCGAATTCATTATACAGGTTTGAGTCTGCAACGGACAAATCGAGGGCAGAATAAGTCCCAGTGGCTGGGTCATCATTAAAAATACATATATGGTTATCAGAAATAAAATCCTTAAGAACTTTCCCCTTATTATTTGTGCTCGTGCTTCCCCACAGAGGGTAATGCCCATTTAAATCACCCATGATGATGCAAGGCTGTGGCAGTTAATCATACAAATTCTGAAGTTCAGACTGACGAAGGACATACGAAGGTGGGATATATAAAGAACACAACGTTATTGCAATATGCAAGGTAAGGTGAATAGCAACGGCTTGAAGATGAGTATTTAGTTGGACACTGCTGTGATTGACATTATTTCTAACTAAAGTAGTAGCGCCTCCGGTTGCTTTATCACCTGGAGGGGAAAATGCTTAGTGAGATTTGTACTGCCTCAGTTCAAATGCATCTATGTTTTTAAGATATGTCTCCTGCAGACACATTGTTGGCGGTTTATGATCTTGAACTAATAAGCGTACGTCATTTGGGGGCGTGGTGGGTGAGCTGGCTAAGGCGCCAGGCTAGTGATCCACCTGTGACCGGGTCTAAAAAACCTTGGAGTCAACTTTGTGTGTGCAGACTCTCTCTCAGTGTTGTCACAACCCCTCGTGTACAGTACACAATCCTGTGCATTTAAAAGAACCCACGAATCCGTTGGTAAATGACCAGATGGTGGCCACATGGATACGTGAAAACACCTAGTTGCGGGTACAGCAACATGCAGTAAACTTGGACAAAGAACTGTTACCATGTGTCCCCTATGTGAATGGGTACCTCGTTAGGGTGGGAAAGCCACATTCATGACATTAACCCGATGCGCCTAGGGGCTGCAAGAGTTGTATGATTCCCAGGGAGTTGAGATTGATAATACGAAGTGCCGTTGAGATTAACATCCTATGATCGAGGGAAAAACAAAGTGCCTGTGAGCAGCCAAGCTTGAACTCGGCGCTATATAAATAGATTATAATAAATTATAACCATTATAAATTAAATTATTCTTTAGTCCTCTGCAATTCCATTGTATTATATTAGGCAATTGAGTCATGGTGGCTCAATTGGAGATCTCTCTCGTGAATGTCTTTCTACTGTCCTGCGAGGACAGTGTAACCTCCATGTCAAGAGGTCCAAATGAGTTTTGTAAAGGTACCTCTGACGATGAAGGGTCACATGGTGTTTCTGTTCTAGTCATATGTTTACCTTTCTTTCTGGCTTGTTGTTTCACAGATGGTTGTGCTTTTGCGGTAGGCTGCTTCTCTGTCTGCGATGCAGATGACGTACACTGAGTAGCTGAGGAAATACACTCTCTCAAAAAAGAAACGCAACCCCTATTTAAATATCTGACATCATTTCTAGAATAAAGATGGTGAATGTAAATTAGAATTTTCTTCAAAATACTGTTAATACGTTCCCATCTGATCAGTATAAGCTCCCAAACGGAACCATTTTCACACATGATGACCTTTGTATCCGTGTTATTTGAGAAAGTGCGAAATTGTCATGTACAAAATGCTAAAGCCTGTTGCACGTGCAAATCGTTGAAAACACAGTTCATGTAGAGGGTTTTAAAAGCACGCGTAGTTTGTAATTTTTCTCTCATAATTTGCTCTGCAAATCAAGTTCGAAAATGCCCCGTTTGAGTACAGCAAATCGAAATATTGCCATTGGTCGCATTGAGGCCGGGGAAAGCTTTGGAACAGTTGCCCGTCATCTAAACGTACACAAAACAACAATCTCACGACTTTGGAATCGTTACACACAGTTCCATGCAATTGAAGATCGTCCCAGGAGCGGTAGACCTAGGATCACCACACCGGCTCAGGATCGCTTTATTCGACTCAGCCACCTACGTAATCGGCATGCCACACCCACCATCACTGCAACACAGGTGCCAGGTTTGAGGAGAGTATCGGCCCAAACCATCAGGAACCGTTTACATGAGGCAAATTTACGTGCAAGAAGATCAGTTGTTGGGCCCGTCTTGAAACGCCAACATCGACGCCAACGTCTCAGGTGGTGTACTAACGTAAGGAGATGGACCCTAAGAAACTGGAGAAGAGTCTGGTTTAGTGACGAGTCTCGTTTTCTTCTTCAACGACGTGACGGTAGACAACGTGTCTATAGACGAGCAAATGAACGTTTTGCACCGAACTGCGTTCGACAGGTCGACAGATTTGGAGGAGGAAGCATCATGGTATGGGGAGCCATGTCTTACAACCAACGGTCAGACTTGGTCATCATTCGTGGCAATTTGACGGCACAACGGTACATTGATGACGTCTTACAGCCACATCTTCTGCCGATAATCGACCAACAGAGGGAGTTGTTTCAACATGACAATGCCCGCCCTCATACAGCTCGTGCAACAGTGGCATTCCTACAGAATTCAAACGTCAACGTGATGCCGTGGCCCTCCAGATCGCCAGACATCAATCCTATCGTACATCTGTGGGACCAGCTGGATCGTCGTGTTCGTGCACGTACACCACAACCGCACACGTTGGTTGAACTGGCCGCAGCACTCCAGGAAGAGTGGAGAGCAATCCCCCAGGAAAACATCCGCCGTCTGATTCGTTCTGTTCCGAGGAGGTGCACTGCTGTGATTAGAGCTCGTGGCTCTACAACGAGATACTAAAGACAACGCCCCCTAGCGTAAATTGAGAGTTCGATACTGACCTGCATTAACTGTTACCTTATACCGTGCTGACCTTAGGTTCACCACGTCAAATTTCATGGCATTATCTTTAAAAATACAAATGTAATAACCAGTTAAAATTGATATAAACATTACCAAAAAAAACAGGGGTTGCGTTTCTTTTTTGAGAGAGTGTACTTTGAGTGATTTTGGCTGAATCAACAGGCTTTTCTGACTTGACCCATGTCAAGTCAGTCTGACACGATGTAGATGACGTTGTCACAGATCGAGAGACTGCACCGGAGTAAGTCAAATTTGGCGGAGGTGTACTCTGACTGTTGAATAATTTCTTTTCCTCGAAGTATGATAAGTTATTTTGACATTTTAGTTTTAGTATCTTATGTTCCGGTTGCCACAAGGGGCAGGACTTTGATGATGCAGCATGTGTACCATCACAATTACGGCATTTATAATCATTCTCACAGTCAGTGCCTTCGTGGTTGTTGCTACAAGCCACAGAGTTACGACACGAGTTCGAGCCATGCCCGAAGTGTTGACATTTGTAGCATCGGATTGGATTGGGTATATACACCTCTACTCCGATATTGAAATAGCCTGCTTTGATTGATAGTCCTTGAGCCAGACCTTGAAAATATGGATTTGAATACCAAATTGTGGTGCAAACAGTCACTATGATTTTCGTATAGCTTAAGGCATGTACTTTATGAATCACCTGATGGACACCTCCCATGCCCCGGCATTTTCTTGAACCGAACCATCTGTCTACAAAAACAATGCTACAGCTAAAACTATAAGCAGTAGACATAGAAAAGTAGGTCAAATATGTTCAGTATTTAATTTCCCACATTTTTTATATGTAATTTGTGGGGGTTCAGCATGATTAGTTTTTAGAAATTGGGAAAAATGTATGAAAAAATAGGATTTTCCCCGAAAATGATGATATTTTGTTATTTTCTCGGAAAATAATGATCACTAAGAGGAGAACGTACATCAGTTAGAAAGCCTATGAACCTAAGTATACATTTGTTTCCATTTGATATGCAAATCTAAATTTAAATGGACTTTTAATCAGGTTTATAACGCAGGTCTCATTTTTCACTAAGTGGCGGCCTTTCAGTAAGAAATGATCATCACCCTGTGAAAACAATGACCCAGCTCAGATTGTTAGTTTGAAGTAGGTTATGTTGTATAAAATGTGTTCAGTATTGAATTTCACACATTTTGATGTGTAATTTGTGGGGGTTCAGCATGATTAGGTTTTAAAAAATGGGGAAAATGTATGAAACACTATGATTTCCCTTAAAAATGCAGACATTTTGTTATTTTCTGAGACAAATAATGATCACAGAGAGGAGATCAAAAAAAATTAGAAAGCCTATGTCCCTAAGTATACAATTGGTTCCATTATATATTCAAATCTAAATTAAAATCGACTTTTACTCGGGTTAATAACGCAGGTCCTATTTTTCTCTAAATGTGTTCAATATTGAATTTCACACATATTCAGTTCGCACTTGTTAAAATTGTTTCCATGTTCGTCAATGTTTAATTATATGTTCACAGTTCTTCCAGTTCGTGGAATATTTTCGTTACATTATCAAAGAGTTTGAACCTTAAAACTGCAAAAAATAGTTTCTTGTTTTCATGTCATTTGTTTCTACTTAAATACAATAAAACAGAATTTGTCAAAGATTCAACAAATAATCATCTACGGAGAAACCTGGAGGCAGAGTTTGTTAAATCACGACATTTCTTTACAGTAGGTAGACGTGTATATGTCAGATAAATTATTGCCTGAGACACTGGCATCTGATAATGTCAACCTGAAGAACCAACTTGATTCCAAAACCGAACAACAGAATATCAAAAAGAAGATGATTGATATAGCTTTGTTCATGAGAGAAGAAATACGAAACAGTTTTCAGGACAGTTTTGACAACATTGATAGACAAGACGTTCCATCTAGAGCAGGAACAACACATCGCGTGAATGGGATAATTGTCCAGCCACCATCTATGTCATGCACACCTCCAAGGCCTGTACCAGTCACTTTCAACAGAGAGAAAAGGCATGGTTTTGAGCCTTCTAACAAGCTTCTAACCATCTACACTGTTGGAAAAAAGAAGTGTTCCCCTCCCGTGAAACCTGATCTCAATCTTTCTGAAACTCCCCATGACTCAACCATTTCAGCACAACAACACAATCTGTTATGGATCCTCGCTAGAAACCTTGAACCATCTGATCAGGTAGTAAAGTCATTGACGATATACTGTGAAGAGAAGAACCTGAAAATTGACAATTTAGGCTATTTACCTACAGTCAATGCTCTAGTAACAGAAATGTCGACAGTGTAAGAGATTCTTTGACAGTCAATTGCTATTCAAACATCGTTTGAGTTGGAGAAAGTTGCAGTGGTTTTGGATCAAGTCCTATTTGCAAAGGCAACTGAAATAGTATCGAGAGACAATAAACACTTCAGAAATGTGAAGCAGTGATGAGATTGATTAGGCTGGAATTCGTGGAATGGCTTCAGCAAACACACCCTGATGTTCAACAACTTGAACTTGTCCTTGGAAAAATAGGTGAGCTCCATCAATGTTTGAGTCATGAAACCCAAAGAGAAATTCTTGAGAGAAGTTCTTGGATGGAATGGAAATCTGCAAATTGTTCACAACCTATCTCAATGTTTTGCGCCATGAAAGGGGACACCTAGCAGCCTTTTGGATGACCAATATCGGTTTGGTGGAAATCTGGCTTCTGATAATGAAGGCAATTGCTACCTCCACCTCGCATGCATTCGTGACATTATTCCTTGTTGCTTTGCCATGAACAAAACAAACTATGCAAGATACTTTCCTGTTTACTATGCACACATGACTCGGCTCCAAGAAACATCTCCAGAATTGCACAACCATATCCATAACAAAGGATTTTCAGTTCAGCTTAACAATACACATCCTTTTGGACGATTTGCTGTTGACCATGCCACAAAGGAAACAGTCAACAAAGATACACAAACGGCCGGTTGGAACTCAAGGCTTCAGCATGAAAACAGGTACTATCTGACAGCAGAGCACAGAGCTCTGCGGCAACTTCGTCATCAAGTGTCTTTCAAATCGCAAAACATGTGCCATGCCCACCTGGAGAAAACACAAACACAGACAAATGTGATATCCAAACACTTGTTGACATTCTCTGAAGTATTTGGACCAATCCATTTGTTGGAAATCATACAGAACTGATTTGTATATCATCAGGGACTGCAGCTACATCTCAAGTATCATTGGATCTTTTGGCTGCACACCAGAAAGGACAAGATGCATACAATAAATTCCAGGAAAATCTGGGGAAGGGGGAAGGCTTTCATAACACACTAAAGAAATTCAAATTGAAAACATTCACTGACATGAACAAGAAATGACCAAAAGTTCCTGACAAACACATTGTGTGGAAGGTAGACAAAAGTTTATTTGGAAATATGGTGCTCATTGCCAAAAACCAAAAATTGGACATGAGGAATGTCCTCTGTCATCCTCTGAGACCGTTGTCATGGTCACTGGCAAAAAAGACCAACAAAGCCATGCTAGCAAACAATCTTGAAAGCAAAGTGCCCAAGCATTCCAGACGTCACAGATGGATATAGCTGGGGGAAAGATACCAGTGGGAATCTACTAAAACGGATTACAGGACATCCAGCTCAAGAAATTGTTTTGGAACTCATTGGAATGTTCAAGAAGCTGTCGACCATTGAATTGTGCATGTCTGTTGAATGGTATGAAGTGTTCAGCAGCATGCAAGTTGGTAGACTGCTCCAATATGGCAAATTGTAATGACAACCATGATGATAATGACGACAACAATGATGATGATGACGACAATGATCATGATGATCAGGAACAACATATAGCAATCAGCAAAGAATTCTTAAAATCAATGTGTAAGCCTTATTACATCCAAACTCAAGACTCATGAAGTAATTCATATCAACATATCAACATCTCTTTCAATACCACTTGTTGAGATTTTGTGAATATTTGGTATTTAGAGAAAGGCATTTCGCAGGAGTGACTGAAGGAGTATGCTTTACACCGCTTTTAGCAGGGCGAGGACCACCAGAAATGGGCTTCACACATTGTACCCATATGGGGAATTGAACTAGGGCCTTTGGTGTAACAAGAGAACACTTTAACCACTAGGCTGTATATGGAGGGAAACACAATCAATTGAAAAACATGAACATTTAGACCTTGAGACAGAACCATAATGTTTGAATGTACAGAATCTGTAATCTACAGAAATAAATTCTGCATGTCCAAGAAAGTTATTCTTATGTATATTTTTTAACAGTTTTTCAAACATAAATATATGCAATGATGTACAAATCCTTGCAGTTAGATATAAAAATGTGTGAAATTCAATACTGAACACATTTTACTCTAACATACCTGTAGAAGATAATACAACCACGTTCTTGTTCGCAGTCTTTATTTTGTTATTTCAAACTTTACCGTTATTTTCACTTTCGCTAAGTTGACAAGTTGATGTCCAGTAATAACAGGTACAAGCTGTCAAAGAAAAGAAATACCTCAATACGAGATAAAACATACTGAAACAAAGTCCATGTACATATATATAAACTTGAAAGAATGAAATACCAAGCTTGCTTATGTTTACATTCAACCTGTAAATTGCCTAGTTGAAAGCCATGTGCTTTTACCCCTATTATTTTCCGGATTTTAAGATATATATCCTTTACAAATTAAAGAGCAAATAATGTTACAATTAATTAGAAAACTGCCCTCAACATTTGAATGTACATTCATTAAACAAGTGCAAGTAGTTATTTCTTATAAAACTTTGGGCAACATTATCTCTACACTGTATATTTGTTGGAAAACACCGCAGCGCCAACACAGACTTTTTTGACCTCATGTTGTTTCTCCCCAGTCACTAACTTCCGGTTCGGACTATTAACCGACCATAAAAAAGAAAACCTCTAAATTGGAATGTGAATGTTAAAGAAGCGCTCGTAATAGTTAAATACAAAATATTTCTCTACATTTTCCCGGCCCCTTAAATGTGAAACGTTTAACCAAATTATAACAATGATGATAAAATATAATGAGCAAGTTTAGTTTTACGCCGCCTTTAGCAATATCCCAGCAATATCACAGCGAGGAACACCAGAAATGGGCCACACAAAATGCACCCAAGTGGGGAATGGAACCCGAGCCTTCAGAATGCCAAGTAAACACGTTAACCATCATGCTAACCCACCACCTCACTAAAATATAAGATCTTCTATACTGAACACTTAAGAGACATAACTTGCATCAGGATTAATTAATGTTAACTACACATCAACAGACTCTATGAGGCATAGTTGGGGTACCGGTCTTATTAACACAGTATCTCTGGTCTTGACTTCAACAGTTCTTACAAGTCCATCGTACCCTGGCATTGTCCTGGTAATTCTACCCAAGGGCCATACATTCCTGGGCCCAGATTTTCGAAGCTCTCTTAGTCGTAAGTGCCATACGTTAACATTAACTTGCGACTATCTTAGCGCTAAGAGAGCTTCGAAAATCTGGGCCCAGGGTGATTGTTCATCAACCAATGTCACAATATTTCCAACCGAGGGTTTTCCCTTTTGCTTGCACCACTTTTGCCTCAGCTGCAAAATGGGCAAATACACACGTGGCCACCGTTTCCAGAATTGGTTGGTCAAGAATTGAACATGTCTCCAGCGTCGCTTGTAATGGTCTTGTATGTAAAATGCTCGTTCAGGATAAAGAAGCTGATTGATTGATTACATCACTTGGTCAATGGAGTGAATTTAATTTTACAGGAATTATATACTCTGCAAAAACAAAAATTTAAATATACATACACATGAAACGCACAGGTGAAAACTCAGGAATGTAAACACTTTATTTTGTTTCCAAATAAAAAAAAAGAAACGCTTTAACTAATGATCGCACGAACGTAAAATTTCACATGGATGTTGTCAAGAGTCAGCTTTACAACATGCAGCTATCATTTGTCTCTGAAACCATTGCACCGGGCGTACAGATGGCGTGGAGGTCAGTACCTGTTGTGACCACCTCGAGCTTGCAACACAGCTTGGCACCTCCTGTCCATGGACATGATCAGTCTTTGAATCCGTGCTTGGGGATCCTCCTCCATTCCTCCTGCAAGGCTTGAGACAGTTGTTGCAACGTTTGGGGTTGAGGCTGACGACGTCGAACGCGTTTCCCAAGCTGGTCCCACAAATGCTCTATTGGGTTCAAATCGGGGATTTTGAAGGCCAGGGAAGAACTGTGATGTTCTGATTCGTCAGGTAGTCCATCGTGATGCGAGCCACGTGCGGTCTGGCGTTGTCCTGTTGGAAAACGTGACGTTGAGGGTTGATGACAGGTAAAAGATGACGTTGCAGAATTTCATCCCTGTAACGAATTGCAGTCAGGTTACCACGGACGTGCACCAAGTCACTTCTCCCGTTGTAAGAAATGGCCCCCCATACCATCACACTTCCCCCTCCAAATCTGTCCGCTTCAACTACACAATTACGGGCGTAACGTTCGTTTCTCCGTCTATAGACCCTCGTCCTACCATCGTGTCTTTGAAGTTGGAAACGAGATTCGTCGCTGAACCAAATTCGCTGCCAATGTCTCCAATTCCATCTCTGGACGTTCCTGCACCATCGAACACGTGCCAGGCGATGATGAGGTCGTAGTGTGCATCCTACGTGAGGTCGTCGAGGGCGTATCCCGTGCTGTCTGAGGCGATTTCTGATGGTCTGGGCGGAGACGCGGCGAAGACCTGGGACGTTCTCTGCTGTTTGTGTTGCTGGGACGGCCCGGTTACGTAAATGGAACACCCGGATGTAGCGGTCCTGTGCAGCATTGGTTACCCGTGGTCTACCACTCCGAGGTCGGTCGCGGGTCGAGCCCAGTTGATTGTAGCGCCTCCATAAACGGGAAATTGTTGTGTGATGCACGTTGAAGTGTCTTGCAACTGATGACTGAGATTCGCCAGCCTCAAGACGTCCGATGGCGATGTTCCGGTCAGCTTCGCTAAGTCGTGGCATGTTGAATTCGTCAGTAAACTGGCGTTGAAAGTGAATTGAACACGTTAAACTGCCTTCCTCATATACCCTACACACTGGTGCATAGGTGAAGCAACTTTCACGTGCATATCGTTCGAAGTGTCATTTACACGTGAAAATTTCATGATATTTTCAAAACCATCATCAAACAACAATATTTCATGAAATGGTGTGTTTGAGCGATACTTAATGGATATGAACAAGTATACATTATGTTTGGTTAAAGTAACCGGGTTTTGTTTGCATAGAAATAAAATAAAGTTAATTTTAAATTTCATTATCACCTGTGCGTTTCTTTTTATATCCCCATCAGCAGAGTATATTGCTCATTAATACTTAAACGATGTATCCCCTTTTCGCATATTAGACTGTTAAAAGACACTTGACATGGAACAGAATTCTTTGTCAGCTGCAGATGAATGGCATATTGTTCCTTTATCTGGAGGTAGTGTCCCATGTTTGACAGCGTCTTGGTCACTGATTCGTTAAGGTGTGAAGTTTCGCTGTCAAAACTGGGATAACTAGCTGCACCAATTAAGGGTAGTAATGTAAATGAAATCACCTGAGAGAAGTAAAGAACAAGTAACATTCTTGAACACTAATACCACAATCAACTGAGAGAAAAGGATGCGAGAAGATGTATGAATGCAATATTTAAAAAAGGTTACGTCATGAGCAGGATGGGAGAAGTAGCTTTGCCAATTACTTGCAAAGTATATATGCCCACATATACATCACATTTTCTTATCGTATTTCATCATGGCTGAGAAAGGTACAAATTTAGATGGTAGGAGACCAGGTGGAGAATTGTTGCTGGCTGGATATAGGTATCTGAGACGAACTGCCAACAGGAATGATACCATTATATGGAGATGTCAGTGCCTGAAAACAGCCTCAGTCACTACAACAGCAGATGGGACTGTTGTCAGAAGAGGGGACAATCAGCTCTATTGATTCCTATATCCTTATTAGTAATGTCAAAAAACGATCACGAGAAGAGCTGACAAGTGTACCAAAGTTCACTGTCAAAATTGGGATAACTGGCAAGATCAATTACAGAAGTGAGAAATTTCACTGTCAAATTTGGGACTGTCAAAATCGGGACTAAACCTATGTGGATAGTGATGGATACATTCCTCCTACAAGGTAATAGTCTGACATTGTTGCAGACTTTAGTCTGTTTTATTTCTAATATTTGCATTTTGTTTTTATTCATATGTGGTAGCATTCAACAGAATCACTTTTTTTCGCCGTGTAGGGTAATGAGACAGACAGCATACACTAGGTCATACCTAGGGCGTGTGTGAAATATGATTCATGTTGGCATTCTATAAAATGTCTAGATATTATAGTCATGTTATAAATACACTATAAGTATAAGCAGATCGTATGCTGTTCATTAAGTTTCAAAATGCATACAAATATGACAATAAAATAATTAGGATTATAAGACAAAATATAAAGACATACATTGACTTCGATATTTTTCAGTCCTGACGTTTTTTACCACTGGCAGACGATTAAACTTCAAAATGTTTTCATTTGTTATAATAAAAATGAAGATGGAAATATTATCGAGTGAAAAAGATTTCATTTTTGTTAATCAATCTATACCTATACTATCAATTGCGCATGCGGGTGTCGCAGCAAAGGTCACGAACCAGTCAAAAATACTGGGATATCATCCGGGTACTCAGGGGAAAAAAACAATAACAAAAGCAACAACAAGTGGGCGGAAATTGCTCTGAATCAGTGCCCTTTTAAATGTGTTCATGATATGACTATTTAATCATGTTTTTACACCGTCGGCTTCCGTGTGCGATGTGTTCACTTCTATCAACCATCAGCTTGTAATAACACGTCACATGAGATTAGCCATGTGCTAACATAACACCCAAACTTCAAGCGTACCCCTTGTCAACGTCCTGAGCCTTATAAAAATCGAAAGGTCGGCTTCCTGAGTCGACACCTTCTCAAACTATTGTCATGTAAGTGGTAATAAATCCTGAGGATTAGAGAACAGATTGGCTTGCTTATTTTGGAATTTAATGCTTTTCATAAAATAGAATCTCATAAACAATTTGTCTCTGGAATCATCTGTGATATGAACTTGTGTAGTTATTTCTCTAGAAATTATTTTACGTGATCTAAAATGAATAATGCATTAAACATTTAGTCACCCTTTTATTGTTAATGACCAAATTAATTAGTTACACTATGAAGTTTTTAAGAAGGAATTCATTTGGGTTGTTTTTGCCTCAGTCCGCCCGTGTGTGGACAACATAATCAATTATCTCTTAACAAGTTCATGATATTTCGTGAATACACCAACTGCATAACACCGTCTCTGGAAGAGTATTTATTAACCAATAATTATAATGGCCTTGAACATTTGAATAGTAACATTCATCATGATCTCGGTATCTATTTAAAACTTCTTTTGTTACTCTATGCAGATGACACAGTTTTATTCGCAGAAAACCCTACTGACCTAAGCAAATGATTATTTTTATTTGATGAGTAAGAACACAATAGGAGATGAACTTCACTTCATGTTATATTGTCCATTTTTAAGTAATGTAAGAAATTCATTCCTACCAAACTATTATTGTATTTATCCATCATTAGATAAATTTATATCCCTCATGTCTTGTACGCATAAAGCACTATTGTTAAAAATAAGCAACTATGTGAAAACCGGACTACGTATGCTCCCATGAAACAAATCTGTACATTTGTATTTTTCTCTATGTCACTATTGCGTGATCTTCATGAGAATAAACCATTCATTCATTCTGACCACAAACCCAAACGGGTTGTTCTCTATTCGCCTACAGTCTTAAAACAACATTTCATGGTCTGTTAACTGTGGATTATGCAATGATAAACCACCCAAACGGTCCATCCCTTGTGACAGGTGTTAAGCCTATTATTCCCTGGCAAGGGTTCACTTTTATGACATGTAATAAACCCTGTCCAGTCAGTGGGTCCGGTAAACTTTTATTTAATCCATGAAGTAACGTAGGTCTATATAATATGTGTTTATGCAAACCGTGACAGGTCAAAAACTATTTGCGCTTATGTGGATAATAAGTAAAACATACACTTAAAACGGTATTTTGGAAAATGCTAGCCATACCAAGGGCAATTATAGCCGTCAATATCAATCTTTTACACTTAAAACAACAAGGTGAGCGAGTGAGTTATTATTTAACGTCACATCGGCAATATTTCAGCCATATCGTGACGAGAACATTTGACATTGTAATAGAATATATATAGTTATTATAAAAACCTGCCGACGAAGGACAGTAAAAATACTAGATAATCACAGGTATCAATATAAAACTAGCGAACAAAGCTAAAATATTCCAATTAAAGAAGACAATACAATGTTAAAATGGGCTATAGATCGCCAACAACTGAAGGTAGATCACCATACTAAGAACCATGGGGACTTACATTACTTTTGCTACCTGCATGGACCCTAGTTTACACCACCCCTTCAGCCATTGGCGACAGAAGAGAAATCTAGCCATAAATTAAAAGCACACATATTCTACGATTAAAAACATGGTACACTTAAATTGACTTTGAAAGTTTTGGGACTTACGTACCCCCTCAGGAGGACAATAATTTCACGCTACGTCAACCCCCTAACAATCTCAGTTACTAATATAAACTACCAATAATAAAATATTTAACTATTTACAAATCTGTCAACAAATCATTTTTTTTAAAAAATGCAATAATTAAATGAGGACTGACATTATTAAAAAGATCCTTCAGAGTTTTGGATGTGAAATAGATATCCCTTGTGATGGAATATTCAATGCAGTCAAGCAAGACATGCTTGACTGTGATCCTTTCATCACAAGGGATACAAAACGGAGGATCTTCGCCTTTCAATAAATATCCATGAGTATATCTGGTATGGCCAATGCGACATCGTCGCATAATGACCTCCTCAAATCTGGACTGACAACCCAGGTAGGTGTAACCAATGTAGGGTTTTATTGCATGTAATTTATTAATACCTACTTGGGTGTCCCACTTCTTTTGCATTAGATCGCGGATGTATGTTCTAATGCTGGCTTTATAATCAGTGTATGGGAGCAGAAGTGGTGACACAGATTTGTTGAGCGCTGCCTTAGCAGCAATATCAGCCATCGTGTTCCCAGAAATGCCAACGTGGCTGGGTAACCAACAAAAGACGATGTCGCATTGGCCAGTAGCAAGTTCATTGTACAATTCAATAATTTCTAATAAAAGTGGATGTTTGCAAAAAAGATTTTTAATAGCCTGAAGACACGAAAGAGAATCTGAAAAGATGATATATTGTTTATATTTACGGTGTTTATTAATATATTTAAGAGCTGTTAAGATGGCGTTTGCTTCTGCTGTAAATATAGAGCTGTTATCCGGTATTCTAGAAGATATTGTTCGGGATCCAACGACAGTGGCACATGCAACTGCGCCACCATCCTTGGATCCATCTGTAAATAAGGATTTGTATGTAGTATATTTATTTCTTAATTGACGAAATTCTTGTTTATACTGTAATTCATTTGTTTCTGATTTTTTAAATGTAGTTAATGTTAGGTCAACTTCAGGCCTAACCAATTGCCAAGGCGGAGAAGAAAGAAAACGGGAAGGAGCTATATGTTCTAGCTCAATGCCAGCAGCAGAAAGAAAAGGTTTCACTCTTATACCAAGAGGCGGAACAAGAGAAGGCTTCTTGTTATACAGATCTTCATATAGTGGATTAAAGACACGGTTATATGCAGGGTTTAACTCATTGGAATAAAGTTTTGTAATATACTGTAAAGTTAATTTTATACGGCGTTGTTTAAGAGATGACTCATCAGCCTCGACGTAAAGGCTGTCAACAGGTGAAGTTCTAAAGGAACCACGACATAGTCTTAGACCTTGGTGGTGGACAGAATCTAAAAGTTTGAGATTACTGTTGCAGGCTCCACCATAAACGATGGAGCCATAATCAAGTTTGGAACGTACCAATGATCGATATAATTGTAGGAGGGTGGCTTGATCCCCTCCCCACTTAGAATTGGGAACGACTTTCAACAAGTCAAGTGCCTTCAAGCATTTAGTTTTTAGTGACTTGATATGGGGAAGAAAAGTTAGATGCGAGTCAAAAATTAAGCCCAAGAACCTGGCCTCCTTCACAATTTTGATGGGAGTGCCATTGAGGAACAGTTCCGGGTCTTTATGCGGTTTATATGTTCTACAAAAATGTATACAATTAGTTTTGGATTTAGAAAATTTAAAGCCGTTTTCAAGACACCATTTATGTATTTTATTTAAACACAGCTGCATTTGCCGTTCAATAGTATGCATATTCTTACCGCGACAAGAAATATTAAAATCATCCACAAAAAGTGATCCATCAATTGAATCATTTAAAACCTGTGATAAACTGTTAATCTTGATACTAAACAATGTTACAGACAAAATACTGCCTTGTGGGACTCCCTGATCCTGATTGTAATGGTCAGACAGGGTTGAACCCACTCGGACTTGAAATTGCCTGTCATTTAAAAAGTTGGATATAAAGTGAGGCAAACGGCCTCGTAATCCAAAATCATGTAAATCTTTTAAAATCCCATGTTTCCATGTTGTGTCGTATGCTTTTTCTAAATCGAAAAAGATCGACACTGCATGCTGTTTATTAATTATGGCATTTTTCACAAAAGATTCTAAGCGCACTAAATGATCGATGGTACTACGGTTTTTACGGAAACCACATTGTATATTAGTTATAAGGTTATTGGTTTCCAAGTACCAAACAAGTCGATTATTTATCATGCGTTCCATGGTCTTGCAAACACAGCTAGTTAATGAAATTGGCCTATAATTGGAAGGATCAGTATGATCACGTCCAGGTTTAGGGATGGGCACAATTATAGCATCGCGCCACGACGAAGGAAATTGTCCAGATGTCCAAATGACATCAAAAATAGATAAGAGCGTCTCTAAACATGATTCAGGTAAGTGTTTCAGGAGTTGATAATGTATACCATCAGCTCCTGAAGCAGTATCGTGAGCTTGGTCAAGAGCAGTATGAAGCTCATGTATCGCAAAGGTTTCATTGTAGTCTTCCCCATTGTCTGAATTGAAATTAATAGATTTCTTTTCCTGCTGTCTTTGATATTTCTGGAATTCAGGTACATAGTTTGATGAGGAAGCATGTTTGGCCAAAGTTTCTCCAAGTGTATTTGCTATGTCAGATTTATCAGTTAATAATTCATCTCCGTTTTTTAGATGCTTAATGCTAGATTTAGAACCCTTAGCTTTTCTTTTCTGAACCATGTTCCACACCTTTGATATTGGCGTGCGCGAATTAATGTTTGAGACATAGTTTCGCCAAGATTGGCGTTTATTTTGTTTAAAAGTACGCCGTGCTTTGGCGTTTAAAATTCTAAATTTGTTTAAAATGTGGACCATAGGATGGCGACGGAAATAATGTTTAGCTTTCTTCCGTGCATTGCGAGCTTGTTTGCATTCAGCGTTAAACCATGGTTTACGTACATGAGGAACTGCAGAGGATTTCGGGATACACTTGTCAGCTATGTGTCTGAGCTCATCTGAAAAAACATTTGATGGCATCAGGAAGATCATGAAAAAGTTCAGGTTTGAGTTTGTCAGCACAGAAAGTTTCATATAAAGGCCAGTTAGCCTTCTTAAAGTTCCATCTTGATGATGGAGGAACATCAGATGGATTCACGGGTTTGAGAATTGTTGGGAAATGGTCACTTCCACACAGGTCGTCGTGGACTGAGCACTCATATTCATTTAATAAGTCTGAGTCTGTAATTGATAAATCAAGGGCTGAATAAGTTCCTGTGCCAGGATGTAAATATGTGCTAGAACCGTCATTATATATGCATACGTCATTATCTGAACAAAAGTCTTCTAATAGTTTACCTTTAGCATTAGTTGTTGTTCCACCCCAGAGCGGGTTGTGGCCATTTAAATCTCCCATAATGATACAAGGTTTTGGGAGTTGGTCATATACATTTTGAAGGTCAGTCTTCCGAAGAGTTGAAGACGGTGAGATGTACAATGAGCATAATGTGAACGCAACATGTAACGTCAGTCGTACTGCAACCGCCTGGAGACCAGTATTAAGTATAACAGGGCTGTGGATAACACTTTGTTTGATAAGGATCTAAGATCCTCCAGTGGCCCGATCGCCTGGAGGTGAAAAGGAGTGGTATGCATTGAAATTACGTAATTCAAATGTATTCGTCTGTTTTAAATATGTCTCCTGGAGACAAATGGCTGATGGTGTGAAGTCCTGGACTAATAGCTGCAAATCATTCAAATTATTCCTTAGCCCTCTGCAGTTCCATTGTACAATATTATTAAAAGACATTATCTTTTGGGGGGATTTATTGGGGATCTACCCCGCACTTTTTTGGAGGGCGACAAGCTATGTGCCCTAGGATGGACGTTTTCACATACGTCCATGGCCTCAAGAGATCCATATTTATTGTACAGCTGAATTCTATTTTCCGACCCTTTTGGGGCTCTGCCACTTTGTTTTTGCTTCGGTTTAGTTTTGCTTTTAACAATGTCTTGAGAATCAGATGAAGATTGAGACTGTGAACGGGACTGAGAGGATGACTGATGATCAGAAGATGACTCTGGCTGCTTTTCGGACGTACTAGGAAGTGATTCCGTAGTTTGGGATGATATAGCAGGATACAAAAGCTGTGGTTTGTCGCCTTTGACCCAAGTGAAGTTTGTTTGACAGCTTGCCGATGCTGTATATACTTTAGGGCTTGATTCAGTTGATGTTTTGGCAATTGAAGCATAACTTTCTGTAAGTTCAGAGCTATTTACAAGTTTTTTGGCATCAGAACAACTGATGTTCTGGGTGAATTTGATCTTGTTGATCTGCATATGTTCTTTCCAAATCGGACACACTTTTGAGAAAGATGAATGTTCTCCTGAACAGTTTGTACAAGTACCTTTAAAAAATGCACTATTTTCAGTTGTGTGTGTCTTCTCACCACAGTGAGAGTATTTACACCATGTCCATACTTCTGGCATTTAAAGCATCTCAGCGGATTGGGAATGTAGGTGTCAACATTGATATTGCAATAACCTGCTTTCAGTGATTTGGGAGCAGTTGGTGATGAAAAGGAAAACAGATAAGTATTTGTCTGAACAGTTTCATTGTTTTTACGGATTGAAAAGCGTTTTACGTAGAGTACACCTTGATCTTTCATTTGAGAAACGATGTCAAGTTCTGACATGTCAGAAAACAACCGATCACGATCTCTGATGATACCTTTGCTTGTGTTTAATGTCCTGTGAGCAGATACAACGACCGGAATGCCGACAAACGATTCAGTGGTCAACAAATTGGCTGATTGATGCCGTTTCCCGCACTCAACCAGTAACGCACCTGAACGTAACCGTTTAATGTTCTTAACTTCGCCGGGAATACCTTGAATACCCTTGGAAACCGCGAAAGGGTTCAACTTTAATGGTGTTCTGTCGAGAGTTTCGATCACAAGAAAGCGTGGCCAAAAGTCAATTGATTTGGACGGTCTAAGGTCATCATCATCAGGATCATTTTCAAGAGGACGTTTTGTTTTTTTGGTGGGGGTTTCATAAGCCATGGTTAGTGTAGAGATTTCATCATCCGAGCTCCCCACCCACCACGGAGTATCACAAGGACAATGCTGTATACAAGTAGATCTCCGACTTGCAGCACCAAGGATACCCGGATGATATACTCAAGCAGAAAGATTAAACAAGTAATCAATCTACCAGATTGGCCCATGAGCCATCGCCTTCTGGGCATAAGACTCTAGGCAATATAAATTGTACATATTTCAAAATCAACTGATATTTTATAAACGAAAATGAGTCAAGACCTAAAGTCAAAAATGTAGTACATAATATAATTTTTGTGCAGATACAATTTAATGCACAGGGCTCGACATGACCGGCCGATTGGTAGAACCGGGCCCATTCTACCACCCGTCTAGGTGAAGTTAGGGCCGAAGTGGTGTGCTGGGCAAAGGAACACTGTTCCTGGAACCAGTGCCCTCAACCACCAGACTCCCTTCCTCCACCGACACAGGGGCGCAACCCACGGCCAACAGGTTGGTGGACCAAATATCCCCCCGGGTCCACAACGGGGGGTTGAAGGGCGCTTAGCGTTACCCAGCACCCACCACGAGGAGGTTGCCCTTCATGGGTGCCTAAAACAACAAGGATGCAGATGAGTGAAGTTATATCAGGGATAATCTACAACGTCTTATAGTCTCCCTCATTATACTAGTATATAGAATTGGTTCCTAGTTGATCGCATAGGAGGCCGAATACACTCCTAGAAGGACGAATACACAGTCTATACACTCATAGTAGAAGAAGTAGTGGTAAAGTCCTTCCTAAATTTCCAAAAATTTCCAAGCCTTGGAAATATAATGTTTCCAATTTTGGAATTTTTTTGAAATATGATATTTTCAAATTGGAAATTTTTTGAAATCACCATTTTTTTCCCTGTGAAGGTGTGGAGATCGTCATCAAGTAAGCCTTGCTGACCACTCATGGAATTCAGTATCTTTCTGACCGTTCGAATATGTCTTTCCCAGACCCCTCCCATGTGTGAACCTGTTGGAGGGTTGAACATCCAAGTGATATTTCTTTGCAGCATATACTCATGTATTTGATCTCTATTCCACATCTTGATTGCTTCACTGAGCTCTCTTTGAGTTCCTTTAAAGTTAGATCCGTTGTCTGAACGAATAATTTTAGGCATCCCTCTACGAGATTTAAGCCTCCGTAAGGCATTGATGAACGAGTCAGTGTTCATACTGTCAAGCTTTTCAATGTGGATTGCTCGTGTACTTAAACATGTAAACAAACAACCATACCTTTTGATCTCACTCCGGCCCCTTTTGATTATAAATGGTCCAAAACAGTCAACACCTACATGACTGAAGGGGGGTTCGCCGTATGTCACTTGGTCCGAAGGCATATCTGCCATTTTTTTAATGTACTGTTTTCCTCTTATTCCTTTGCACTTAAAACATTGGTTCAACACCCATTTCACTGCTCTTCTGGCACTGATTATCCAATACCTTTGGCGAATTTCTCCCAGAACATACTCTTTTTCAGAGTGACCCAAGCGCTCATGAACAGATCGCACAATCAGTGTCACCACATGGTGGGACTTTGGCATTTTGAAGACGTCCTCCGACACACAATATGCCATGTGAGTTCACTATTGGATCAAGATTGAGAATTGCACTTGTGTTTTTCAGCTCTTTACTCTGAACAACACAATTTATCTCCGTAGAGAATTCACAAGCCTGCACATACTTGATGATTTCTGTCTCTGCTTTTTCCAATTCCTGCACTGTCAGGGATTCTTTTGAAACCTGTGAATTGTCTCCCTTGATCCTGTTCAACAAACAAGACTTCAATCTAAGTATCCACGCTACAGCCTTTCTGAGACCATACCACGAAGAATATTTCTTCATCAACCGGTCTGTACATGATTCCACATTTTCAACTTCAACAAGATTCACTTTGACACTTTTCAGTTCAAGACTATCTTTGTCAATTTCTAACACATTTGGTGGTTTTGGCCAATTTGATTTCTCTTGACATAAGAAGTCTGGCCCCTGCAACCAGAGTTTGCAAGATGAAATTTGTTCCGCATTCATGCCTCTGGACGCACAATCAACAGGGTTGTACGCTGACGAGACATGGCTCCAATCCTCAGCCGAGGACAATTCACGGATTTGACTCACTCTATTTGCTACAAATGTTTGATAGCGCTGGGAGTCGTTCTTTACATAGTGAAGAACAATCATGCTGTCAGTCCAGAAAGTAGAACAGTCAATCTTCAATGTCAGCTCTTTACGTAACATGTGGTCAAATTTTGCACTCAGGACAGCTGCGCTTAGTTCCAAGCGTGGAATTGTACACCAATTCTCACGAAATGTGCACCATCAAACATGACAAACTTTTGAATAGTCAACTTCAATATTTTAATTTTTAAATTAACATGGTGTTAGTACACTATCCTAAGAGTTAACATGTGAATTTTCAGGACTCAAACTCTAAAGGTAAATTCTGTGTGGTCGGTTAAAGTTGACCCCTCATTTTTCACAATGTAATCTACGTTATGCACATAGATTACATACACATGCCAGTAATTTCTGCAGAAAGCAAGTACACACATGATGTTATATTGTTCATTACTGCCGGGAGTCAGGTGATATGAATAGTCATGGTCAGTATGTGTTCTGTCATCAGAGATAGGACACAGCTTCCTTTAAAACAATAACTTGTGTTCTCAAGAACTTGTGTGCAAGGATAACATCACTTTCAATTCAATTAGCCCTTGCTTACATATATCTACCAAACAAACTTTTATATAAGGCTAAATACCAACATTGCCACAGAAACATTGTTTAAGAATCAAATACAGAATAATGAAGATAACAATTTGTCGACCATTTTGAAAATGTCTTGTAGATTACAACTATTAGTAACGAAAATTTCAGGTTTCTGAAATACAACGAGATAACACGAGGAATGTGTAATCAAGTAACTAACGAATCATAAAAAAGAACAGCTACATGACTCTGTTTAATATCCTGAAATTGTCAAAATAATTGCTTGTGGAATGGTGTCGTAAATTACAACACATTTCTGAAACCCATGGTAATGTGTGCTTCATCATGCGCTGTTAGTTTGAAAGTGCGCCAATAACGACCTGTGGCTTGAGGGGGCTGAACTGTGCAAAGAATATCCTCAAATGATACCCAGATTTCATCCGAACGTCTTGGCCATTTGAAATGATTTGATGCTCCAGTTTTCTGCATGAATGATACAAGACAATCACTGTCATCCGGGTCCACCTCTTTAACCACTCCAAGATACCAATTACCTTGGTACACAGCAGCAATGAAGTCACCACTGGTAGGTACGACTGTGTGGGGTTGATGTGTAGCAGGAGCTTCCTTCTGCTCAGGGTCAATATGTTTCAGATCTGCTGGATGTGCTGATGAAGATTCTGTCGACAATTTCGCTGTACGTTCTACCGGTGGTTCTACTGAAGGTTCTACACAAGGCTCTGGTGTAACAACATTTGGTCGAGGAGCAGTGGGCTTCAAGACAGAGGAGGGCAACCAATCACTGTGGTAATTACCATCCAGACACATGGAACAGTAGCAAGATGTGGTTCTTGCCATATTGTTTCCCTTTGATGTTCCAATGATTGCATGAATCTTCATGGTTCCTTTCAAGGGGACTGTGGTCTGAGTCAGTTCCTGAAGTTCCTCCCTGACAGCAGCAATCAGCATCTTTGATGACAGACTTCTTTTGTCGAACAGACAACTCTGCCATCCTCTTTGCAGTTCTCCCCACTCCGTCACATGGACCCTTCCCATGCCCTGTTTCAAAGTAATTCCAGGTTGCAGGTATCCCGAGTAAATTTTGGTGGTCAGATATTAAGAAGAAGACAGTCTTGTTGCGATACTGTGAGGATGGGCTGTCTGTCCAATAATGGATCCACTGAAGATCGCCAATATCGTTCTTGAGCTTTGGAATAAAACGTTTCAGAAATGATGTCATCTGAAACAAACATGTAGCTCGTATGTTCCAGTTCCCCTGATGTTGATCTGTAATATACCGAGGTCCGACTCTGGATTTTATCAGCATTATAACAGGTATAATTCTCTGCAAAATCCATCTGGACAATAACATGTCCCGAACGAAGTTCTTGTTTCAGATCATTTAGTGCTTTGTATTGCTCCTTTATTCTGCCAGAATGTTCGAGAAACTCAGCAGTGTGTTTGTGGACTAGTGAACAAAAGTCAGTAGTATATACAATAGCGGTACGAGATCAATTCCAAGAAAAGACTCTGTAAAGCTTTATTTATGAAATGAAGCTTTTGTCAGGCCCTTATCTCTCTCCGCTAATGTGTATACTACTGTTTGAATCCCCAGTTAACTTCCTGGTCACTATGACCGCGAACCAACACTTTCCTGATAACGTGACACTATTGGGATCACTCGACAAGGTAAGTGTTAAATATTTGGAATCGCTACTTGGGGGTAACATTGTGCTGCGGGGTATGATCAATAATTCCTCTCTGACGAAACCTCTTGGTGGCCCCATCTTTCAAGTAGTACAAGTTCGGCTCGTTGGCTTTGATGTCCACTTTATCTATGTTATAAGTTTTGACCGACCATGTCGAATCAGTGGCTCGTTTCCGAGTCTCTCCTACATGTTCTCCTGGCTGATAGAGGTATCTCACGAGAACCCGGTCGGGTATCTGTTTCTCCTTCCCACGCGATGGTGCAGCCGGTTCGGCTGTCACTGATTTCACTTTGATAGCGTCGGCCGGTTTCTTGCTGGTGAGCCGAGTGGTTTCATGGTTGATAGTCGACACCACTTGAGGTAGCCACGCTACCCATTCCGTCGATCGTCTCCCCGGGTTGGCCATCTCTCTCGCATACTGATGCCCGAATAAGCGCTCGGCCAAAGTCCAATTGAATCTCTCAACGATGGCCTGGCTGCGATGAGCCCCGGCCGCGCCACGCCTGGCCTGGACGCCGTGCTTAGTTAGCAGTTGTGACACGGCGCCCATGAACTCCCGTCTGGGATCGACTTGCAGTTCGGTGGGCCATGTCAGCGGGCTGCGCTTGTATATGCGTTCGAATCCGCGGGCTTCCTGGTCCAAGTCTTTCGCGGTTAAGGGTTCGGCTTCTTTGTAGCGGCTGGCCACGTCCACGACGGTTAGGGCAAACTTGTACCTCTTGTCATGGGGTGGATGCTATTGGGTAAGGCAATGCCGAACTTTCTTCTTTCTTGTTTTTCAAGCCACGCTTTGGCCTCGTCTGGGGGTACTCTCGCCATTTTGGCAAGCTTATGTATGGCGCTCGCTCCTTTCCAGTACCCACGCGGGCTGTAGTAAATAGCCTCAAACTTTCTCTGGTTCCGTGACATCGTATACATACGGCTATGTCTTTGGTTCAATTTTCTCATGCTCGTACGCATACGTGTTGATTCCATCGGCGGCTATCTTACGCTTCGTGTCCATCGGCGACAGGGACGTCTTGTTTATCGTCAGTCTGTATATCCTGTGTCCTTCGCTTCTCAGCGTGTTCATCTGATGCTTGAAGGTGCGGGCCCTGAACAGGGCCTCCTTGAACCTGGCGTGTTTGATGTGTTGTTTCACCACGTACTTCTTGACACCCTTCGCCTTTCGGATCTCGCTATTGTCGGCTTTCAGGATGGACTACATCTTGGGCCTCAAGCCTATGTACTCTGCTATGGGCGTGCCAACACACTCGTCTTTCATCTTACCGAGGACCTTTTTGTTAACCGTGCTGTGCATGGCATGGTCCTTGGGATAGTCACTGGTGTCGTATCTATGGATGTGTTTTGCCATGTCCTCGTATACATCTTCGGTTCAAATCTCCATCAGCAGGGAGTCCGTGTCAGTGTACAGCACTTCGCACCTGTCGCCGTACTGCTTCTTGAGCTCGTTGTAGTAGAAGTCGTACATCAGGTGCTTGGAGAGATCGAGGATGCTCATCACAACGTAGACGGGCCGGTTGAACTTGATGTGGCTCTTCCTCATGTGCAGGGCCACCAGATCGTCGGTGAATATCTTGCTCCGTTTGAATGCCGGGCTGGCAATCAGTCTCCTGAGCTTGTCTTCCTCTTTCGACCGGACCAGCCTCACGGTCACGCGTTTCCTCAGGTTCTCCATTGTCTTACTGAACACCGAGTTGTTCATGAGCTTGTAGATGTTCTTCTCGAAGTCACTGGTGGCCAGCTTTCGCAGGTCCGTGTTCATTCTGATGTAAGGCTCCATCCAGGGGCTTTGGTCGAACTTGAGCACCCCATGGGTTTTAGTCAGCCTCATACCCAGCGACAGGTACAGCTGCAGGTTGTGATAGTGAACAATGTACCATGCCTTGTTCATCAAGTTGGGTACGAGTTTTTCGACGTTGGCTAGCTTATTCTTCACCAGCAAGTTCTGTTGGTAGTCGGACATCCAGTTCGGGTTCACCGTCAAACGTTCTGGAGCCAGGGGGTAGCCGTTGTTGGACTTGTGTAATGCTGCTGGGTACTCCAAGTCAACTTTGAGGATGTAACCTGCCCCGGAATCCGGTGGTATGCTCATGACGTCTATCTCAGGCACCCACTCGACCCCCCCATGGGTAGATACTGGCTCTTAGCCCAACCATACAGGTTGTTGGCGTCGAGATAGAGGAGTAGTATATACAATGGGGGCTCTGGACCACTTTCAACCAAAGCCTCTGCAAAGCCTTATTTCACAAGTAAGGCTTTGGTCGGGCCCTTAGCTCTTGCTACCATTACCCCTACTATGAAAAAGTTTGGGCGACCTCCTAGCCGCGCCGGGGACATGGCTGGAGTGTGTTGGTATCCTGGGATTGTATGGGCTGCGTCTAACGTGCCGCTATGCCGCTATGCCATGTTTACCTCGATGAAACAGTTTAATGTGAATCGCCTATGATCTCTTTGGTGTTTGTAATAAAGGCTTGCCGGGCTTTTTTCACCCCTTGTTCTATGTACTTTTTTTTCTCGTCCTCGCTGATAGTAGACTTACGAGACTTGGATCGAATCTCTTGTTTCATTTTGTTATATTTTGTGAGTTCAGAGAGTATTGAACTAAACTCATCCTCTGAGATCTTACTGTCAGTAAGTGCCGTGGAAATACGCTCACTTACTGTGTTCAGTTTTGCTTCGGCCAGAACTCTGATCTCATCGTGTTTCAATGCCTTACGATGCAGTCTGCGTGATGCAAACTTAAGCACCAACCCTAACACCCCTGCCACCCCAGCTGTTATTTCAATGCCTAGCACCACGGGGGTAGCCACGATGGTAGCTAACAACCCAACACCTGCCGCTCCTAGCCCCATGCTGGTTGCCATAAGGGCAGTATCAGCCCCGTCCACGATATTGAAAGCTCTATGGTACTTTTTACATAGTGCTTTCCGCGTGTCGCGGTCTTGCTCTAGTTGACGTTTTACATCACATAACCCGTCTACGGTTTCCAGGGTCTTCGCTACTTCCTCTACGACTGGGTACAGGCCCATCCTATAATATATATTGCAAAAGATATTTTAATTGGGTTTCATTTAACCTTCGATCAATGTACTTGAGGCTTATAAGGTATAAATCCTTCTGTAGGAGAATAGGTGAGAATGTAATAGGTAACTCTGCATCCACACGAAACCCCTCAAAGTAGGGGGTTATTATCCACCCATGGTAGGGGCTTATTAAGGGGGTTATAGAACCCGTTGAGGGGTCCGGTTGTATGATGATACGGAAACGTTGATAACTGGACTGGGAACTCCAGTGTACAGTCACCCCGGGTAAAAGTTGTTGTTCTGCAGGAGCACCCCCTATGGAGACTTCTATGATGAGCGTGGAGCCTGGTACCATAGCCGGAATCCCTATGAACCCGTAGCAGTCATACCTTAACTCACCCCCGTGGAATGAAGATAACCTATTGGGTGCCGATCTTAGTAAAATCGTTGTATTAGGGGCCGGAATGAAACACCCGGGCCGGGTACCGCTATTCTTAATTTCAGAGATATTATTTCCTTCCTTTAATGTGATATAAGGTGAGGCGAGTGTTAAGTTGACTATCCATTCAGGCTCTTTAAGATCTGATAACGACACCCGCCTATACACGTTGTTTTTGAAGTGTAAGACGTACAAGGTGTCTTCCTCACCAGGCTGGTCGAATCCCTCCGTGTCCCCTAAGTCGTTAATCGTAGTGTTGGGGTGAAGCCAAGACATTGCTATAATACTATTACGATATAATTTCCAACTGGTTTTCTGATAATAGTTCAGGGGTTAACTTCACCCCCATGAAGTGTATGTTGTCAGGTAGGAAGATCTTGGTTAGTGATATAGTGTTTTCCACGATCACGGTGACACCCTGCAGACTGGTGTTTGAGCCGACACCCACCCGCACGTAAACTGTGCAAACGTGATACTGGTGTCGTTTCACCCACCCAAGTTTGATCCCCTTCACGATCTCGACATCATTCCCGATGGTTCCCCTAGGTAGACTTTGATGATCAGTGTTGAGTTCGCCGGTAGACTCTCTAGTATCCTGACCACGCCTTCAAATTCAGACACCAACTGCAATGTCACGTTTTGCATGCCCGCTTTACTCGATAGCATGTGGGCTGCCATACTGGCGACTGGGCTGATGACTACGCTACGTCTCTGAGTCGGGACGTAAGCCACGAGCAGGGTTCCGTTGTTAACGACTTTGTTTAGGTGGTTGTCTTTGTTATCCGTGAACACGTAGGGGGAGCCAAGCCTAATATTGAGAAACCAGTCGTCTTTATCAGGTAACAACACCCACTTGTCATCTTCGGTGAAGACGAGTGTATATGGCTTGTTTCGGGCGACGTTAGTGCTCTCAACATCGTCTAAGTCGAACAATTTGCCCCCGAACGATGGGTATATTATCCATTTATCATCCCCGGTGGTGACTAGGGTGTACTTAGTGTTGACTACCGCTCTTGTGGTATCTACTATATCACCTAGGGCTCCCCCGGAGGGGACTTCAACGCGTTTGTAAATGTTGTTTTTCAGTTGCAAGGCGTACAATTTACCATCTACTCCGGGAGCGTCGAAACCGCGTGTGTCCCCGAGGTCGGAGATCCCCACATTGACGCATTTTTTCACCCCGGGCCCTTGTGCGCTGGTCATTTTATGTGAAGCGTTAAGCTGAGGTATCCTATATTGACGGGATTATGATTTATATCTAACACCGATATTATCAGCTCAGGTATGTTGCCCTGAGTCAACCTCTTATACTGCCGCGGTGAAAACGACTCGGTTCTACCGTCGTTGTATTTCTCCGTTTTCACCGGCACGGCTCTCAGTATAGTGGAAGGGTGACCCCCCCTTGAATGTTGTACGTTGTGCTCACCTGACCTAGATGAATGTACAGCTCTCGGTACGGTACTAGGTCGGGTAACTTCGTGCCTGTGACGGTTGTTGTTGGTTTTATCTCGTCAGGTGATATACCGAGTGTCTTCGCCAATGGCCGGCCGAGCCTCAAGGAGTTTCTTCCGTTGTTGATTAACACCACTGTGCCGTTTGAGTCGTTCATCTTGAGTTCGGCTCCCAGGGGTTTGAAGACCTCATCGCTTAGCGAGCACACGCTGTAGTAGCCGTCAGTTATCTGGCTGCGAGTTCCACTAACGAACAGCTTATTGTTGCTGGCGTTGATGTTAGTCCATTGCGGTAGGTAGGTGATATCGCAGAGTGCGACTTCGAGTTGACCGGACGTATTATCGATCGCGTGCGTCAGCTGAACGGCCTCACCGCTCGTTATTCCTGGAAGTGTTATGTACATGTTAGAGTATATATGCTCATTATATAATAGTTTTAAAATGTATTCCCAAGGAGGAGCATCCTCGCAAGGAGTGTCTTACTCCCCCTGGAGTGTTTTACCCTAAACTGGACATAGATTTCTCACCCATGAAGATCGCGGTTGCTGATGGGATGTATTTCAACGCCCAGCTTTTAGATGTGTTCAGCCTGTATAAATTTTCGGTGACTAACGCTAAGGTAGTTCATGCTTGGTTCAACAACCCGATGCAGTTCTGGCAGAATCAACTCAACTTCGCCGTGTGGTGCGCTACAACGGGGTGTGGTGTGACATTGACCGACACTCGGCGTGGACCGCTGAGTCAGTCTGTGTTCAAGTTCCACGTGTACTACCAGGTCAGGCGTATCCTTAAAGAAATCAGCGTCCCGCTCCCACAGGACAATGCATGGAACCCATTAAACAACAAGTACGATAGGCGGGCCTACGAACGTATTTGCAACGAATTCGAACTAAACCCGAAGACGGATTGGCGTTTGCCGGGGGCCGAACCACGGGTTGGGTATCCCCATCGTTCACCAAATGCCCCTTGTGGAAGCCAGCAAACTGCTGGTGAAAGATTGGGGATACAAGTCGTATCATCTCTTCACAACCAACGAGTGGGATGACCGTTACATGGCTTTCAATGCAAACAAGGAGTACAGAGTCTGGAGGTTTGATCAGGGAGGGGCAGCGGATGACTGGAAAAAGTTTATGTTGGACACGTCGAAAGGGTTTACTCGTGCCGGCACTGAACGCTTAAACGACTCGATTCGAACGTACGTGTGGGCGGTGTTGGGTGCGCAGACGCAAACGCGTTCCAGTATTATCGGTAAGGGGACTGCTTACGACGCTCAGAAACAGTTCGTTGCTAACGTTGAGGATGCTATCAATGCTCCAGTTGATCTCCCAAGTGCCATCAAACGCTACCAAGACGTGTTGGAATATGCCAGGTCGAAAGTCGACTACGTCTTCGATGTGGGGCTGTACATGGCTCCGAGTGATATGCAACTGAGGGTAAAAAAAGTAGTGGGCTACAACAACAAAATAGTTGTAGCCACGGCGGACCAAAAGTTGGGCGTCAACCCCGATGTCAACATCCCCTACGTCCCACCACCCACGACCGGTGAAACGGGTATAGTGGCGCCACCCCCGGAGCCTAGGGCTCAACCAACGCCCCCTGTGGGGTCACCCCCACAATCCAATCAGCAGCACATCGATCGTAAAACAGCCCTGGTGGTTGGTGGGGTAGCTTTGGGGCTCATTTGGTTAAAAATTCCTTAGCCGCTACGTACACCAGACCCGCCACGGCGACGATGGCTGCCCACAGGTTTTGACTAAGCCACGTGGCAGTTTTAGCAAGAGCGCCCAACAACCACGAGACGATGCTACCCAGGATGCCGGGTAGGGCTTCGGCAGCCTTACCAGCCAGTTTAGCCAGGGCCTCCCCGAGTTTTTTTATCCACTCTTTGACACCACCTGTGGGTGTTGGTGTTGGTGCAGGCGTGGGGCTACCCCCGCTGCCGGCAGGCGTTAATGACACCACCAGGGTTGATATGATGAAGCCCAATGCAGTCAGAATGCTGGCGATGGTGATGCCTTGCTCTCGGAACAGGATCCGAATCCTGTCAGCTAGCGTGGTGTCTTCATTTAGGACTCGATCGATGGTTTCCCGTACTCTACTGATCTGTGATCGGAGCGCTTCCCGGTTAGAGGAAGCGGATTCCAACCGAGTCCGTCTCTCGTCTTCCAAGTTTTTTATTCTATCCTCGATACGACGTTTCATATCACCATCCGCTTCGGTGAGTTTTATTTTCTCGCGAGCGATGTGCTCATCGATTTCATTAAGTTTCCCCATGTTGTTCACGAGTTCTCCGCGTACATGTTTCAAGGCTTCGTCTAGGCCTCGCAGTTCCCTCAGGGGAAATTCGAGACCCGGCAAGGGTTTGTCATGGTACGTGGTCAATATTTTCTCGATACTGTCCGACGTTTCTTTAGCACGTTGGGGGTCATTGTCTTTGGGTCTGGCTGCTTGCAGATCTTGGACGGCCTTCGGGGGAAGCTTTGGCCGCGTGCCACTGTAATCTATGAAGCCTAGTTCATCACGGATCAGCTGGCCCCCACCAGGGCGACTGGTGAGTGTTGACAAAGCATACGGCTTCCCGTCTTTTTTTATGATATCGACCCCCCGGGTGAGCCTTCAATCGCAGCGTGCCCTTCTTATCGACGGTAAACTTGGCATAGTCCCTTCCCAACGGCTTGATGTTGTCTCTATTTTCAACTGCGTTGTAATAATCGTCGACAGCAGGCTGTACAAGTTCAGTACTTAAGGGGGTAGTGAATGAGGTGTCATCCTCGAATGCCTGGGCACTATCATCCCACATATCATCCATAGGTATGTACTCTGCCATTATTTAGTATTAAAATATATTTCATTTATATAACAATGTACGGTAGAAAACTAGATCCTTTCAGAAGATCAAGAGAGCCTCTAGGTGCCAGAGCCGTGCGCCAGTCGGTGACCATCACCAACAATCCCAGCAAGATAGACCAGAATCAAACTCTGCTGGTTAGATTTCCAAACCTTGGTGAGAATGACCTCATTGTACCAGGCACGGTTCGACTTGCGTTCAACCTCACGTTGACCTCCACCAACGACAAACGTGAGCTAGTGCGGAACGTAGGTCGAGCCATCATCAAGAAAACCACCATCAAGATCAGCGGTAACGAGGTGCTGAGCATCGACGACAGCGACGTGTTTCACTGCTACGGGGATCTCTGGAAAAGCGAGGGAGAACGTGTCAATGACGTGTACCAGGGTATCAGCAAATCAACCCGTTGCGCATAGGGTATGCCTTCACGCAGGAACAGCTAGACAAGATCACGGACGGTGAAAAGGCCATCGCTCAAGCGTACGGGAACCGGTTCTGCGTGCCGCTCGACTTCGAGTTGCTCACGGGACACGCGCCGTTTTACCAGGCCGCGCTGGGTGATAGGCTTGAATATGAGCTAACGTTTAACGACTACAGCAAAGTAGTGCGTACGCCGAACGGTGATGAGGCCAGTTACGCCATAGACAACATCTCTCTGGAGTTCGACATGGTCACTAGCCCGGAGCTGGCCAGGCAGGTTCGAAGCCAGTACTCTGGGAAGATGGCCATCCTGTACGATCGCATACTGAGGCATAGATCAGTCGTGCGAGATAAGAGCGACACTGTGTGGAATATCAACCTGAACGTGCCGGCGCGATCAATGAAAGGCATCCTGGTCGTCCCCGTGGAGGATTACGAGCCGTTCCGGAGGGACAGCGAGAAGTTTTTCAACCCCGAGATTGAAAAGGTGGAAGTGACCATCGAGGGCGTGCCCAACCAGCTGTTCAGTCATGGTATGAGGCCATACCAGCAGTGGGATGAGATAAAAAAGCTACCAGCCAAACAACACCACATAACCAAGGACCTGGACCTATCCTCCGTGAAGATCGGTGAATACCTGACCACCAAGTACGCCCTATGGTTGGACATGATGATAAACTGCATTGTAGCGGCCGTCGCATAGACAATGGCAGCGAGGGGATAACCATCCAGATTACCAAGAAGGCTCAACCCGCTGGCAAGTTGAAATTATATCTGTACGTGATTATGGACGCGCAACTTAATATAGACAATGGGAGATTCGTGCAAGCCATTTACTGATTTGCCCCGCGACCCACACTGTGCCATAGTGTGCGGGCAGACTGGTTGTGGGAAGACCGTTTTCGTGTTGGATATGTTGGAGGGGTACTACAGGGATGTGTTTGATAACATCGTTATCATGTGCCCTACTCTGAGCATGAATAAAACGTACACGGAAAGACCTTGGGTGATGACGGACCCGGACGTACACAGAGTCGACCCGGGACCACGTCTGCAGGACTGGTTGAAAGCTTACCATATGAAATTTAAAGGGGAGTCGACGCTGTTCATACTGAATGACTGCAGCGCTAATCGCGAGATAACAAAAAAGAGAGACATGCTATCGTACCTGGCCTTCTCCGGCCGACACGCAAATCACAGCGTATGGGTACTGACGCAGAAGTTCAACTCGGTGTTGAAAGACCTCAGGGAGCAGACGCGATGGGTGGCCTTATTTCACTGCAAGGACAGGGATTCGTTCGAAGAGTGTTTGAGAGAGAACGATGTGATGAGCAAATTAGAACGGGAACGGGTGAAGAAACAGCTCGCTGAAACTAAACACGCTAAGCTCGTGCTCAAGACCGATCAACCAGTAGCCTATAGGGTGTTTTAGCTTAGCAATGCTTAGCAATGCTTAGTAAATGCTTAGCAAAGCTTAGTAATGCTTAGCAAAGCTAAGCAAAGCTTAGCAAAAAGCTTAGTATAATGCTTAGCATTTAGTTATAGCTATGATATTTGAAGTGTTCGTCGTGTGCAACTTAACCTTTATTTCGCTGTGTTTTACCTGCATCGGGTATTATATTGTTAAAACTAAAACTTACTTGTTACATTATAAGATGGAGTGTGAGGAATTGCTTGAACAATTGTTGGTACCCCAGTCACCCCAGGTGGATGATGATAAGCGAGAGAAACTGGTGGCGTTGGCTGTTGGTGGCAAAGCCAAACATTACTTTGGAGACTACACTCATGATAAAATTCACAAAATGTCAGCCGAAGAAATCGATAAGCTGTACGCTAGATACGAGTCCCGGCTCGGAGCAGAAATGACAAAGACAATAGGATCGACTATGACCCAGATATACACTGGTATTGCGTCGTACTTCCTTCCCATCCCCCCCCAGAGCGCCGACTTTACTTGTGGGAAGACCTCGAGAAAGACCCTTTTATCGAACACGCCTTGAGCTCTATTAGCTGCGAGCTGTACCACAAATATGGTATGTTGTTAGCCCCAGTGACGGCGGCGATTATTACGGCAAAGCATTGTCAATTTGAGAGGAAAAATAATAATAATAGTATAGATGGATGCTGCACAGGAGACCCAACCCCAGACCCCTTCAGAGGAAACCCCACCCCCCACGTTGGGGAAACCCCAACAACTGGAGGAAACCCCCACGTTGGGGAAACCCCAACCCCCTACAGTAACCAGGCAGAAGAATCCTAAGAGAGTAGCTGCCGGTAAAAAACGGTGGTGTAACCAACATAAAATTATCAGGGTGACTCACCCGGAGCGACTCTTGTTAGTTGTATGCGCAACTGCTGCCGTGGCTATCTCGTGGTTATATACACGACACAGGAATCCCAGGGAGGGGAGACCCACACAGTGAGGGAACCCCTCACAGGGAGGGAAACCCTCACCCACAATTAGAGGTCGACCCGCATATCATGTTATAATTTAATATTTTTATATCATATACATAATGTCTGAGGGGAAAACGTTCGTCAACGACGCATACCACGCCACAGTGGTCGCCAGTCTAGCCGTAGGGTACGCTCGGTTGACCAAAATGGTGCTTAAACAACCAACTATCAAGCTAGATTTCAACCTGCAGGATATGGGTATGCTCATAATGAACCTTGGTATGGCAATGGCTACAAAAGACATCCTAGTAAAACAAGGGATACTACCTGAAAATATTATGAAGTAAAGATGGCCACGATAGCTATGATGGTCGGTGGGGCGTTAGTAAATGCCCTAGCATTTTCCGGGAGTAATTTCCTCTTCTCGAAACTACGAGAGTCACACGCGGCTGAAATACAGGCAGAGAGGAAGCGGCATGATCTCGCTATTGAGAACTTACAAACAGCACAGGCTGAGTACGCTAAAAAACGCCTCCAGAGGATCGATTACATTAACGAACAACTCAGGCGTGAAAACCATGCCGTTCAAACATTCCACGATGTTGACGACGCAGCGAAAGAATACTACTTATTAACTGGTAAACAGTTGCAACCACTCAATAAACCCACACTCGCTCAGTACTACACACCATCCAAGGGGCAAATGGACCGTGAACTGGGCTTCATAGCGCTGGGTATAGCAGCGACTGCGTTGGTTGCGAAACAATTAGACTAAATACCCATATAAGTATGCTAAACATGAGACCTGCTCCATACCGATGCGAATACATACTTATGGGGAAGACCGAGGCCTGTGGTAGGAAATGCAGGACTCAGGGGTACTGTTGTTTCCACATGGGAAGCCCTAACTACGTGTGTTCTGTGTGCGGTATAGGGGTTAAAGGGCACTACTGTCTATGTAAAGCTCACGGGGCGAACGTAGTCAGACATCACCTCATCTACGAGAATAAAAAGGCCTACATAAAAGAACGTAGGCGATTTCTCAAGATAGCAGTGTAAGGCTACAGTGTCCCAATTAGAGATTATACACACATACGTATAGCTATGTTTGTGGAAATTGAGCCCAGGGAAGGTTGCCTGAGCAGCTGGCAGATGGACGTGGGGAAAAGTATAGATATCAGTGTCCTCAAACCCATGATTATTAGGGAACTATATAAGGGGTGCTCGTTTACAATCATTGTAAAAGTAGGGTTTGATGTGCCATGGGCTGGGCACACTTGGAATTACTTTGATGGTGGGCGAGTAGATGTGCATGGGGATATAGATATACTTGTTGACGACTCGTTGCAAGTAATACAAAACACCCTACTATGCTGCGCATATTCCGGGTGGGTTGAGGGAATAATCGATAAGGTGTATCTTGATTTTTTACCTTACGGTGGGCCAATTAGACATTGGTTCTCTTAGGTGTGTACGCAACTATGACCACTGTTGGTGAACTTAAGCGGGTCGCCAGGCAGCGAGGTGTGATCGGGTATTCTCGAATGCGGAAGCCAGCATTGTTGAGATTACTAGGTTTAGAAGCCCCTCCCACGGTAAAACAATTAAAAGCTCAAGCAAAACAGCTTGGGCTCACGGGTTATTCAAACCTGGGGAGAGCCGGGTTAATGGCATTGTTATCACATGCCCCCGTAGCAAAACCTCCCACTGTAAAAGAACTGAAAGTTCAGGCACGTGATTTGGGGTTAGGGGGATATTCCCGAATGAGAAAGCCACAGCTTGTAGAACTATTACGGCAGAATAGAGCTGTCGACCTACAGTTCGTACCCACTGAGCGCGCTGTAGGCAACTATTTGAGAGGCTGGCGCATGCATATTGATAGGAATATAAACATTACTGATATCAAGCCTCTGATAGCTGATAAAATAAACCAGGAACTAAACAGTCTGGGAAGTATCAAATTTCAAATCACAGTGAAAATGTCGCTCGATAAGCAGGTGGGGGGAGGTGTCACTGAGTACGTTCAGCCTTACTTCCGTGGCAAACAACAGGTCGTGACCCATATAGAGACCATTGACGCATCAATCGATACCAGTTTTCAGCAGATACGGGAATACCTAGAACGCTACACACACCTGGGGTCCGGGTGGACTGTAGATAAAATCGATAATGTCTATCTAGACATAGCTAACTACGTGCCGTTCAGAGGCGGGTCATACCTAGACTTGCCTCCCTACTATAGGAAAAAACATGCCATGGTCAATGTCAAGAATAGAGGAGACGATTGCCTGAGGATAGCTATCAGGTCAGCCTTGTTTCCAGCTGACACTCATTCAGACAGGCTTTCTAGCTATCCCCAAGACGATGGGCTCAACTGGGATGGTATAGATGAACCAACCCCCATATCCCAGATCACTAAAATCGAAAAACAGAATAATCTAGCTATAAATGTCTTTGGGCATGAAGGTAACACAACAATAGTGCACAGAGTCAGCCCAGTGTTGGGGAAACCCATTATCAATATATTCATGATCCAGCGAGGTGACAAGTACCACTACACATGGATAAAACACTTTAGCAGGCTGTTGTATGACCAATCGGCACACAGAGAAAAGACCCACTTCTGCGAACGGTGCCTACATGGCTTCACACGAGCTGATTTATTAGAATCCCACCGGGAGGATTGCCAAGGTGTGGGGCAGACGGCTATACGAGTCGACATGCCTAAAGAAGGTGACAATATCCTAAAATTCGGTAACCACAAGAACCAAATGTCTGTGCCTTATATCATATACGCCGACTTTGAAGCCTTGGTTAAACCAGTTGAGGCTGCCGCTGTTGGGGATACCCCAACCACCCACAAAACACAAGAGCATGAAGCCTGTGGGTTTGGATACATTGTCGTCCGTTGTGATGGGGAAACGAAAGCTCCGGTAGTGTATAGGGGCCCTGACGCGGCTGAAAGGTTTCTAAAGTGTTTGCGGGAAGAAGAAAAAATTATTAGGAATGCACTGTATAGAGTCGCTCCCATGCGTATGACCCGAGCCGACAGGCTAGCTCACGCCTGTAGCACTAACTGTCACGTGTGTGACTCACCACTGAATGGTGATTCGGTGAGAGATCACTGCCACGTAACCGGTAAGTATAGAGGTGCCGCTCACAGCGCGTGTAACCTCAAGCTTAGAATCATCCCTAAGACAATAAACATCCCCGTGGTCTTTCACAACTTGAGAGGGTACGACTCTCACTTAATCATGCAGGCCATCGCGAAAATCGATGGTAATATAACGTGCATCCCCAACAACATGGAGAGATACATCTCCTTCAGCTTAAACGGCCTTAGGTTCATAGATTCAGTGCAATTTCTATTGTCTTCATTAGACAGTCTGGTCAAGGCCAACGATACCTTCCCTATCACCGACCGATACACAGACGCCGAGACTAGACCCCTGCTTATGAGGAAGGGTGTGTACCCCTATGAGTACATGGATAGTTGGGTCAAGTTCGCCGAGACCAGACTACCCCCCCATCAGAGAATTTTACAGCAATCTGACCGACTCAGCAATATCCCAAGATGATTACTCACACGCTATTAATGTATGGAATAAACTGGGTTGTAAGAACCTGGGGGATTATCACGACCTGTACTTGAGGACAGATGTACTGCTGTTAGCCGACGTGTTTGAAACGTTTAGGCGGACGTGTTTCAAGCAGTATAAACTCGACCCCGCATGGTATTACACCAGCCCAGGTCTGTCGTGGGATGCCTTGCTTAAAAAGACCGGAGTTAAGTTGGAATTGCTTACAGATTATGACATGCACCTATTCATTGAGAAAGGCTTGCGAGGTGGGATCTCCATGGCAACCAAACGATACGCGAAGGCAAATAATCAATACGTGAAGGGCTACGACCCTCGCAAGCCAACCAATCACATTCTCTACCTCGACGCCAACAACCTGTACGGCTGGGCTATGAGCCAGTATCTACCCACAGGGGGGGGTTCGAATGGGCGTCACAGGAGGTCGATATTATGAGCATCGCACCAGATTCGAATAAAGGTTATATCCTCGAGGTTGACTTGGAATACCCCAAGGCATTACACACATCACACAACAGCTACCCCCTGGCCCCCCGAACGTATGAGGGTTAACCCAGACTGGATGTCTGAGTACCAACATAACTTATTAGGTGGGCGGGTGGCAGACGTTGAAAAACTCGTGCCTAACTTAATGAATAAGACCAAGTACATCGTTCACTATCGCAACCTACAGCTGTACCTGTCGTTGGGTATGAGGCTGACCAAAATACACAGGGTGCTCGTGTTCAACCAGAGCCCCTGGATGGAGCCTTACATCAGAATGAACACAGACCTCCGAAAGCTTGCCACCAGTGACTTTGAGAAAAACCTCTACAAGCTCATGAACAACTCGGTGTTCGGTAAGACTATGGAGAACCTGAGGAAACGCATGACCGTGAAGCTGGTTCGGTCGAATGAGGAAGACAAGCTCAGGAGACTGATAGCCAGTCCGGCATTCAACCGTAGCAAGATATTCACTGATAACCTAGTTGCCCTACACATGAAGAAAAGCCACATAAAATTCAACCGGCCTGTTTACGTGGGGATGAGCATCCTCGATTTGTCCAAACACCTGATGTACGACTTTTACTACAACGAGCTTAAGAAACAGTACGGCGACAGGTGTGAAGTGCTGTACACTGACACGGATTCCCTGCTGATGGAGATTCGAACCGAGGACGTGTACGAGGACATGAAAAAAACACCTCGATTTGTATGACACCAGTGACTACCCCAAGGACCATGCCATACACAGTACGGTAAATAAAAAGGTCCTAGGTAAGATGAAGGATGAGTGTGCTGGCACGCCCATAGCCGAGTACATAGGGTTGAGGCCTAAGATGTACTCCATACTGAAGGCCGACAATGGTGAGATCCGGAAGGCTAAGGGTGTTAAGAAGTATGTGGTGAAACAACACATCAAACACGCCAGATTCAAGGAAGCACTGTTCAAGACCCGTACCTTTAGGCATAAAATGAACACACTTAGAAGTGATGGCCATAAGATATACGGACTGACTATAAACAAGACGTCCCTGTCGCCTATGGACACTAAACGTTGGATAGCTATTGATGGGATAAACACGCACGCGCGTATGGGCATGAGAAAATTGAACATGTCACGGAACCAGAGAAAGTTTGAGGCTATTTACTATAGTCCGCGCGTGGGTACTGGAAAGGAGCTAGCTGTAGATAAGCTGGCTAAAATGGCGCGAGTACCCCCGGAGGAGGCCAAAGCGTGGCTTGAAAAACAAGCCCTGTGGCAGATCTATTTGCCGGCACCACGCTACGTGCCTAGAAGGAGGTTCGGTATTAACATACCTAATAGCGTTCACCAGGCAGACCTACTGTTCCTACCCCACGACAAGAGGTACAAGTATGCCTTAACCGTAGTGGACGTAGCCAGTCGCTACAAGGAAGCCGAGCCCTTGACCACGAAAGATTCTGCCCAGGTAGCCAGAGGATTCGAACGCATATACAAACGCAGTCCGCTGACGTGGCCAACAGAGCTGCAAGTTGACCCCGGGCGGGAGTTCATGGGTGCCGTGTCACAACTGCTAGCCAAACACGATACAAAGGTCAGGCGTGGCACAGCTGGAGCCCATCGCAGCCAAGCCATAGTTGAGAGATTTAATAGGACTTTGGCTGAGCGCTTATTCGGGCATCAGTATGCTAGGGAGATGGCAATCCCGGGAAAACGATCGACTGAATGGGTCGTGAGGTTACCCAAGGTGGTGTCGGCAATCAACCATGAAGTCACCCGCCTCACTGATAAGAAACCGGCAGACGCTATCAAACTAAAATCAATAGTTGCAGAGCCGGCTGCTCCATTGCGTGGGAAGGAGAAACAGATACCAGATAGGGCCCTAGTGAGGTATCTATACCAGCCGGGGAACACGAGGGTGATAGCCGTAAGCGAGCCACTGATCCTATATGGTCAGTCAAAACTTACAACATAGATAAAGTGGACATCAAAGCAGACGAGCCTAACTTGTACTACTTGAGGGATGGGCCAGGTAGGGGGTTTGTAAGAGCAGAATTATTGATCGTACCGTACGGCACAGTGTTACCTCCAGCATAGCGGCAATCCCAGGATACCAACACACTCCAGCCATGTCCCCGGCGCGGCTAGGAGGTCGCCCAAACTTTTTCATAGTAGGGGTAATGGTAGCAAGAGCTAAGGGCCCGACCAAAGCCTTACTTGTGAAATAAGGCTTTGCAGAGGCTTTGGTTGAAAGTGGTCCAGAACCCCCATTGTATATACTACTAGAGGAGATGATTGGTGGGTTTGCTAGGGTCGTAGCCCTTCACGTACTTATTGTTGGCTCCCACACATTCTGGGTGCGGTCGTAATCGCCCTGGGTGATGGCCGAGTCGGTCAAGTTGCTGTAAAATTCCTTGATTGGGGGTAGTCGAGTCTCGGCGAACTTGGCCCAGCTGTCCATGTACTCGTAGGGGTAAACACCCTTCCTCATCAGCAGGGGCCGAGTCTCGGCATCGGTGTATCGATCAGTGATGGGGAAGGTATCGTTGGCTTTGACCAAACTGTCGAGAGACGACAGCAGGAACTGAACTGAGTCTATGAACCTCAGGCCGTTTAATGAGAAGGAGATGTATCTCTCCATGTTGTTGGGGATGCACGTTAGGCTGCCGTCGACCCTCGCGATGGCCTGCATGATCAAGTGAGAGTCGTACCCTCTCAAGTTGTGGAAGACCACGGGAATGTTGATTGTCTTGGGGTTGATTCTGAGCTTGAGGTTGCACACGCTGTGAGCGGCGCCTCTGTACCCCCTGGTGTCAGAGGCTTGACGTCGCCGATGTCTATGTTCTTATCTACATGCATGCACCAGCCTCTCAGGTAGTTACCTACAGCGCGTTCAGTGCGCACAAAATGTAGATCGACGACTCTGTGCTGATGCAACAGTTCGACGAGCTCCGGTTTCCTCATACGGGAATAACCCGCCAGCCCCAGCTCTCTGGCTTGGAGTTTGAGTTGTTTCACCGTTGGAGGGGGTTGTATGTCTAGTAAGCTAAACAGCTGGGGGTTCCTCAATCGAGAGTAACCCACTACACCTCGTTCACTCGCAATCTGCCTGAGATCTCGGACAGTAGGCATTGTTATACCCAGGTCTATACAATCTCTAATTGGGTCACCGGCAAGGGAGGTAACTCCTCCAACCTTAACCAAAAAATAAAGGAGGCACCTTAGTGGAACTTTGCCGTGAGCAGGTGGAGGGCTGGTGCCAGGAGGTCCACTTCAGCGTCGTAATCGGTTATACTTAGTAAGATTGTTTTGATTCTGCACTCAACCCGCTCTGATAGACCTAGGGGGAAGCGTTTCAGGTCGTTTTGTATGCTTTCGTAATGAGGTGTTAAGGTACTTATCTAGCTCAGGTTGAGTCGTGATTTCTCGCCCACCTGTGATAGGGAAAGTATACCCCTGAGCCCATGCCACTCTCAGTGTGAACCGAAATTGGAAGAGTCCCAGGTCATTCAGTTCCTCTTCGAATATACTGGTGATCAGAGCATTGATGGAGGCGATGGGTATGCTCTCGACGTTCATCCGCCAGCTTCTCAGGTAACCTTTTGTGGGGTTATAGTACGCACGAACGCAGGCATTGTTATACCTAGGTGTACACAGTCTTTAATTGGGCCACCGGCTAGGGGGACAAAAAATAATGAGGGTCCTTACACTTCCATCCTGAGGAGGCGCCTACGTTCGTTTATGTAGTCCTTTTTCCTCTCGTAGATAAGCTGGTGCCCGACTACGTTTGCCCCGTGGGCTTTACATAGGCCATAATGGCATTTAACCCTGATGCCACACAAGGAGCACGTGTAGTTCATGAAACACCTCCTGTGGAAACAGCAGTACCCCTCCACCCTACATCTCCTACCGCAGGTCTCGGTCTTCCCCATAAGCACGTACTTACATCGATACAGGGCAGGTCTCATCGTGTATGCTCATATGTGTACCTAGTTTAATTGCTTTGCGATCAATGCAGTCGCTGCAAGGCCTATCATGACGAAGGACAGTTCTCGGTCTTTTTGCCCCGGGCTGGGTGCGTAATACTGGGAGAGTGTGGGTTCCTCAAGAGGTTCGAGCTGTTTGCCGGTTAGCAGGTAGTATTCTTTCGCGGCGTCGTCGACGTCCTTGAACGTTCGAACGGCATGGCTCTCACGCTCGAGTCGTTCGTTAATGTAATCGAGTCTCTGCATACGTTTCTTTGCGTACTCGGCCGCGTTCGACTCCCATAGTTTGGAGAACAGGTAATTGCTCCCGGAAAATGCCAGGGCGTTGACTAAAGCCCCCCCCCGATATAGAAACATATATTTAATTACAACATAATATATGGGGGATGACCTCTAATTGGGGTTGCGGGGGTGAGGGTGGGGTTGGCTTTGGGGATTTACGATGTAGCATGAATAATGAGAGAGACGCATTTGCGCTTACAATCCACAGAGTATAGTTACTCTTGTGATGCTTAGCCAAACCACCTTTGCAGTCGGCGGCGACTCTCTTAGGGTTCTTCTGCTTAGTGACTTGTGTCGGGGCCTCCTGTGTCGGGGTTTCCTCCTCTGTCGGAGTAACTGGCTGGGCAGCATCCATCTTGTATACTATTACTATTATTATTCCCCTCTTTAAATTGACAATGCTTCGTCGTGATGATCGCCGCCGTCACCGGGGCTTAGAACATGCCGTATTTGTGGTACAGCAGACAGCTGACGGTGCTCAAAGTGTGTTCGATAAAGGGGTCCTTCTCGAGGTCCTCCCACAGAGAAAGCCAGCGTTCCGGGGGAATGGGGAGGAAGTACGACACCAAACCGGTGTAGATCTGCGTCATGGTCGACCCTATAGTCTTCGTCATCTCGGCCCCGAGCCGGGACTCATATCTCGCGTACAGCTTATCGACCTCATCGGTGGGTAGTTTCTGAATCTTATCGGGGGCGTAGTCCCCAAAGTATTGTTTGGCCTTGCCGCCGACCGCCAGTGCCATCGTCATCAGGCCGCTTATCACCCTCCACCAACAGTTGTTTGAGCAGTTCATTGCATTCCATCCTATAATGTAACAAGCGATTCTTAACTCTAATGATATAATAACCGGTGCACGCGAAACACAGCGAGAACTGTAACTTTTAATTGCTAAGCCATTGCTAAGCATTACTCAGCATTGCTCAACATTGCTTGGCAATGCCTAGCACTTGGTAAGCCACGGGTTGGTCGGTCTTGAGCACAAGCTTAGCATGCTTAGTTTCGGCTAGCTGCCTCTTCACCCGTTCCTGTTCTAGTTTGCTCATCACATCGTTCTCCCTCAAAAATTCATCAAACGAATCCCTGTCCTTGCAGTGGAAAAAGGCCACCCATGGCGTCTGTTCCCTGAGGTCTTTCAGGACCAAGTTGAACTTCTGCGTCAGCACCCAGACGCTGTGCTGAGCGTGCCGGCCGGAGAAGGCTAAATACGATAGCATGTCTCTCTTGTTTGTTTTCTCCTTGTTAGCGCTGCAGTCGTCCAGGATAAACAGCATCGACTCCCCCTTGAATTTACCGTGGTAAGCCTTCAGCCAGTCCTGCAGGCGTGTTCCCGGGTCGACTCTGTGCACGTCCGGGTCCGTCATCACCCAAGGTCTTTCCGTTGTGAGGTTGTTCCCGGTGTTTGGACAGCATCGCACGAACGCATCCATCAAGAGCGTGCGCCTGCACGTGGACTCGTCAACTGTGATGTGTGATTGTTTCTCAATTGTAGTCAGTCTCGTTTTTGTCTTCGTCAAGTAAACGTCTGTTATTTGTACACCTGTGTTGCGTGTTATGTGGGCCTGAAGACCTTACACCGTGTACGTCCTGTTCATATGCAGAGTAGGGCACATGATAACGATGTTGTCGAAGGTGTCCCGGTAGTACCCCTCCAGCATATCCAGCACGAAAACGATCTTCCCACAACCAGTCTGTCCACACACTATGGCGCAGTGCCGGTCGAGGGGTAGATCAATAGATGGCTTGCACGAATCTCCCATTGTCTATATTAAGCTGTGCGTCCATAATCTGACTGACTGACTGAGTTTGGTTTTACGCCGCTTTTAGCAATATTCCAGCAACATCACGGCGGGGGACACCAGAAATGGGCTTCACACATTGTACCCATGTGGGGATTCGAACCCGGGTCTTCGGCGTGACGAGCCAACGCTTTAACCACTAGGCTACCCCACCCCCCCGCGTTCATAATCACGAACAGATATAATTTCAACTTGCCCGCGGGTTGAGCCTTCTTGATAATCTGGATGATTATCCCCTCGTTGCCACTGTCGATGCGGCGTCCGCTGCAGTGCAACCGATCGTCGTCCGTGGATCGCATGTCCAACCATAGCTCGTACTTGGTGGTCAGGTATTCACTGATCTGGATGGAGGATAGATCCAGGTCCTTGATGACGTGTTGGTGTCGGTGCGGCAGCTTCGTTATCTCATCCCACTGCTGGTGTTTCCTCATACCGGCGCTGAACAGCTGGTTGGGCACACCCTCGATTGTCGCTTCCAACTTCGTGATCTCGGGGTTGAAAAACTTGTCGCTGTCCCTTCGGAACGGATCGTAATCCTCCACGGGGACGACCAGGATGCCATTCATCAATCGTCCCGGCAGGTTCAGGTTGATATTCTCCACCGTGTCGATCTTATCCCGTACTACCATTCTATGCCGCAGTATGAGGTCGTACAGGATGGCCACCTTCCCCGAGTACTGATTTCGAACCTGCCTGGCCAGGTCCGGGCTAGTGACCATGTCGAACTCCAGAGAGATGTTGTCGATGGTGTAACTGGCCTCATCACCATTCGGAATACGCACGACTTTGCTGTAGTCTTTGAACGTGAGCTCGTATTCAAGCCTATCCCCCCAGCGTGGCCTGGTAAAACAGCGCATGCCCAGTGAGCAAGTCGAAGTTGAGCGGCACGCAGAACCTGTTCCCGTACGCTTCGGTGATGGCCTTTTCACCCGCTGAGACCTTGTCGAGCTGGTCTGCTGTGAAGCCGTACCCAACGCACAACCTAGTCGACTTACTGATGCCTTGGTACACGTCGTTGACGCGTTCTCCCCTCACTTTTCCAGAGGTCAGCATAGCAGTAAAACACGTCGCTGTCGTCGATGCTCAGCACCTTGTTGCCGCTGATCTTGATGGTGGTCTTCTTAACGATGGCCCGACCTACGTTCCGAACGAGCTCGCGTTTGTCGTTGTCGGAGGTCAACATCAGGTTGAACGCCAGTCGAACCGTGCGACGCAAGTTCTCCTCCATCACACCAGAGACCACATAATCTATCATATGGCCTTTGATCACACATATAATTGTTTATTACCCACGTGGTCAACGTATGGGTAGTTGCATACTAATCTCGTACGTCACACGAGTGTCGTATCGCGTTGACCTGTGTCGTAACGACTTGACCTGAGATTCTAACGATTTGATTGGATAACCGATGACCTCTCAATTAGGTCACATTCTGACGTAACTATTTTTTCATTCATAACAAACACGTGAATTCATTCATTCTACAACTTAAATGCATTGTGGGAATGTAAACATCGCGAACGTTGCCGTGTCGCTGTTTAATTGTGAGTCGAACTGAGACATTATATCCGTCGAAAAACGTAAACGCAATGTTTCCACCAGTGATGTTAGCCGAATGTAGCAACTGCAAACCAAGAAACGGGGTGCTACGGAGTCGTTTACTGTAGGAGGCTGTACGAGGCGATGACAACTGACATGAATCGTGACGTCGGTTACCAAGGCAGTGACGTCATTACAGTGTGACGTCATGCAAATATTGTACTACAGTACAAAACTCTTCCGCAACCTCTTTATGAAACCGGTTTCGGTTTGAAACCAAAATATTAACAAAAATACACTATTTTGTCAATTTAATGCATGTAAGACGTGGGTTATAATAAAATATATTTCGAAAGTTCATTACATACGAATTATACGAAACTGTGACCTTCCTATAGCATCTGACCTCGCTTTAGCCTCGGTCAGATACCATAGGAAGGACACTCGTTTCGTATAATTCGTATGTAATGAGACCTCGTGTAGTATTCTCTATATAGATACCCAGTGTTTATTGATAGCGATGAAGCAACTTATCAAATTTTACGGCCGACAGCATCATCTGCATTACTCTCTTACATAAGGTGAAATATCACAGGGTTGTTATGGTGACGATAATTTGGCATACTATTTATTGTGTTATTCTTTAATCTGCGATTAGAATTTACATACGTTTTGACGTGAGCATGTTAAGAAAAGAGAAGCTGTAAAACGAAATGTATTGTGATCGAACCTATAGGCCTTTGTAAAAGCGAGGATCAAGCTACCTACATAAAAACCTGTTTTCGTGATAAACATCTGCTAATCCTTAGCACGATTCCGACCATATCATGGGCATGTGTTTGTGAATCATAATCAAATAGTGATGTTACAAGGCGTCCATGCCGCGTCAACAACACATGCAAACAGGGGCGTAGCTACCATTATAAAAAAACAGCTCGAGCTTACACATGATCTTTGCTAAAAAATAATTTTTCTTCTAATTCTTGCCATTAATACCTACAAACACGTTCCATTTAAAACGCGGAAATCCCTCTATGAATCATACTGACTACAATATTCTTTGATTAAAGCAATACCATGTACAGTAAACAGGTTATTCTTCATATCATAACCCTGGAAAAAAATCCATGTTTACAAGCTTGGAAATGTCTTGGAAAGATGATGTTTCCAAGACATTTCCAATTTTGGAAAGATGATGTTTCCAAGACATTTCCAATTTTGGAAAGATGATGTTTCCAAAAATTTACAATTTTGGAAATTTCCACAAGTGGAGATAACAAGGCCTACTGCCTTGTTAATTAACAAGTTTTATGCCTCTTAACCCCCTGGCTGCCGAGTTTTTTTTCAGGCACACATTTTCATACGCTTTGAAAAGTGAACGTTGTGCGAGAATTGGGCCTGGATCTACGTCCGGCGATACAATTACACAGAAATGTAGAATATTAAATTTCCTGTCCGTTAGTATAAATATAAGTGCAACTACCTCCTCGGTTTGAGAAATAGACCTTGCTAAATGTTGTCAAATTTTTTGTTATGCGTTAAGAAACAGTACATTTTTCCGCTTTTTATCGCGCACCGATAAAAGCACTGTGCTACGAATTTTTTAATTTGGCATCTTTACGGAAAGTGTGAGCGAAGAAAATACAGCCTGATATCTGAACGACATAAGTGTATATGAATTGGGTTTATGTGCTTATGCATAACATTATACGCTCAACATTAAAAATGACTCGCAATAAATGTCAAAAATGGATTTTCTTCTATGACGTCAAACGACGACAGAGAGGTCATACACGTATAATGATAAGGGTGCATAACTCTGTTATGCGTAACACTAGGTCAATGTAACTCAGATCACATGGAGAGAATTTGTTGTGGATACGGACGCTATATTTTCGTTATTTTTTGTTTACGGTGAACCAAACTATTCCAATTCAAAGTTCCTCAATATGAGAGGATACGCTTTGGTAGTTTCACAATTTATAAAAAAAGATGACAACGTATTACATGTGAAAGCACGTCATAACGATTTGGATGGCCTTCTCCGATATATAAGTTAGTTCTTAGATTCCCATATTGTCCTGTTTGTGTAGATGTATTTTGACTAATTTTGCATCGTTATTACCAGAGTACTAGCCATATCTTCAAATGTAATCAAATTGCTGAAAATAATACACCATTTTAGTTGACGTCATTGCTTGTTTTATGCATTTTGCGACGTCGGAAAAAGACGACATTGGTATGATGATTAGTAAATATCTCACCTAATTTCCATTAATTGTGTGAAAGGTCTCGGCTTCTATGTCAGAATTTAACACTCTTTAGACAAAACATAAAATAAACATAACATAAAATGACTGATTTTTCCATTTAAATAGTGTCCTGAATATATCAACAATTAGACAGTTTGACTGTGTATTTTTTTGTGAGCAACACGCGCACCTGTCTGGCATCAATTTAACGTAAATGAAAAATAACATTTCACAACACCCGAATATTTTGTTTAGGATAAGAATTTTCTTTGTTTATGATTATGTAGCTATGCAATGGAAGATGCAAAATGATAGCTTTTTATATATGGAACTAGTACGTACTATATATTAAAATATGGATGTAAGATTTGTCCAAATTAAGACATGACATGGTTTATATATTTTTAAACAATTTTCGTATAAATATAGTTAGAGTTTGATATCCTGTCATCACAATATTTTTAAATCGAATATGAATTGATTATATTATCGAACACAATAATAATGAATCATAAAACGTTTCCGACAAACGCGCACCTGGCCAATCAATTTACATCATTGTTTTCTCTATAAACCGACACACAAATGTGCAAAGAACAAGACAATTCCTTTAAATATGTGTTCATATACATTTCATACCATATATAAATCATTTTCATTAATATTATCAGTTGTACTTATAAGGTTGAATTAAATCGCCGTTCATTAACCTGTTCATGTGAAACTGCAATATTAGTCCAAATGCATTGAATATTGTACATCAAAGGAACTAACGCAATTGCAGTTATGGCTACGTTTGATCTTCTAACACTTGTGTAAAGGTTTAGAATATGGTGTATTGCACTAAATATGTCAATTTCTTATGTAAATATGATTCAAACAATCAAAAACTTTCAAAGAATAAAACACCGTAAACCCTATACGCGCGTATGATATGACATTGAACAAGGCTAAATGTGGATACTGAAGTCAGTTTCATGAAAAAGTATCTGAACTATACGCAAAAATACACCATAATACTGACAGTGTAATCGGAAGGATTGGGCGATTGTGTTTACTCTTGTTCAACCGACCTTCACCTCAAAGAAATTGCCTAATATGTACAACAATGTCGACGTATGACATCACTACCGCTGACCGATTTCTTACAAAATGGCGGCTTTGCTGACAAGGGTACACAGGATTTTGCAAGGGCCCTTCTATTGATTCAGGGATCGTTTGTCCATAAATATGAGATGTAAGTAATCAGAATGATTCTGACTATCTGTGTATTGTTATATGTTTTATCGTTTTCACTATAAGTAAGAGAAAAAGCCAGAAATGCAGATAATTACCGTTGTCGTTCTGCGTGATTTTGCGTCAGTCATGGCGTCACGCTGCAGGGAAACTTTGACAATTTCTTATGAATTATCAAATCATTGCATTGTATCTATTTATAATTTCCTATTTCTTGCTACGATACTCTTTCCATGCATATTCCAAAGGTATTGAACCATTGCAAGCAATGAATAGACGGATGAATGTTGGAAAATTTCAGAAAATGCTACACAGTGTAAAATAGGTTTTTGTCTTTGTTTACATTTCGAACCAGCGCAGTCTTTCGAGCACAGCGTTCGTTTTCACACCCAATATGTTTCGTCTCATTTTATCTAGACAGTTGGCATTGGTGACAAAGACCAGTTGCAATTTGATTCTAAAATGTATGGGGAATTCATTGATGCATTTTTCGAAGCTGAATATGAAATATACGTGATGAAATAGGCGTCTCAATACCGGCCTTCGCGAAACGTGATTTTGTAAACACTATCCAATATGGCGGAAAGCGCTCTATGGCGTTCGTGTTAGTGTATTTTCGAAAACATCCCAACCGATTCTAGATTCATCGGCAACGTTTCAGAATTATCATTAGCGATTTCATGTAAAAGTGATATCAGTGTTCATTAATATGTTATTTTTTAAATTCAATACTCCTAGTAATTATCCGATTTTCACATTTCAAAACATACAGCAAATAACGCTGTGGATCGCGATTTCCTTCTGTGTCAAAAATGGCGACATTTTCGATGAAGCCTATTTTGAAAGGTCATTTTCAGCACTTGAGCTTTGTCTAAAATAATAGTGGATGGTATCAAGAAACAGGAAATTTCCCGCAGAATTCGAAACTGTGAAGTGTATTTGTGTGCATGGGATGATTTTTATTGGACTAAATTTTTGATTTTGTCCCTTGGCATCCAGGGGTTGAAATGGAAGTGAGTTAAATCTTTGATTTAAGAAGGGAATGCATTACTGTGACCTGATTTTCACCTGATGAAGGAGCAAGCATATGCTCCGAAACTTCGTGTTATTCACAATAAAGAAGTTGACATCCATAAATCTTGCTTTTCTTATTAAAAAGGTAAGTTATTAAAATCTGCTGAGCTGTAGGCTTGTTAATCATGTCGCGATGTGATTATCGCTCTAACACGCCTGAAAGATTCGTCAACAGTATGGTATGCACAGGCGTTGAAACTAGTGTTGTATTACATTGGGTTGGTTGCATATTGTTTTGTGTTATGCTGTCAGTTTGTATGTATGTGTGAATGAGGAACCTCACATATTATTGCATTGAAAACAGACTAAGCTTAACATTATTCCATGGTCAATATCGCAATGTTAGTGATATGGTAGTATGCGAAAGTTTGTTTCACATTTCTGATAATACCTTCTTTTATGCAGATAAAATTATTAAAAAAATGAACGAATAATGCCATGCTTCTCTCATGGTAAGTAATTTATATACTGATTCTGACCAAATTAAATATTTCTTTATCGTCCGAACAGAATTCACAAATTACGGATGTTTTGTGTGGGTGTGTGCATGCACGCGTGTATAACATCTAACTTGATAGGTATTAAAATCAGGTCGTTTGTAACCATAATGACTATATTGGTTGGAACACTTGAGGAACAAAAATAATTTCACTCTTCAAAAGCAACTGGAACAGTAACATTTCTCATGTTTTCATATGAGCTTCAAAACATTGAATGAAATAAATGCTGTATGATGAAATGGATCAGAGACCATTATCATGGCATAAATGACGTCTGAATGACACATGTAATGGTCAAAAATATATAATCACTATGTTAGATACGTCAAACTGGTACCGATAGATGTATATCTAATACGTAAAAATTCAGTAGTAAATTTTCTTAGTACCTGAAATATAAAACACGAATTTGGGATGAGATGTTTTAATCTGAGATCAATCTGTTAGGTAGCAGTTTACTAAAGTAGAACTTAAATCAACTTCAAAAGATTGATCATTCGCAAAGTGAAGCAGATCTCACTTATACTGCAGTAAACAGTATGGGGATACACAACGAAACATACCACTTACGTGATAACAATTCCCTGTTTATTGCATAGAGCTATAACGTTCAGGATAAACAAGCTGACTGAATGTTGGTTGATTCCATCACTTGGACAATGGAGTGGATTTCGACTTGTTGATCTTACTCTCCTGTTGGCCCAAACGATGTGCTACTTGCTGAATTACCTGTTGTTAATTTGCTGCTTGTCTCATTTCACTTAGCATATATACATTGAAATATATAACACATATATAACATAGAAGGCGTAAGCCACGAGTGGTAACGGGAGACTATATGGACATATTTTATTTAATCATGTTACAACATGCTGAATTTTACAGGAATTATAAATAGTTATATTATATCATATTATGAAATGTTTCAAAATATTACAAAATTATAAATATACATACACATTTATAAGTACATTATAAATATATTAAAGATGAGAAAGAAGAGACGCTGAATCAGCTAACTGTCTAACAGTTAAAATTCCATTTTGAAACTGGTGTCTCAGTTCTTGAAGACGACGTTCCAGGTATCGGTATTTCTTCTTCGTGGGTTGTCTTTGGCCTTCGGCATATTGCACCAACGAGGTGTAGGAATGAACTTCTGTTCAAGTTGAGCATTAGCCATTTCGAAGTCGAATGTACACTTTCATGCTTCTTCTCATTATATATCCCCATGTAATTAGAGTGAGTGAGTGAGTGTCTTTAGCTCCTCCAAACTTGGAGATTTACAATTGAGTAGAGAAGAGTTAGTTAAGTGTTACGACAAGTGAGTCCACTGGAGAGGAAGAATAGTCCCACAGGGGGTAGCAGTTTAAGATCCTCAATATCGAGGGAGTGTCCCCCAAGCAGAGTTCTTGTTTGTTCATCCAGTTCCATGGAGTCCAACATGACATACACGTCTACGCCAAACGTGTCCAAGATGGAGAGCCACAGAGTCTCTCGGTTGTCGCAAACACGCTGGTCAGGGCATTCATGCAACAGGTGATGAGGCAGGCACTTATAGTCTGCCGAGCATAGCTGGCAGTTACCTGGTCTAACTGGTGTAGCAATCATATACACAACACCTTTAAGTGCACGCTGTAGATGAGGGATCTGTCGTCCCAGAGTCCAGAGCTTGGAAGGTTTGTAAGATTGATGCAGATAATGGAAAAGGGAGAGTTCTACATCGCTTGAGGTCCTCTGCTCAAGCAGTGTTGTTTCAAGCTCAGTAACTTTGCTTTTCACAATTGTTTTCCAATTCTGGTTGACAGGAAATGTAGTTAAGCTGACGTTGTTGATATAGTCAATGCAATCATAAAACACCAGAAGCTTGAAGACTTCAGGAATGTAACCAAGGAAAGGTTTATGGCTATAGAGGAAGAATCTGTGTAGTCTGAAGAGGAGGACGGATCTTGCTGTGCAGTTTACTGTACAGTTGATTATTCTTCCTAGCAAACTCATCTTTCTGATGGCGATCAAGGAGGAGATGGGTAGGATTCCAATCATGGACAAAACAACATCAGTCCTTGAACGCACTGGCAAGCCTTGAATCAGCTTCAGACAAAATCTGTGTGCTCGTTCCAGCTGGAGGGTGTGTTGCCGGGAGAGATTGTAGAGAGTCTCAGATCCGTAGAGGGCCCGCTGGAGAACAACAGATTTATACACAATAGCAGAGGTTAAAGGATGCATTTCACCATCAAAGGCTCCAATGTTTGTTGTGCTAAAATACGTTGCTTTAAGTTTTCTGCAGATAGCGTTGATTTGCTGTGAGGTGTCGGATGTCTTGTTCACCTTAATTCCCAAATGCGTGTAGCTGCTGTCTTCCTTGACATCCTGAGCACCAAGAGACCATGTGCGCTCTGAGCGTTCGTATGACGTCATGTTCTCGTTGAAAACGACGACAGTACTCTTCTTGACGCTAAACTTGAATCTCCACTTGCAGCTGTATGCGTAGCAGATATCCATGAGAGCCTGTAAACCATTCCTGGTTACTGATAGTAGTGTAATGTCGTCAGCCTGTGTTGGAGCACAGCAGGGTATACCATGTAGTGATAGGCCATGTCCCGAATCTTTGAGCTGGGTGAGCAGATCGTTGATGTAGACTGTGTAGAGCCATGGAGATAGTACACCTCCTTGTCGCGTGCCTTGTCTGATGGAGAACCAATTGCTGAGGTAGCCTTGATATGAAACACAGCTCTCCATTCCACTATACATTGATGAGATCGTCTGTAGATAAGAGTCATTGATGCCGAGTTTCTGTAATTTGTAGAATAGACCTGAATGCCAGACACAATCAAAGGCTTTCTCTGCATCAAGGAAGCAAGCAAACAGTTTACTGTTCTCTTCCTTGCTGTAACAGATACACTCTTTGAGAAGGACAGCCGTCATGGTTGAGTCTACACCTTTCTGGAAGCCATGTTGTAGGGGTGAGGGAGTGAATGTCTCACGGAGTCTACCAAGTATTACCCGTTCAAAGAGTTTGTAGATCGATGAGAGAAGAGTAATTGCTCTGTAGCTGTTTGGGTCAGACCGTTTCTTATTACCTCCCTTGAACAGAGTTATAACTAACCCTCGTTTGAGAAGTCTGGGTACATGTTTCAGTTCGATGAAAGCGTTGAAGAGTCTGACTAAACAGGAAACTAATGTATCGCCACCATAGAGGATGTGTTCATTGCAGACATGGTCAATGCCAGGGGGCCTTTCCCTGTTTGAGAGTTGTCATTGCCGTTGATATTTCTCTGTGCGAAATACTTGGGATGTGCGTTGGTGTACCGTGGCTTGTAACCAACGTAGACTCAACATGATTATAGTTGTTGGTGTCAAACCTATTATCGGAGAGTGGAGAATAGAGATTTGCAAAGTAATTGCCCCATCCTAGAGCTATGTCCTTTGCATTTTCAGGTTTTTGCCCATCACCAAAGTCCAATTCTGACATTGTTCCAACCGAACATGATTTTTTCTTTGAATTAATCAGACGCCAGAAGGAGGTTTGATCAGTTTCTGCGGCAGTGTCAATCTCCTGTGACATTTTCCTGTGATGTTCCTCAATAAGTTGTCTCTGGGAACGTCTGAACAGTCGCTTGAGGTCCTTGTAGTGAACATAGCTACTGTGTTCCTCTCCTCGGGGTTTGCCATCAGTTACCCACAGCGCACGAGCACGTCTCATCTGGTCGTGTAGTAGCTTCAGTTCTTTGCTCCAGTACGGCTTCAGATGTTTTTTGAAGGAATGCGTTGGAATGTGGAGTTTAGAGGTTGTAACCAGACACGTGTTAAGATCATTACAGAATGCCTCCACATCAGAGGTTGATAGAAGAGGTCTTGTAAGGAAGTCTCTTAGGTCACGTGATAGCTGTCTTGTGTAACGTTCTCTTATGGCCACCGCATCCAGTTTTTTCCAGTTTAGTCCCATTCTGGAGAAGTCCTTTGGTATGGATTCAGTAGTGATATTAACATTTAATTCAAACACAACAGGACGATGTCTACTCACATTAAGAGGGTGGTCCTCCAATATTTCGCAATGAAACACCGAGCTGTGCAGGGAAGAACCGATTAACACATGATCAATGAGCGAGCCACATGTATCATCATATGAGACATAGGAGTAGTTAGCACCAGTGGTTTGCTCCGAACGAGTTAACACAAGAAGGTCGTTTTCGTGAGCAAGTTCAAGTGCTTCTCTTTCACGTCTGCTACGCGAGAGAATGTCAAACTGGCAGTTGAAATCCCCCATGAAGATAACAGTTCCTTGTTCATTGTACTGAAGAACTAGATTCCAGAGCTTCTCAATATACTCAATGAAAACTGTCACACTGTAGTTTCTGCAAGGAAGGTAGACCTGGAACACGTACATGTGATTTCCACGCACAGATATATGTATGCCAACAATTCTGTCATCTTGGACATCAATAACACTGACAAATTCGTCCAGAGCGTTGTGCCACAGAAAGGCTACTCCACCTTTGCCCACCTTCCTGAACAGTGGAAGTTTCAGATCTTTATCGCAGACACCATGAGCAGTGTAGTGTTTGCTTACATCATGTAGGAAACTGAGATCCTTTTCAAAGAGCCAATGCTCACTTAATCCACATATATGGATATTTCTGTAATGCAAAAGGTTTCTGAGGTATGGTATACTTGGGACTATTCCTGTTGCATTCCATGTCATCATGTTTAAGGATGTCAGATTCATTGAGCTTCTGTAGTTTGGGTCTTATTATGCAGCGACATAAACACATTCCTACTAAGCCATGGTCGACACATCACACCACGGGGCCAGAAGTGATGTACTTCTAGCTTCTTAACATCATCCAGGAATACATTAAGACGAGCTGACACAGTACCTTTCCTTCTGCTGGAGAACAGTCTGATAACTGATACTCGAACACCTCTATCCAACAGATATTCGCGGATCCGCTCTGTCTTCACTGTGTCACACAGCAAAAATAACTTAGTTTCCGTTTTTGCGGAAACCTAACGGATACTGGGTAATGTAGGTTTCCGCTAGGTTTCAGTATCCGGAAACAGACAATGCGAGTTTCCGCATAGTTTACAAAACTGAAACTAACAAATCTAGATTTCCGTCAAGTTTCTACAACTGAAACTATCATTATGCGTTTCCATTTGGTTTCCAGTTCGCTAAACATTCAAAGGACTTTGTTTCCCAAAGTATTGTCCGAAACATATCAAATGGCAGCTTTCCATGAAACCTAAATACAACAACTAGATTGAATACTGGGTAATGTCATTATGGTTTCCATTTAGTAGGTTTCTGTTGGTTTCCAGCTTAGATGAAATGGCAAACTTATAATTAGCTTTGTGCTGTTCCATTGGGGGACTTGCTATTTACTTATTGTTACATTTGCAAGATAATTTCTGTTTACAGAATCCAGTTAGGGTCAATGCAGGAAGCAAAAGTACTGTTCGTGCCGTAGTCCCTAGTATGTTGATTAACCTTCAGGTGTTGGCAATCTATAGCTCATTTTTATACTGTACCGGTAAAGTGTTTATGGTTACATGCCAGTTTTTAGTGTACATTTGTGATAGATTAGTTATTTTACTGTCCTTCGAAGACAGGTAAGTATATAAGTTTGTTTTTATTTCATGTACACATTTACAAATTTAGAGTTACGACTTTCATAGTCACGATATGGCTACCGATGTGACTATGCAACTCACTCACTGGCTACCGATGTGACTATGCAACTCACTCACTACCATTCTGCTTGTGAATGTACAATTTATTACATTGTACCCGAAAAACAACAAACACAGTGACACATGCACTGTTATGATTCATCTGTTTCATTATTGTGAATAGCTCACATTTCAACAGTACTCAACAATGTCTGTCTGTGTCTGTCTGTCTGTCTGTCTGTCTGTCTGTCTGTCTGTCTGTCTGTCTGTCTGTCTGTCTGTCTGTCTGTCATGCCCATATCAAAAGGGAATTTTCAGCATTGGAGAAAACACATTCTGTATGAATATGCAAATACAAATATGTCAAAACCCTACAACATTTTATGCATATGATGAAATGAGGCTCTACTAGTTACGCAGGCATAACATATATTTGCTGTGGTATTTATAAAACAGATTTCAAATTCAAATTCAAATGTTTATTGTATGAAGGTCATGGGCCCATATACATATACATGAAGTGTACATTTGAAGCTGTCTCAATGTATCTTAACATATACACACTAACAATCTCACATAGTAAAGAAGACTTGGCAACTTGCTTACAACCATGAAGCTTCTGTTGCACTCACACTGAGCACAATCCAACAATCCTAATGACGCAGAGCCTTGAGTTGAAGCCTGGTTTTGCCACACAGAGAAAGGGAAATATAACCAAGTTACAACAAGGCTTGAACCAGTCCACAACCGCAAACAGATGGTGTATGTTCTACTTAAAGATTTGTGGTGAATATGAAGAGTCCTGGTTGATGTCTGGCACAACATCGTTGCCATCCTTATCATCCCACACAACTCTTCATCATCCTGCAAGTTACAATACATACAATGCTTGAACCTGCAAAACAGCCAAAGTAACACATTTATACATATTCATAACATGCATGGTGTATCTGACTCTATGCATGAAATTATATAATTAGAACGACTAATTTGTATATGTAACCAAAATATTTTTTTCACAATCACAAAGAGGAAAGGGTATGATACATGTATATTGTATCTTCCATTGACATGTCACTTATTTTATTGATTGGTACCAGAAAATGTAGCCAACCCAGTATTCTGAAGCAAATTGTTGTAATATTTACACTGTTACTGTACTCATATTCAAGGTAACATCTACTACCAAATCGCCAATTGAAATCAAGCATATATATAAACGGTACATACATATTTTAAATAGATACAGAATTATGTTTTAAACACTGAATGTAACACATAATTATATATGTGATCTTATTCAAATTGAAATGACCAGCTCAACAACTGAGAAGCAGCATACAAAACCTAACATTTCCCATGGAATGAAAAATCGTGGGTATTTCTTAGTTTTATCAACTCTCTAAGGAAACATTCCCAGCAATATAGTAACATAAAATATTATTTTTTTTATGTGACCTTTAATTTAATTTAAAAGCTGTAAAATGTGTAACACAACTTATTCACTTTCAGTTACAGTTACATATCTCACAATTATACAATAATTACACTCCACCTTTTACTACGGTATAAGAATCCATACCGAAACGCCTGCATCATATATAATAAAGAAGTTGTTATCCATAAACTCTCTGCACTTTTTCTTATTTGTCACCAACTTCTAAATGCCAATCAAACAAATTACAATAATTAAACCATATTCATTATTGATATATGATGGATAGCAATGGGATAGAATCAAACTAAAGTCGTTAAATGAAACCTATGAAGTGAGAGCTTATTTTGTACTTAACCTGATGAGAAACTGCTGTCCATTCCAGACGATTCCTGAGAGCCCTTGAAACAAACGATTGGCAGTGCAGTGGAAAACCGGGTCTTTTCTTGGAACTGAAAACATATCAACATATCTTAACTTATGATATGTAATCCCATATATAACATATGTTGGGAACTTATGGTTACACTGGAATCACACGCACTATTTACATTTTGAGTGATTATATTTTCACAAAGATATAAAGAAATTTATTCTGTATGTATCTATTTAGTGTTTACTTGTTTTGACTCAAATGCTGATGAATAAAAAACATTGTTTTAAAAGATTTCCTTTAATGAAATTAGGAGCATGGTATGGTGTAACTATAAATGATTACCAAGCCAAGCTCTTGTCAATCTCCAACAAGTCAAGTGGATCCCACATTACGTATCTGTAAATCCAAATAAATTTGAAACAATGATCTTTAGAATGTTATGATGTGACTTGTGTCAACTACTTATATAAGGCTAAGAGGTTCAATAATTGATTACCTAAATTATTACACAAAGCTATGAGGTGTAAAGTGAGTATATGTTATAATTGTTTTAATGGTATCCCACATATAGCTGGAATGAAATACTAAGCCTCTCGCTCAACGTAGGATATATTGAGCTGACATCACATATAATTAGATAAGTAAAAGGATTATAATACAGGGAATCGTACTACGTGTAATAGAACTGAAAGAATGAACATGATATAAGCATGTCTAATACATGTGCATGTTTGAGCTCAATAGGTAAATTACTTACCTGGTGAAGTTTTTACGTCCAGTCCTCCTGAGTCACCTATTGTAACACAATCTCCCAAGTGCAGTAGGACTCATGTGGAGCTCGATGAGGACTTTTAAAGCAACGTGAATATGTTTTCAGATTTATTCACTTCTCTAGGCCTACATGTTGATGCTTGACACTGGAGGAGGAGCAATTGGAGTGCCCATTAATGCGATGAGAAGACCCTTAAGCCCATACAAGCCCACTGTTGGGTACTCACATTCAATCTGGTTTCATTTCCACCTTTCACGGTCCCCTGATGTTGTCGGCAATGTAAAACAAATATAAAACAATATGACCGGATCAAATCACATGAGACTACCTAAATCATTATAAAACACACACAGCTGACATTTTATGTGTATGGTGTATGTTTATTTTTGTTGTATAACTTGCGGAAAGATGATTGTCAAACTGTAATGTTAGATTTAGATTGAAAAAGCAACAACAAAGTGTTTTCCCGTGAGCCTATGCGAGTCGCGATTTTCAAAAGCCGCCTCAGTTTTTCCTCAAAAGCACTGAAAGAGGAATTCGCCTACCTGGAAAGAAAAGATGGAAATGGCTGCGAAAAACTCGCAGCACCACGACCCTGTCAGGTAAGACCAATTTGTTTTTGTTGTCAAATAACGTTTTATGAATTATTTACTTTACGTACAGAAATCCGGATTGGTGAATCAAGCTAATCTATCGAATTACAGCCAGTGGCATGACCGCCATGTATTGCATGGTCGACTTACATTCGTTAATTTGGTGCAGCTAGACATTGAATTTATCTAATATCCGTTTGTTATGTTCATATTTTGCACATGGGTCATGAATCATCTCAGCTACAAAGACATAATTTCCGTTTTATTTTCAATTCAGTGCGTGTCATGGTTATGGCAATTTTAACATGGCGGTCTATGGGGAAAAGAATACGCAATGTTGTATATATGTTGCTCCTTCTTAACTTACAATGCGGAAAATTATGTATCTGCACCGATTGATTTCCTAACAGCCTACACTGACAACCAAATATGGAAAACTGAATTAATGAAAATTACATAGCTACACACTAAAATAGCATGCAAAGTCTATGAGGAATTTTTTGCCTGACTGACGGCTTTAAAGTCCCTGACTGTATAAACAGTTTTGTACCTGAACTATTTTCAAGGTTGGTGAGAGTAAAATATAAGTGTCTATCGAAAATATATACTACAATTTTGAAAAATAGGAAGCAAATAGGATTGCTATATTAATTGATTTGTTTTATCCATTTAGGCTGTTGAGGAGGAAACGATGTCACGACCACTTCCTGGAAGAAAAGACCACCCTCTCTCTAACTGAAGGTATGTGTTTATGGTACTATGAAACATAAAGACCCGTAATTTCACTTTTGAATATTTTATTATTATGCTTCCCTAGATATGATTTTCACAAAATGAACCATACTCAAGTTACATTTGCAAATGGTTTGAATAACCTTGGTAACTTTAATCATGATTTCAAATTGGACCAAATAAACTCACACCTGTGTGAAATAGTGGCAGTAAAATTGACCCCTTGATTTTTACAATACCGTAATTACTCCCAAGGTTATGTCACATGAGAGATAACTGAACTTCATTCATCAGGATGTTTATGTCAGGCCGTTCACTTACTCATTGCATAATGACCTTAAAGTCGATAAACTAGGTTCATTCTGTTGGTATAAATGTCGCTGCAATTGTTTTGGGGTTTGTTAAACCTCAAATGAAGATGAATGGAGAAATGCAAAGAAAAGTAACGTGTTATTGTTTATTTTTCAGCTGATGATGAGTCTGCAGACTTCTAGATAACGAATGACCAAGGATGGTCAATGCGAAACATGTGTGAAGGTAATTTGACCATCTGTGAAGTGAGCTTTCATTATAAGTAGTAAATTATTTCCAATTCATAGAGTAGAGACAGGGTTTATGGATGTCAACTCCTTTATTATGTGGCATGAAACAGAGCCCAGAATGCTTAGCCAATCTCGTCAGGTGTAAGCATTCACTCCAAAACGATAATGTTTTCACATAAAGACCTTCTTGACATCCTGAAACATTCGCGGCTTAGTATTATTCACTACAAATGCTGTCCTCAAAGACGTAATGAATTGTAAACATACAGTCACTACTGGGTGAATATACTTGTGCCTTCAACAATACAACTGCCTGACTGAGTTTGGTTTTACATGCCGCTTTTAGCAATATTCCAGCAACATCACGGTGGACACCTACAACGTTGATGAAATCGTATTTCAGCTAGTACCATTATTACTTACATAGAAAATGCAATAAATGTTCAGATATTATATATAACATATTACTACCTCTGAATCTGGGAAGAAGCATATGTAACTCAGAGCAAAGTTTGTATAGATTCTGTGTCCTCTTTAGAAAATAAGATATCCACATTTCCGGTCAATGAAGTGTGATGAGATTGCATAATTTGAGTTTTGAAAACTGAGTGCAAAGTGTGATTGTTCAATTTGAGTTCTCTTTATTCAAACTTACTTGTGGATTACTCATTTTTAAATCATCCTTGGCATTGTCAGTTTTCTTGTTGATTGATGTTTTGTGCCCATTCATCAAAATAACCTATTAATTCGTTATAACCTGCCATTTTCAGAAACTTGCACGCGCAAACAGACTTGCATCTATTAGATTGGCCAGATGATAGAAAGGTAGCGACAGACACTTCACCACTTAGACATGACATCACCAGTCGTGGGACGAAGATGACGATCAGTGAGTTGCATTCCGTCCCCTTTGTCTGTAGAGTCCAGCAAGCTTATGGCACATGACGGATGACACTGGACTTGGAAAAGAATCTACCACTCCACTGCTCTCGTCAAGGCAACAGAGAGGACGGGATGAGGCATCAACCAAAGCAACAGAGGATCTCCGCCCAGGGATGCCCCTTACAGAACCCCACTGACCAGCTCTTGCAATTTAATTGAATTTATTTTCAATTTCATAATGTAATTTTATTTTATTTTTGTATTGGTAAGCTGTATGTTTGTTTATTGTATATCCATAGTGGATGTTTGGCGATAGTTGTGACATAGAGTGTGGGCTTGAATGCCATGGCGTGCAACAAATGTCCGATGCAACTATGGTTTTATCATGTGTTAAAGTTGTACATGTTATTGTTATTTTTCATCGTGGCCTGATTTTAGAAATAAATTTCATTAATCTAACATGCTTTATTTCAAGATAATGCCAAGTAGAATGAAGTTTAACGCTGATGAAAAGTTACAACTTGTAGTTATAAATGATATGATGGATTTCTCAAAACTGATTGAGTTATGCCTAAACGTGTTTTGCTCCTGTTCTTAGTGCTATGCTACATGACTAGTTATATGTATGATCTTATTTAATGAACATGCTAATCCACTGTCAGCGAGAAATAAAACAATGAATCTTTATTATATATTCTGTTTTTTCTTTTAGTAAATGTCATGATAATAAATTGAAATTGTTTATATTGTTTTTGAACAAGAGTTTACGGATGCGAATAGAAAGAATGTTTATATTTAGTTCCTTTGAAACGCACATATGAAACCCGTGAACCTGAAATTGAAACCGGTAACTGAAACTATGGAAAACCTTGTCGGATTGTTGGTAACTGAAACTATGCGGAAACTATGTCCAGTTGCTGGGGACTGAAACTTATGTGAAACTATGTTCAGTTGTTGGTAACTGAAGCTATGCGGAAACCTGTTAGAGCTCTTATGTAACTGAAACCTTGCGGAAACCCTGATGGATTCAAAGTTAACTGAAACTCGAAACTTCTTGCCCTTGAGTGTGGGTAACGGATACCTTCATGAAACCCCAGCCGGAGTGTGTGGTAACGGAAACCTTGCGGGAAACCCTTGGAAGGTGGGTAATTGTAAAGGTTTCCGTTATTGCGAGAAACTCAATGTAAAGAACGGAAACTCACTGGATTCTGGCTGTACTGTGAGTCCGTCAGCTGCATGGACCGTTTGTTCCATCACTGTTTGAGGTTCTGCTGGCGCAGCTTGAATAGGAAGAAGTTGATCCTTGTGTGTTTCAGTGATATGCCCTCCTGAACTAGACCTTGCTTTGTGAGCAAGCTCACTAGAAGTTTGTGTGACCTTCGGGGCAGTATCTTGGTGTTGAGTGTCACTGTTCATCGTTTCTCGAGGAACAGCTTTCGAGTTTGAAGGCCTTTTATCATCTGAACAAGACGTCCGTTCTTGTACACTATGAGAGGATAGTAGCGTACTGTTATCCGTACTTGCCTCACATGGCTTCCTGCAAGGACTAGATGAAGTGTTATTCTCCAGAACAGAGTTATCCCCCCAAGCAAAGGAGAATGTACGTGGAGTAGAATCTGATGTAGGTGTATTCTCACTGTACTCTGTTAATATATTAAAGATGAGAAAGAAGAGACGCTGAATCAGCTAACTGTCTAACAGTTAAAATTCCATTTTGAAACTGGTGTCTCAGTTCTTGAAGACGACGTTCCAGGTATCGGTATTTCTTCTTCGTGGGTTGTCTTTGGCCTTCGGCATATTGCACCAACGAGGTGTAGGAATGAACTTCTGTTCAAGTTGAGCATTAGCCATTTCGAAGTCGAATGTACACTTTCATGCTTCTTCTCATTATATATCCCCATGTAATTAGAGGGGAACTGATCCAGAGCGATTAATGTTTCTCGCCAACAGTCTAATTTCCAACCCAAACTGCAAGCTTGTCGGTATCTGCTCCCTCGACCGTGACGGACACAGGGACTGGGCTTCTGGCCACCTTGACAAAATTTCTTCAACCCAAACAGCGGGACATTAGGAAGGGTGGATGCTCATCAGATGCTGTTATTTGAGAATATCCCCGGCAGTTCCTGTCTGATTGCAATAGAGTATACCAGCAGTGTATGCTTTTCGGATTTTCTAATGCATAGATGGCATAGTGACTGATCCAATTTTATCTTATTTCTGTGTTTTTTTACCTCGATATTTAATCATGCCACGTAAACATATGATGTCTATTATATATTATATTTATGACAAATGAAAATTTACTTAGGTATCTGCAATTTTAACTTTAGTACACATCAAATGCTTATATGTATTTCTTTTGCAACAATGAAGTTCCGTTCATATCCTCAAACATTGTCGGCCCATAAGTTTTTTCAGGGGTCAATTAACATTGCATGCAATTCAGCGATTACTACCCCCTTTGCTGTAACCAGTATTAGGTGGTATAAACCTACACATGTTATATGTCATAATTGACTTGATGGTCAGTTAAACATTGAACATTTAAAATGTGTTCACCACTGCAATTTCGACTAGTCAAGTCGATAATCCTTTCGTTAATCCCTTAAACAATCATTACTAAAACAACACCAAACATAAAAGACTACCGCCAGTCGCCTTAACGCCCCCATGAAACACTCATGCCGCCCCGATGCCGCTATTAGACCATGCAGAACAATCATTTACCATCACCCACCAGTTATCTCCCCTTGCGGATAATTCCAAAATTGGAAATCTCATCTTTCCAAAATTAGAAATGTCTTGGAAACATCATCTTTCTAAGACATTTCCAAGCTTGTAACTGTGGATTTTTTTTCCAGTTTGAATTTATAACTGGTATGATGGTAAAACCACTCAGATTATCCGACAGAGGTTCCCATTTTGCATTTCTCGTGTAAATACTCAGCATTATGAATTAAGGTCTGATGTGCCAAATGTATTACATTTTATGTAGTATGCTCATGGAAGTGCAGCAAGACGAATTATCAGCTGAGATACAAAACAAACATTGATCAAAGGATTAACTGATAACACGCTGGTTGATTAATTACTTTTATCTTGCACAGCGGATTTGTCAAAAGGTAGTGTTTATGTATGTAGATTTACTAATCTATACTGATTACACCCTGTCGTAGAGTACCTGTGTAAAAACAACATCTTTCCTTTAATGTATTAACCGCCAATAAGTTGATGGGGGAGTTCCTCTTTTGCTAGTCGGGCATATTGTTTATTTAAAGGTCACATGCAACGTAAAACACAACTTTGCAGATTCTGATACCTTTCGGTATGGACTTACCGAAACAAATCATCAAAAATGCAAATTCAACTTATAAAGTTGAAAAATAACGCGATGAAAAAACCCGCGCGAAATCGGAGTTCAAACGATTCCATAATTTCCCCCCAGCGCTTTGGGGAAAAGTGGTTTCAACAGTTGGGCTGTGAAATAGGTTAGCGCAGCTTTGAAGCGGGTTGTCCGGTAAATACTCGGTGAAGGCTTTGGTGTGAGCTATATTTGTAATGTGTTGTTGATATTTCACAGGTGCGAGCATTTTATATGTTATGACAGTAGATTACCGATATAACTGTTTATATAATTTCATTTGTCTATTTCACCACACGTTCTTCTTACCGAGTCACTTTCTCAGTTTGATACTTAAAAGCAATGTGATTATTTAGCAAAAATGTCTAACTGTGATATAGATATGTCGTTGTCACAGACAAAACTCAATGTCTGTTTTATTGACACCTATGTGTCTGCCTGCCTGTCTTCTAATGACAATGTTCAATACACAACTTCGATCACTGACCACATGCAAATTGAACTTAACACCAATCAGGCTACACACCATAAGCAAAAAGCATCGATTTATGGCCCGTGCTCGGTCTCTGTCACATTATGTAATTACACAGACAGACAGGTGATACTTGTACACATGACATGTTATGATATCTGTTGATTGCAAAATTTTATACTCAAGAAAGGAGCATGTTTTTACAAAACCTAACATCTATATATATATATACACACACGAGACGTGAGGCATCCGCAAATGAACCAGCCGTAACACTTGAGTGCACGTTGTTTCACAACACCATGCATCTTATCGCACAGGTATCAAGTCCGTCTTGGTCGTGCCCTGAACATGCATCCTTAACACACACACGCACGCACACATTCTCGTGCTAAGCGCCCACATCGTGTTCTCTCGCACATGAACATGCGTCGACACGGATACAAATCTTCCCACTACTGTTAACTATGTTTTGATGTAGATATTTTGGGCAATTGATATGACTTTCATTTATAGGCAATTTGAAAACATTATATATATGAAATTTTCTCGAATTTTCCTTTCACTAACTAGACAAATGTTTTTGTCTTTCCCTTTTTACCCTTTCCTCTTCTGTTTGTTTGATTATTTCTGTTATGAATGTGACAAGAAAAGAATGCCCTTGTTTTGTTTACGTATTATATCATTAAGTTATGATGTTGGTGTGTGCCTATGCAGTTTTGCATCCTCAAGACCCACTGTCTACTATATTTGTCACCAGTTTCTAATTTTCGATGTCGGTTGAAATATCACAGTATAGACAGGCAGTGGGTACATTTGCTGCAGCACTTCATTCTAAACACTCAGGTAAATTTGCTCTTTATCAACATCTATTCAAATTTCGTTGTCTGTATTGCAGTTGTGGTTCCATAATGATTTCACTTTTGTTACTGTGCTGTGGAGATATTCATCCTAATCCAGGACCTAAATGCACAAATGCTTTAAGGATAGTCCATCTAAATGTACGTAGTCTTAAGGAGAAATTAGATATTTTAAGAGTTGAACTTGGATGTTATGATGTGATATGTCTAACCGAAACTTGGTTAACTTCCCATACAAATAACATTGACATAAAAATTCCTGGCTTCCATCTACCTTTCCGTAAAGACAGACAAACTCGCGGTGGCGGTGTAGCAGTCTACGTAAAAGATACGATTTGTGCGTTGTTGATGTCTGATTTAGACATAGTCGGACTTGAGGCGATATGGATACAAACTAAATGTAAAACAAGAAACTACCTGATTGGAACTGTTTATCGCGCCGACAAGAGCTCCGAATATTGGAATTTGATCGACGAATCAATAGGTAACGCAGTTGATCTTAATATGCAGACAATTATAACCGGTGATTTCAATACTGACGTTCTTCATGGCAATAATCAAAAGATAGACTATATACAGAGTTACTACGGCCTTCAACAAATAATCACGGATGCTACTAGAATAACCGCAAGTAGTAAAACTTTGATCGATTTGATATTTGTTTCTCGCGTCGACGTTGTCAAAGATTCTGGTGTATTAGATCCCATATGCAGCGATCACTGCCCCGTATTTGTTAACATAGCAGAAATAATGCAGCACAAGAATTCATTCAAAAGGACAATCTATGATTATTCTTCAATGGATGTTAATGGTATGAATGAAACTATCAAAGAGATAAACTCAGATATATTTTTCTCTTCGGGGAACGTTGATAATAACACTGAAAACCTTACATCCTTGTTATTGAATATCATGAATGAACATATTCCAAATAAAACTGTAACAATTAGAACCAAAGATCCCGCGTGGATGAATAACAAAATCCGATCCTTAATAAGAAAACGAAATCGTGTTCATAAGATTGCAAAAAACAGAAACCTTCCTAAAGATTGCACTAAGTTCAGAACACTTCGGAACAAAGTAATAGCAACAGTTAGAAATGCAAAACGTGCTTTTGATGCAAGAGTTGATGAATCTATAAATAACACTCATGGTACTAAAATGTGGTGGCGATTAGTTAAGAATTATGTTAAAACAAATTCGATAAAATCGTCCTTTCCATCAATTGTCAGCAATAACATAGTTTATGACAATGAACAAGATATTGCTGATGTACTCAACTCATTTTTCTCAGAACAATCCCAAGTTGCTGACCCTAACGCCGATCTGACTGATTTCGCACCGCGTGAAATCGATCATCCTATGTCATCTATCACAATAAGTAATGTAGATGTTCGCGATATTCTTCTGAGTCTAGATACATCGAAAGCCACGGGGCCTGATGGCATTGGAAACATAATACTGAAACTAACTGCAACCTCTTTAACCCCGTTGTTAGCTAAGTTGTTCAACATCTCCCTTCGTAATAAAACGTATCCTACTTCTTGGAAACTAGCTTCGGTGATTCCGCTTCATAAGAAAGGTGATGAACACGATTGCTCAAACTATAGACCTGTAGCGTTAACAAGCTGTGTCGCTAAAGTTTTTGAAAAATGCATTTTTAAATACGTCTTCATCTTCCTCAGGGATAACAATATTTTATCAAACTTACAATCTGGATTTATGCCTGGTGATTCTACAGTAAATCAACTAACTTATCTCTATAATTTTATCGCAAGTGCCGTAGACCAAGGAAAGGAAATCAGAGCGGTATTCTGCGATGTAAGTAAAGCCTTTGACAAAGTTTGGCACAAAGGTATTATTCATAAACTTTATGCTTATGGTATACAGGGAGAACTTTTGGAGTGGTTTGTAAGTTATTTAGATAGTAGAATGCAGAAAGTGGTAATAAATGGATATAGTTCAGGTATCAAATCTGTGGAAGCTGGTGTACCCCAGGGTTCCGTATTAGGACCACTTCTGTTTATCATTTATATTAATGACATTGTAGATGGTATAGACAGTAACATTCGCCTTTTTGCTGATGATACATCAATATATGCTATAATAGATGATCATATTACAGCAGCCGCAATTATAAACAATGATTTGGCAAAAATTTCAGACTGGGCCAGAAAGTGGTAGGTAAGTTTTAATCCTAGTAAGACTGAGAGTATAACATTCACTCGTAAAACGAAAAATTATGCCAGGCCGAACTTACTAATGAATGGCGAGACTATAAAAGAAGTTGATAACCATAAACACTTAGGTATAACACTTCAAAGCGATTGTTCTTGGAAAGTTCATATAGGTGACATGGTAAAGAAAATAAGTCCAATGATCAATTGTCTGAGAAGTTTGAAATATCGTTTATCTCGGAAAACGCTAAATACTTTATATAACTCCTTTATCTTACCACTTTTTGATTACTGCGGTCATATATGGGATAATTGTACGATTGAACAGGCGATTTTACTGGAAAATTTACACTTAGACGCATTAAGAACTATATGCGGTGCGGTTCGTGGCACCAGTCATGATAAAATATACAAGGAAACCAATTACAGCACACTGAAACAAAGACGATATCGCTCTAAACTTATAACTTTCTATAAAATGTATCATGGTCTGACTCCTGATTATCTGAATGATCTTGTACCAGGTAGAGTATTTCAACAAAGCAACTATAATCTTAGAGATAGTAGTTCCATTCAAACTATTAACTGTAGAACACAAAGATATTCACAATCATTCTTACCGAGCGCGATTATGTTGTGGAATTCATTGCCCGATGGAGCTGTTAACGCTATTTCTGTGAGGCAGTTTAAAACCATGATAAATCCAACAGAAACTGACAACTACTTTGATTTAAATTTTGGGACTAGATTTTGTCAAATCATCCATTGTCGCCTCAAGCTCGGCTGTAGTGATCTGAACGCAGACAGATATAATCGACATATATCAGAAACAGCTAAGTGTTCATGTGGTCATTATAACGAAGACGTCATTCACTACCTTTTTACATGTCGGAACTATCAAAATTTAAGAACAAAGGTGTATTTTTATATTCAAGGATACGATGTGAAAACTACATTATACGGTAACGACGCATTGGATAACTCAACAAATTGTGACATTCTAAACTCATTACACCAGTTCATTTCTAAAAGTAAGCGCTTCCAGTTATTATCATCTCTACATATACATGTATATTCAATGCAAGACAAGATTTATATAACTTGATTTTGTGCGGCAGCTCTTTTCGTTGCTAGGCACAACCGACACCATAACCAAATATTTATTATTCAATCATTTTTCTGAGTGTAATTTTGTCTCAATATAATTCTTTTCTTGTCCGTCTATTTCAAATATGTATCCAGCTATATTGGAACCGTGTACTGGAGCGGCGTTTATATAAGCCACTAGGCTTGTTCGCCTATCCAGATTTCTGCATTGACGAAATAAAAATATGTTTAAACCACTTGAGTGCACACCAACCCGCTCTGACTGGGTTCGGTATCCCGGCTGCTTCGTTTCTTGGGAAGTAAACCCAAGTACAAAATATTGCACTTTTGATTTGCGATTGTACGCTTATAATTTTGTTTATATCTTTTTTCATAATCAGCAATGTATATTATATGTCATGAATAAGTGATAATTGTGTTTTAATTATGTTTGATTTTTGGTTGCATATGACCTTTAAGGCGCAAGAGGATCACCAGACCATGTTAATTAGCAAGACAATGGTACGGGTGGGTGGGGATTGTGGGGAGGAGATGACCAAGAAAAACACAAGTGGATTGATTGCTCATTCTTGGCTAATTACATTACCTTTTTAAAGAAAGTTTCGCGAAGTTTCGCTCTCAAACCTGGGATAACTAGCTGCACCAATTAAGGGTAGTTATGTACTAGTAAAGGCAATCACCCGAGAGAAGTGCAGAACAAGTAACATTCTTGCACACTAATATCACAATCAACTGAGGGAAAAGGATGCGAGAAGCAGCATTATCCGTTGAGATGTATGAATGCAATATTTAAAAAAGGTTACGTCATGAGCAGGATGGGAGAAGTAGCTTTACCAATTACTTGCAAAGTATATATGCCCACATATACATCACATTTCCTTATCATATTTCATCATGGCTGAGAAAGGTACAAAGTTAGGTGGTAGGAGAGCAGGTGGAGAATTGTTGCTGGGTGGATAAAGGTATCTGAGACGAAATGCCAACAGGAATGGTACCATTATATGGAGATGTCAGTGCCTGAAAACAGCCTCAGTCACTACAACAGCAGATGGGACAATCAGCATACACATCCAGACCAAAGCTCTATTGGTTCCCATATCCTTACTAGTAATGTACAAATACGGGCACGAGAAGAGCTGACAAGGGTACCAAAGTTCATTGTCAAAATTGGGATAACTGGCTAGATAAATTACAGAAGTGAGAAATTTCACTGTCAAATTTGAGGCTGTCAAAATCGGGACTAAACCTATGTGGATATTGATGGATACATTACTCGAACAAGGTAATAACCAGACATTGTTGCAGACTTTAGTCCGTTTTATTTCTAATATTTGCATTTTGTTTTTATTCATTTGTGGTAGCAGTCAACAGAATAATTTGTTTTCGTCGTGTAGCGTAATGCGACAGACAACATACACTAGGTCATACCTAGGGCGTGTGTGAAATATGATTCATGTTGGCATTCTATAATATGTCTAGATATTACAGTCATGTTATAAATACGCTATAAGTATAAGTAGATCGTATGCTTTTTATTAAGTTTCAAAATGCATACAAATTTGGCAATAAAATAATTAGGATTATAAGACAAAATATAAAGACATACATTGACTTCGATATTTTTCAGTCATGATGTTTTACCACTGGCAGATGATTAAACTTCAAACTGTTTTCATTTGTTATAATAAAAATGAAGATGGACATATTATCGAGGAAAAAAGATTTCATTTTGTTGATCAATCTATACCTATACGATCAATTGCGCATGCGGGTGGCGCAGCAAAGGTCACGAACCCATTGAAAATACTGGGATATCATCCAGGTGCTCAGGGGAGAAAAACAATAACAAAAGCAACAACCAGTGGGCGGAAATCGCTCTGAATCAGTGCCTTGTTAAATGTGTTCATCATATGATTGTATTAATCATGTTTTTACACCGTCGACTTCCGTGTGCGATGTGTTCACTTCCAACAACCACCCGCTTATAATAACACGTCACATGAGATAAGCCATGTGCAAAAGTAACACACAAACTTCAAAGTCTACCCCTTGTCAACGTCCTGAGCCTTATAAAAATTGAAAGGTCGGCTTCCTGAGTCGACATCTCAATCTATTTTCATGTAAGTGGTAATAATTCCTGAGCATTAGAGAACAGATTGGCTTGTTTGGAATTTACTGCTTTTCATAAACTAGAATCTCATAAACTATTTGTCTCTGGAATCATCTGTGATATGAACTTATGTAGTGATTTCTCTAGAAATTATTTAACGTTATCTAAAATTAAACATTTAGTCACATTTTATTGTATATGACCAAATTAATAGTTACACTATAAAGATTTTAAGAAGGAATTCATTTGGGTTCTTTTTGCCTCAGTCCGCCCGTGTGTGGACAATATAACCAATTATCTATTATCAAGTTCATGATATTTCGTGAATACACCAACTGCATAACACCGTCTCTGACCACAAACCCAAATGGGTTGTACTCTATTCGCCTACAGTCTTAAAACAACAGTCTTGACTGTTGATTTCGCAATGATAAACCACCCAAACGGTCCATCCCTTGTGACAGGTGTTAATTAGAGGGTACCATTAAAGAATATATTCTACTACAATAAGCCTATTATTCCCTGGCAAGGGTTCACTTTTATGACATGTAATAAACCCTGTCCAGTTAGTCAGTGGGTCCGGTAAACTTTTATTTAATCAATGATGTAACGTAGGTCTATGTAATTTATGTTTATGCAAACCGTGACAGGTCAATTCTTTTTGTGCTTCTGTGGATAATAAGTAAAACATACACTTAAAACGGTATTTTGGAAAATGCTAAAAAAATCAGGGCAAATATGACAGTCAATATGAATTTTTAACACCTAGAACAACAAGGATGCAGACGAGTGAGGTTATACCAGGGATAATCTACAACGTCTTATAGTCTCCCTGGGTATACTATATAGAATTGGTTCTTAGTTGATCGCATAGGAGGACGAATACACTCCTAGGAGGACGAATACACAGTCTATACACTCACGGGGAGCCTTGGGAAAAGGAGAAACTGAAAGAAGTAGTGGTAAAATCCTTCCTAAATTTCCAAAAATTTCGAAGCCTTGGCAACATCATGTTTCCAATTTTAGAAATTTTTTGAAATATGATATTTCCAAATTGGAAATTTTTGGAAATCACCATTTTTTTTCTTGTGATAACTTTCAGTAATGATTGTTTTTCCATCGACATGTATGAGGATGTTTTGTTACAGTTATGATTATATGTGAATCATCACTGAAATGCAGTTGTTTATTTTTCATTTGTTTATCAATTATTTTAGGAAAAACACCAAATACTCGATGCAAGGCAATTGTATCAACGCAGCAGACATGTGTAAACTATGTCCAAACATATTTGCATGGTGGTAAGACTTCCGTCCGTATCCCCCCCTTAATTTTAACGATGAGGAAACTTTCTTTGAGTGGCATTTTGTCTTTCAGTATGTTCTGATACAATAAACAAATCACGTTAAAACTCATCCTTATCAGATGAGGAATATATACAGTATATATTCAGGTGATATGATTTGACTAGAATGAAATTAAAGGGGGGATACAGGCGGAAGTCTTTCCACAATCTTTTGAAGCTATTGAAATCATCAAACGTCAAACGATAACTCTTCAGGTCTCATAAAAAATGAAAGTTGGGCAAGCCCTCAATACCACCTAAATATAAGGCTTTGCAGCCCATAGGGCGTACACGAAAAAAATGGCTTGCTACGCGCCTGGCAAACGCACGAGAATTGCAATACGGGCCTCTAACCACTGATTCTCCGTGACCTAGAGACACATGTGACTGAGCGTATGTTGGGACGTCATCTGTCATATAGACCCTGAAGCAAATATATCCAAGCCCACGCAAGTCTACAAAATGTGGAAAGTCTAGATTTCCACAGCTTCAGGAGAAAGTCTCAGGGCTCCTTTTCATTATATTATATTTTTTTTTATTATGAACTTTTTTTCTGTAAAATATGTTCATATCAGGGACTAGTTGTTAATCTAGTTCTGACGGGTAGAGGAGCGGTGGGGTAGCCTAATGGTTAAAGCGTTGGCTCGTCACGCCGAAGACCCGGGTTCGAATCCCCACATGGGCACAATGTGTGAAGTCCATTTCTGGTGTTCCCCGCCGTGATGTTGCTGGAATATTGCTAAAAGCGGCGTAAAACCAAATTCAGTCAGTCAGTCAGTCTGACGGGTAGAAGAGAAAAGACAAAATGGATACTAGTGCTGTTACATTTTATTATACATATACATTCGTCCTAGTCTCGGTATAAATGTATATTTTCCACCAAATGTACCTATCGGAGAATATCGAAATCTAGGTTAAGCTATTTGAATCATATTTAAAATTAAAAGACCCAAACAATGGTTTGTTGTCCAAATTTTTGGTTTTCCATAGTCACAGAACGATAGTTTTCCCCCTTCCGTCTCTAGGAAAACTCACTGCAGGGTTGGGTTATGGAGTGCCATACCAAACACCCACAGCTGGCGGGACCAACATCTCCAGTAACATTTACATCTGCCAACGCTTAATTCGCAAGTGGTGAGGCAATAAGCTAATGAGGCTAAGGGTCCTGTACCATGTTTGTGAAATATCTATGATGCCTTATATGAAGTCTATCATCTAAGCAAGTCTAGCTATGTATGGCGTTAAGTCACTGCTTGAAGAAAGGCTCCTTTAGAATTTTATTTGGTAAATACATGTATTCGTATTTTCATCATATTGGAAAATACATAGACTAACGCTCAGTGTCTGAATATATATAATTTTGATAGCAACAAACAAACCCATTTAAATTGAAAAGGAGCCCCAGGCAGACACAAGATTCAGTCCGGCTAGCCATGACAGTTAGCTATAGATATGTTTACTTTGTAACCCGACCCCCAAAGTGAGTTAGGTTTCTTGCAGATGTTAACAGACCCTGGACCTGAGGAGATCTAGACTTGCTTCATTAAAGGCTTTAACATTGCAGAGAGGGCTTGGCAGTAGGGGAAATAATGTGGTTCAGGGACTGTGAGACAGACTAAGCAGTAAGGAAAATAATTTGGTTCAGGGACTGTGAGACAGACTAAGCAGTAAGGAAAATAATGTGGTTCAGGGACTGTGAGACAGACTAGAAAATGCATGGCAACCTACACTTCATAGTGACTATGATTAAGGCATCATTTCAAAACACAAGGGTTATTTCCTTTGCGTTAACTGACAGGCTTTCGGTGTCAAATTATTTGGAACTCCAGCCCAAGGTGGTATTATGCTGTCTGGAAATATGGCCTTTTTGTAATGCTTTGGTTGCACATAATGATAAGTAATTGTTGTACATATGATGTTTTTGAAGGATAATCTCAGCTGACTAATACTTTGCACGTGTTTTCCCCCACTCTTTCCATACCCGTAAAAGTTAATTTTCCATATATCTGTCTGTAAGAAAATACTGTAAAGTAATGGGATGGCTGAATTTGGCCACCTGAGGTAGTGACCACAGCACTCTTGTTATACTGCATTGAGAGAGGACAGAGCTCGGCAAGATACCAATAAATATGCTTGTCATTTAAATCTTTATCTGATGTTTGTGGAATGTGATTTTATAATTGAAGATGCTTCCTGCACCTGTAGCCCCGATATATACGTTGTTAGTCTGTGAATCTTCCAAATTACTTCGTCTCTTTTTTTCAATTGAAATTAAGATCTTTGCCTTTTATCAAACTAATATATTTTCAGTCTTAATGTGCCTATGTCGGAAATCAAACACCGGTTTTTGACCTGACAGGCGAACCCAGTCATGGGTATCACTTCACCATGTGTTTCTAATTATCTCAGTACATTATGGCGTGGTCGGACGCGCTAACGAACCCTATGTGACAGTTACATTACAGAACCATTGAAATACATGTTAAAGTAGTGCTAATCTTGTAACACTATATTTACCCATTTCCAACCATTTACGCATGTACTTAATATATAACAAACCTAACCCTGGTCATACGAGATTTCAAGGGTATTGAAATGCATGTCCTACAATCACAGCATTTACATATGTTACACATGTTAGGAAACACATGGAAACAATGGCCAGATTTACACACCTGTGAAATACATGTAAATGCAGTGTTGAATGTTCGTTTATTTTAACACCCCTTTAAACGTGTGTAAATCTGACGGCCAGATGATACGTAGATTTCAAACGTTGTTCATATGGCCGCCGGATGAAACGAGTATTTCCTGACGTCAGTAAATTTGGCTAATACACTCATTTTGTGTGGTGTACAGCGTGTGTTTGCTAAGCGATGAAGTCTTCGAGCCCGTGGGAACCGAACTCAAGATTAACGACTCAAACGGCACGGTCGTGTTAACCAACAACGGAATAAACCCCTTAAGGCTCGGCCGACCATTGGCGAGGACACTCGGACTGCCGCCGGACGAGATAAAACCCACAACCATGATCATGGGTACGAAGTTACCCGACCTAGTCCCATACCACGAACTGTGCATTCATCTCGATCAGCTTAGCACGACGGACAACATTCAGACTGAACGCCCTTCCACGCTGCTGAGAGCCGTACCGTCGAAGACGGAGAAGTACAACGATGGCAGAACCGAGTCGTTTTCATCGCGGCAGTACAAGAGGTTAACTCGGTGCACCATCCCGGAGTTGGTAATATCAGTTTTAGATATAAAGCATAATCCTGTATAATATAGGATACCTCAGCATAACGCTGCACATAAGATGACTAGCGCACAAGGACCCGGAAGGTTGAAGAGATGCGTCAATGTAGGGATCTCCGACCTCGGGGACACACGCGGGTTCGACGACCCCGGACTAGAGGGTAGACTGTACGCCTTACAGCTTTTAAAACAGCATTTACAAACACGTTGAAATCCCCCTCCGGTAGAACCCTAGGTGATATAGTCGATACATCAGGAGCGGCCCTCAACACTCGGCTCGACCTAGTCCGCATCGGTGATGATAGATGGTCGGTATACCCATCGTTTGGCGGCAAACTGTTCGACTTAGAAGATGTCGAGAGCACGACCGTTGCTCGAAACAAGCAGTATGCCCTCGTCTTCACCGACGACGATAGGTGGGTGTTGTTACCCTCTCGAGTCGATTGGTTTTTCAACATTAGTCTCGGTTCCCCCCTAAGTGTTCACGGACAACAAAGACAACTACCTAACCAAAGTCGTGAACAACGGAACCCTGCTCGTGGCTTACATCCTGACGCATAAGCGTAGCATAGTCATCAGCCCACATGCTGTTGAGTAAGCCCGAACGCAAGGCGAGAGGTTGCAGGTGGTGTCTGAATTCGAAGGCGTGGTCAACATCGTGGAGAGTCTACCAGCGAACTCCACACTGGTCATCCAAGTCTACCTAGGTGAACCACAGCGCGAAGTCGAAGTCGTGAAGGGGATCAGACTCCGGTGGGTGAAACAACCTCAGTATAACGTTTGCACTGTTTACGTGCGGGTGGGTGTCGACTCCCACACCAGTCTGCAGGGGGTCACCCTGACTGTGGAAGACACGATATCACTCACAAAGATATTCCTACCCGACAACATACACCTCATGGGGTTGAAGTGCACCCCTGAACTATTATCAGAAAAACAGTTGGAAACTATCTTGTAATAGTAATATAGCAATGACCAGTCATTGGCCCAAAATCACGCTCGGGGACCTAGGAGACACAGAGGGATTCGGTTGGTACGCCAGGGACGACGTCTTGTACATCCTACACTTGAAAGGCAACCTGTACAGGCGGGTGCCCCTGACAGACTTTAAAGAACCCGAATGGTTGATCAACATGACCCTCACCGCCCCTTACATCTCTTTAAATGAGCATAGACATGTCACCGAAATTAGGAACGGCTCCCTTCTCACGTCTTTCATTCCGAGTTATGAGGGGGTGATAGTTTCCCAATTTCCAGGTCGCCCGGTCAACATGTTAGTTTCATCCGTGGATTCAAATATAAGGGCCAACTCACCCGATGCCCTTATGACTATGGTACCAGGCTCCACACTCATCATAGAATGCGTTCTCGGAAGCGCTATTAAGGGGGGCCGGCAACTTCTCCCTGGGGTGACAGTACATTGGGACGCGATAAGGGTGTGGACCCCCGCATGTTGCCGTATGATCATACAACTTGGACAGGGCTTACCGCCCCCCTCAATCAGCCTCCTGGGGGTTAGTATAGACCAGAAGTTACCTATTGACCTTTCCCGTATCTTCCTATACAAGAATCTAAGCCTTACAAACCTCAAGTACATTGATCTCCCATTAAATGAAATCCAATTAAAAAATATCTTGTAGTATATATTATACGCACAGGATGGGGCTGTACCCAGTCGTAGCAGAAGTAGCGAAGACCCTGGAAACCGTAGATGGGTTCTGCTTGAGGCAGTTATGCGACGTAAAACGCCAACTAGAACAAGACCTCGACAGACGGGCAGCATTATGCAAAAAGTACCATAGAGCTTTTAATGTCGTGGACGGGACCGATACCGCCCTTATGACAACCAGCATGGGACTAGGGGCGGTAGGTGTTGGGTTGTTGACCACCATCGTGGCCACACCCATAGTGCTAGGCATCGAGATAACAGCTGGGGTGTCAGGGTTGGTGGGGTTGGTGTTTAAGTTTGCATCCCGCAGACTGCATCGTAAAGCGTTGAAACACGAAGAGATCAGGGTTCTAGCTGAAGCAAAGCTGAACACGGTAAGTGACCATATCTCCACGGCACTCACAGACAACAAGATCTCGGAGGAGGAGTTTCGTTTGGTCCTCTCTGAACTCACCAAGTACCATGAGCTGAAACAAGAGATTCGAACCAAGTCTCATAAGACTGCCATCAGAGAAGCCGAGAAAAAAAAGTACATAAAACAAGGGGTACAACAAGCCCGGCAAGCCTTCATCACGAAGACCAAAGAGCTCATAGGCGATTCACATTAAACTGTTTTGCTGAGGTCAACATGATATAGGGCGGTCACAATAGTGTCACGTAACCAGGAAGTGTTAGTTCGTGGTCATAGTGACCAGGAACTTAACTGGGGATTCAAACAGTGGTATACACACTAGCGGAGAGAGATAAGGGCCAGAAACGTGCTGTTACAGAGTCTTTTCTTGGAATTGATCTCGTACCACTATTGTATATACTACTAAAGTCTGTCTTGCTAAGATGCTTCTCGACCACTTTCATCCTCTTTTTGCCATCACTACAATCAACGTTCTGCCACTGCTTGAAGGCCACATCACTCTCTTGGATACGGGACAAGAGACAATTCAAATCAATCTCCTTAACTTGCCTTGCATAATCTTCTGGATTAGGTGGAACATGAACCCCTGCAGCTCTAGTCGCTTTCAGAAGCAGAGCCATGTTTTGATGTGTTTTGCATAGGCATCTGTTCTTTGACGTGTACCTTGTGAGTGAAAAATGTCTGGGACGCAGGCGACAGAATGTAGCAACAGATTCTGATGTGTACTTCAAGAACAAGTTCTTCAGACTGTCTGTCAACACTTTACGTTGTCTAGTTTCACCATCAATATCCTTTTGTCTGCCTTCCCTGGCATCTGTCTACTGTTGTCGTCTCTGGACAAAAAGTACTCAACTGACATCTTTACCTTTTCATGCAGGTCCTGCAAGCGCCGTTTTTTTCCAACAAAGCAAGTTTTGGAGCCAATACGAAGAGTTCTTCTGTTCATGTCCACGTTCCGACTAAGAGCACGTTTCATTCGGTATTTCTTCACAATTTCACCTGAAACAATCTGGTTAATCACTTTTTTCCCCTTTTCCCCAGTCACCTGTGTACCATATTTCAGTTCATCACTGACAACATTGGCCAGGAGTAGTTTCTTCACAACAACTTTAGGTAGTTTTGATGGACTAACACCACTATTCCTTAATTCTCCATCTGTTCTCTTCCTAGGTGTAAAATTAGATGTAGATGCAGATGAACTGCTTGCAACAGGATCAGTTTGAATAGTTGCCAAATTCTTCATCGTCCTCTCATACCTCTTACTGGCCCTCTTATACTTTCTCATCAGATCTCTATTCATGGCTGTGAGCTTGTTGATTTGTTTCCTCTGTCTGGCAGATACCCGGCTAATCCTGGTTCTTGTCCCGCTCCTGTCTGGAGAGACAAAGGGTAACTGTACCACCAGTGGATTTGATGTGGGAACCGTGCTGTCACTTGATTTTCATCCTCTTCTACCTCTGATCTCATAGTAGAATTATGACCATCCTGTTCCGCATCTCCTTCCTTTACTTCTCTTTTCTTCTGTCTGTGCTTGTGAACCCACCTCAAGACATCTTGTCGTCTCTTTCTTACATCTTTCTGTGATCTTTCCGATATTGGGACATAATATTTCCTCATTCGTTCCCTCTCCTTTCGGTGATATTTCTCCCCTTCTTTCTCTATCTTTCTCCTTCTGTAGTCTCTCTGAATCTTGGCTCTTGTCTTTCCCATGTTCCCTCTGCGAAAATGTAAGTATTAAATGAACAGTATGTCAGTGTGTACTCAACAGGAATAAACAATCGAACGTGTAAGCTTCGTTACCATGTATGTAATCTTTGTTGCTTACAAAAAGCAGAACAGAACCTGATAGGTTTCGTACATATAAGGCTAAATATCTTCCATGAAGACAGGTAATAGCTTGGAGGACAGGTTCCATCTTGAAAACATTGATTTACGTTTCTCTGTAGCTTCGGAATTTGAAGGAAATATCTAATTCTGCAATATTTGTAATCTTCGTTACCACTACTTTGAGACACTGTCTAATGTAAATAAATGTCCTCTTTATACCGCATATATGAAAAACATAAAATCCTTTGCACAAAGGGCCAAACGAAATCACATCCAAGGTACCTTCATCAATGATCTTTCGACAGTGTTGATGTAAGTTTGTTTCAAAAGTCCAGTCGTCTGTAATCACGTTACCATCAATGTATTTGCTGCACTGTCTAATATTTCCAAAATATACGAGCAGGGAAGGAATTTATGTATGAACAATATACTATGATTGTGTACACATATACACTGACAAGTATGCATACCTTTTCTTTGGTCGACAGTCAATCAGATAACATCTTCTGTCATTTAACGTTTTCAAAGTCGTCTTCTTGACGTAAAAGTGCAATGGCCGCTCTAAACCGCGATTTTCACAAAGGGATGTAACTCCCATTTGCACAGGGAAACATCCCAGCCATGCATACCACCATAAAACAAGGACATGCATACAAGGTCTTAAATGTGGTAACGCAAATTACATCACGAAAATTACACCTCGACTTTCTTTCCCTTGTCATATTAAAATCATGTGTCACTTGTACATGTTTAAATTGAAAAAAAAAATGTATCGAAGATTACAGAAATTGGGGACAACATGTCGACACACATATATTATTTTCTGTTATGGGCTGTTGCAAAGAGCCCTTCGATACTGCAAGCACCGGAGGTTTTCATGATACAGTTTTCCCGGTAACCCCCCACTACCCCTACATGCCACTACCCCTACAGCTTACAACAACATCGTTTACGGTCTGTTGCACTGTTAATCTCCTGCCTGTTACCTATTCCATACAATGGACTAGTCCACTTAAGAGACATAACAACACACAGCTATAAGACTGAGAGAATGATTTTAATGAAGGTTGATATCATCATATGTCATCATCAAGATTTTAATAAGGATTAACAATAAGTTGTCATCATGATTAATTGATGAACATTAACAATTAATTGTTAACATTCAATGTACATAGTACAGTGTTGATACCCATAGTACAGTGTTGATACCCATAGTACAGTGTTGATACCCATAGTACAGTGTTGATACCCATAGTACAGTGTTGATACCCATAGTACAGTGTTGATACTAAACCCCTTTAAATAGAAATATGATTTTTGTCTTAATTCCGTGTATTTATTGCATGTAAAGAAATAATGCACAGCATTTTCGACTGGATGTCCACATGAGCACGAGGGGCTGTCGATGATGTCTATCAAACCTATCAACATTCAAATCAAATCAGTTTAGATAAAAAATAATAGTTTTGTTATCTTGTCTTAATATCGAGTTTTTTTAATCGGGATAAAGTATCAATATTTTGAATTTCCGAACTTAGGGATTTCCACAGTTTTATTGTATCAGGTAGAAATGATCTGGCATATGTTGTCGGTAAGATGAAAGATTTGTAGAAAATGTCTAAACTTTTACGCGATAATCGATATTTCAATACTCACTAGAGGTTTATCTTTCATCATGAAACTAATCAACTTTTAGCTGATCCCAAATTTCCTTGACACAAAACACTAAACAACAGCTTAATCCCTCCCTTGATCTCATCTGTATACTCTATGCACTAATCTCTCCTTGGGTCAGTCCATTATGCCAGACAGGTAAATGCCGTGTGTTTTTTTAACTAATTGTAGGGGTACTGGTGTGTAGGGGTAATGGCATGTAGGGGTTATGGGGTACAACCGTTTTCCCTGACCTACAGTGTATATAATGATTAAGTAGAATGGATTTATTAGACCACCCCCATTGTGCGACAAGTGCAAAATGGGCAAAACGAGGTGTTTATACTCGTATGTATTGTACTAAACACCATATGTACACATGCTATCAGTTTGAATAAGTGGTTCTCCCTGTAACTTCGTGATAAAAGTCATAGTAAACCCCAAATATTCAACTTAAGTGCCTACGGCAAGAAATTACACAATTGGTGCACATTTCGTGAGAATTGGTGTGTAACGCTCTTAATTGGATCTAGTCTTGATTTCCCAATCAAAAGAGAGACATGTATTCTTCCTTCTGAATTTACCAATCTCAAATATGATACTGCACCATAGCCTGACAGTGAGGCGTCCGCAAAGTGATTTACCTCACACGATTCAATTTCTTCAAAGACATCCGGAACGACACACCGAGGAATGAAGAAACTTTCAATCTGAGATAAATTTGCCAGCCACTTAGACCATCTTTCAGAGTTAATCATTTCCAGTGGAGAATCCCAATCTTTATCCATTCTACACTCATCTTGAAATATTTTCTTGGCCTGAAGAATGTATGGACACAAGAAACCAAGCGGGTCATAAAGTGAACTGATCACACTGAGTAGTCCTCGCTTTGTTTCCAGTTTGACCTTCTGAGTGAACTTGAACGTCAATTCATCTGTTTCCGTATTCCATCGCACACCTAATGCCTTTTCTTGGGGAAGCTGATGGTTGATAAGATCAATGCCTTTGAAGTTCTTTGAATGATCCTCCTTTGGAATGCTTTCTAGGACCTGACGGCTGTTACTCATCCATTTTCTGAGTTTGAACCCACCTCTTCGCAATAGCTCAGATAAACCTTTCACAATGTCTATCCCTTTGTTTTCTGAAGACACTGACTTAAGACAATCATCCACATAAAAATCTTTGTACACCGTTTGGATTACCTCATCGTCATAATTCCCTTTGTTGTCTTCAGCTGTTTTACGTAGAGCATAGTTCGCTGCACTGGGACTCCAAACGCCCCCGAATATGTGTGAGGTCATCCTGTAGATTTCAGGTTCAAGCTTCATATCATCGTCTTTCCACCACAGGAACCTAAGCACATTGCGATGTAACTTTGTCACTTTAACTTGATGAAACATTGATTCAATGTCTGCAGTAATTCCAATGCGATCTTGTCTAAACCGCAGAAGCACTCCGATGTGTTTGTCAAGTCAGGGCCTTGGTATACCGCAGAATTCAAACAAGTCTGTCCATACTTCGCTGAACAGTCAAATACTATTCAAAATTTTCCAGGTTTCTTGTCAGAAACAACTGCATAATGTGGCAAGTACCAAGTCATTCCTTTACAACTATCAACCTCTTCAGCTGATACCTTTTCTGCATAACCCTTGATGATCAAGTCATGGATTTCAGTTTTGTAGTTTTCAAACATGGTCTCATCTTTGACAAGTTTCATACCAAGCATCTCCAAACGGGTACGAGCAGCAGAAAAGTTGTTTGGTAAGTGCTGAGGACATTTCTTAAAAGGAATTGGTAATTCATAGTGTCCATTTTCTGTCCTCACTTCATTATTCCAAAGTGTTATGACTGTCTCGTCATCCACCGACATCTGTTGGCTCTTAACCAGAGATTCCAAGGAATTGTCAACTTGAACAAAATTGGCCGTGACGATTTGCGGAGTTCCTTGATTTACACTACAAAAATGACTTGGTTTCCTGAAACCTGGAAACCATCTGTATACTGGGTAATTTGGGAATCCAATTGGTTTCCATTCACTGAAACGGAGTAACTGAGTTTTCAACTAGATTCCATTTTGGATTCTTTGATTTTTGCATTTCTGTAAATGGAAACAAACGAGAAACTAAGGTTAGAGGTTTCTTGTTGGTTTCCATTCCTGGAATTTGCAATTGAAGTTTCAGTAAATTGAAACGAACATAAAACCAGAATATGTAGTTTCATGTTGGTTTCGTGTGCACTGTTTTGCACTGAGTAACTTAAAATTTTCAAGTATTTGGCATGAAGTTGACCATCCTGGCATTTCATATAATGGGGAATTTTGAAAATCTAAATAGATGGATGATATTCGACGATGAGTAACAATTTTCATTGTAATAATGAAAAATCTCAAACGTCAAAAAGTGAAATTTGAGGGAAAAATCGGTTTAATTATGTTTGCTTTAGAATGTGAAAGATTATAAGCATTTAGGAAGTTTAGTATAATGTAGTTCAAACAATTGTCAATCCGGTACATACATTACGGATTTCTCAATAACTAGAATATCAAGGAATTGTACTATGAATAGAGGTTGTGAGTAATGTTTACCATTAAAAGCATTTAAAGTTAGTATGCTTTGACAGTGAGTTCAAGTACTTGACAAATAATCAGTGTCATATCATTTGTATGTCGGGGTCTGTGTGTCGGCTTCCTTGTTGTCTCGTCTTAACGGGCACCTATTATCAAAATGAAATTGCTGTATGTAGAAGTAATGAGTCGGTAATCCGTGGGCACGCGCGAACTCGTGACATTTCATAAAAGCAGTGGTTTTATGTACTGAAGTGGTCATTTTCGTCTTTTATGTCTTGAAATCACAACCAAATTGGGTCAGATAATGTTTTCATACCTGCCAATCGAAAAGGGATTAGGTATTTGTTATTACCCACAATGCCCCTTCACACAATTGCCGCCATTTTGTCACTTGATCTCATGAGAAGTTGTTTTGAAAGTGGGCCAAAGTGTCTCCCGTTAACACAACAAGGAACCCAGCACAATGAATTATTCCTTCGCTTGTCGATGTTATCTGAATCAAGAAAAAGGCAATGCGAGTTACACTAGAAGCTTTGGAGGCTCGGGTACGTGAAAACTTGAAGACAGGAGCAGTCGTCGATCGCGGAGGGAGAAAGGGAACATTACACGACCATGTCAGGTACAGTGTAAATTTCTTGAATGAAGCAAGAGCTCATGATCATGTTATGTGTAACGTTTAATGTACATAAGTAGCTAGGACAATAAATATGAAATTAAAATTTTAGACTTGATGGAACTCTATAAGCAAATGCGTGTCGAAATGTTGGCAAGACATATGGCTTCCTTTACTTAGTCAACTCAAGAACTCGATTGTGATTTGGATCAGGTCACATACGACTAAATGGTTCATTACCGTAATGTATGAAATATTATCTTTGCAAAAACAATATGAACCACAAATTTATCCAGCAAGGTCAAGATAACTTCCAAACGTATTTAGAAGTATTCGAATATTATTGCAAGAATTCCAATGATTGGAAGTTCTATTTTAAAGTTTATTATTGAAAATTGCTTTTGATATTTGTACCACTGAAAACAATACAGTGGGGGATAGTGAGTCATTTTGCAATTATAGGAATTCTCTGACCAGATTTGGTGCATGGTTAGAGTGAAGTTTCAAAATTGTTTGCCTAGTTATTAGAGTTACAAAACAGCCTATGACCAAACAAAAACGACAATATTTTTCAGCCAACTTTTAAGACGATATTTATCATGATACTATAATTCTGTGGAGTGGATAAATTGTCAACACAATATTTTTGGAAACTGTTTTTTAAAATGTTTTCAAGTCAGTATAGGATAGATTACTGATGTATGAGGTAATTTAAGTTAATCATCTGATGTAAACAATTTTACACTTAGAATGTTTAACTCATTAAGCCCGAGAGCCCCATCACTACTCAACACCTGGAAGCCCTCGCTGATTGCCCACTCTCTGTGCCGAGACTAATTAGTGCTAGTCACACCTGATTTCCCTGGCAGGTTTCGGGGATGACAGGAAACTGTCTAGTCATACAAACAAGTCCTGATTGTTTAATTGTGTCGTAAAGATATATGTTGAAAGAAATCAGGTGTGAATACATGTCGTGTATTGCAAGCTTTATGTAATTTTATTGCAAGTTTCTCTTGTAGACCTTTTGTCGGCTTGTACATTTATATTTTATCACAATATGCATACACATGTATTCTTTGTATGTAACAGATGAGACACACGTTAACAAATTCTCTCTTATATCATTGTGTGAGGTTTAAATTTACAAAACATCTATGACAATGACATACTGTAAAGAAGAATTTACTTTCATACTTTATAATCTTTGACGAAAATAGCGGTTTTGCTGATACATTTCTAGTGTTTACGAATTATTTTAATGAAAGTACTATAACGCTAGTCTGTGACTAGCACAAAGCACATTCATAGCATTGCACTTTATTTCATACAGATTTAATGCAGAAAACATACGTGACCATACAAACATACATATACAAAATGTATACTACATATTCCTTGCATAGACATAAAACAAAGAGTCACGTGATAGGGCGTCATCAAATTTCCCGAATAGAACGTTCGGTATCTCAACTGTTCAATGTAGTGGCTGGTCATATGTTATCTGCGACCAATCGTTTCATGAGATACCTGTCACAGAGGAAAGGACAGGTGACGGGGCGTGGGCGAAATTTCTGAAGAGCACGTTTGGTCACTCGGCAGCTTTGATAGAGATTGGTTATTGGCTATATCCTTGACCAGTCGATATGCTGGGTTTCGGCTTTATCAACTCAAGCTGTCATGTAACAGTTTGTGTATTGTAAACATACACACTGGTATCTCAACTGTTCAGTATAGTGGCTGGTCATATGTTATCTGCGACCAATCGTATCATGAGATACCTGTCACAGAGGAAAGGACAGGTGATGGGGCGTGGGCGAAATTTCTGAAGAGCACGTTTGGTCACTCAGCAGCTTTGATAGAGATTGGTTATTGGCTATATCCTTGACCAGTCGATATGCTGGGTTTCGGCTTTATCAACTCAAGCTATCATGTAACAGTTTGTGTATTGTAAACATACACACTGGTAACGATGTATGAAATATACACATAAGACAAATAGGAGTAGATAGTCACTTTGGCGAGTTTATTTGTCCTCATTTTAGTGTTTTTCGATAAGTAAAACAAAGCGATTGAAATCCAACCACTGAGTAGAGGTAGTATTTATTTTCATATACATTTTATGCACACAACTAGTACATAAAACATAATGGTTTGCTGTACATGTAAATATAATCTTCACCTTGATACGAATGACTATCCAAACTAGAGTACACGCATTACAGAATTCACGAGGTGACACTATACTGAATTATTATAGTGTATAAATTTGAAGTTGACACCCCCACCCCCAATATTTATGAAGGTGGGCGTGCCTATATCTTTACTGAATGCAAACGAGGTTCATAAGATTACAGATGTGCATGCATGTATAAACATCACAGAGAGGGGCGTGACTCCATAAAGCAAGATGTCCAATGATATAACAGCGCATCTGTTTATTTTACACTTGTCACGGGACAAACCTTTCAACAAGGACGTAACTACATATGCATTCTACCGGAGGCTGTTATTTCAAGGTCGAAAGAGGCGTTCAATTATCTCATTACTGTAATCTGCTTGAATGATTATACGCATGTGTATCGATACCGTAACTGATATACTATCCAGCTTTTATTGACGATGGATCAATAGAGACTGAGTTGATTGATACACGTGATAATTGCACCGGATTTGATAATTACACAGATCAAATACAAACGTTTTACAGAATGCTCATGTAAATTGCATAGAAAACTGACAATTCAAATCAACATGAAACTTTCAACAGCTTGAACAAAAATGCTTGAAATACCTTTGTATGGCTTACATGTAATAACTTATGATATTACTTCTGTCCATGTGTGACAATGTTTTGAATTACCAACTTACTGTCTTTTGTAACAAACGTAGTAAAACATTTCATTGTTGTAATAACACTGACATGTATATATGTATTCGATGCAAAGGCGCGACTTATCACTTTATATTCGCTTAGGTAACATTACGAACTTTAGATTATGGAAAACAACTAGTTACAATTCAGTAAACTTCAAATTAGTAAGTTCAATTATGTTTAATCTATTCGAGCTTGGATGTATAATTACTTGTGTTTATACATTATGTTTCAGTATATGAAACATGACAACGTAATGATGCCTAAAAAGTAAATTCAAACTATTCTATTGTGTTTGAATTCTTTGTATGTCCTTGAAATTTCGTATATTGTTTCCTATTTATTAGGTAGTTGAAGGAAATATAATTTTTAGTAACCTCTAAACCATTACATCTAATTCAATCAAGGTGCATACGAAGTATTTTAGTATCCATTCCCAAGGAAGAGTACCAGGCACTTACCTCTGTAAAACATCATAATCCCCTTTCTCGCCGACATGCGTTCATTTGCTAAACGCTGTACAAGCCTATGATAATGATTAGCAATTGTTATCAAAACACTTTAAATACTTCTTCTGATTGATACTAAAGGTGGGATCTCTCGTAAGAAAAGCTAACATTTGCTCAGTACTGCTAAATTGGTTGAAATAATAGGTACAGTGCGATTTTTAAAAGTACAACACACATGTGCGTCTCTCGCTGAATAAGAGGTGCTTTCTGTTGACGACTGTATGTGGCTCTCGCTGTGAGAAACTGCTAATTACCTGCCCCATAAACACGTCACTCGCTGTGAGGAGCTGATTAATTTGCCCCATATATGCGTCTCTCGGCCTTAATGAGTTAATATTTCAATGTCTAATGCTTATAGTTTTAGCTGTAGCATTTGTAGACAGATGGTCCGGTTCAAGAAAATGGCGGCCATCTTTAAAAATGGCCGCCAAAAACATATTTAGCTGGGCATGGGAGTTGTCCATCAGGTGATTTCATAAAGTACGTACCTTAAGCTATATGAAAATCATAGTGACTGTTTGCCCCTCAATTTGGTAGTGAAATCTCATATGGCTCATGGACTATGATGCCGGAAGGGATGAACGGCCAAATGTCAGTAGAAAGGTATTTGTATTGACGACAACACCATCTTTCTTTACAGTAAAACATTTTACTGCAGTTACCGCCTGTTTCTTCAACTCCGTAGTGATTTCTTCTTCGGACATGTCTGACAGGCAACGAGCCCTATCACGAACAATGCCTCTACAAGAATTTAGTGTCCTGTGCACAGACACAGCAACCTCAATATTTGCAAATGTTTTGATCGATAGCAAATTTAGAGACTGCTGTCTCCGTGCACACTTCACAAGAAGTGAACCACTACGCAGACGGGTGACATTGTTTTTCCTCACCACAAATCCAAGATACTGCCTTTGAAATAGCAAAAGGGTTACGCTTGATCGATGAAAAATCAGCAGCGTCAGTCACCAGAAATTCGATCCCAAGAATAATTATTTGGAGAAATATTTCCACTTGAGGGATCTAAATCCTCAAAACCTCTTTTCTTCTCACTGCAACATGAACCAGCATGTAGTAGGAAATGATTCAATACCCCTGCTCCTAACCCACCATGAAGCGTCAACAAGGACGGTGTCAATAAGCACCGGGTATCCAAGATGCTGACACCAAGGAAACAGAGGTGTTATCTCCATGCACAGGGCCTGGCGTGACCAGCCGATTGATAGGACCGGGCCCATTCTACCACCCGTCTAAGTGAAGTCAGGGGCAAAGTGGTGAGTTGGGCTCAGGAACGCTGTTCCTGGAACAAGTGCCCTCAATCACCAGACTCCCTTCCTCCACCGACAAAGGGGCGCAACCCACGGCAAACAGGTTGCCCAATTCGGTCTTACGACCAGCACTGGGGTGCTGTGGACCAAATATACCCCCGGGTCCACACGAGGGGTTGAAGGGCTCTTAGCGTTACCCAGCACCCACCATGTGAAGGTGGCTCTTCACTGGTGTCCTATGACTTTCGGGCTTCTGAAAGGATCGAAAGTCATCACTATTTTCACCCAATTAATTATTAACCTATTCTGAACGATTTTAATGCTATATATTTGCGTGAGGTCGTATGAAGGAAGTTCCTATAACTCCTATAGCTATATGTAATGATTTCCAGCAATCTTCATATGCCCACGTACTCTAAAAAAACTATTTCAAATCCTAATGACGCAGCGGCGTCGGTGAAGAGATGTAGAGAACTATTAGACAACCACACTTGTTTCCATAACATCGAGACCCCGTTATGCTGATTCAGAAATTGTAACCATAACTTTAGGTCGTCCTTGGCCTGTTTATTTAACCTTATCCTGTGAGAGGGTTTCATTAAACCAAGCGTTATTCCAAGATCATACAGTCTTCTCAGAAATGCCCTGCCTGGTACTACTTTACAAGTGATATTAAGATAACCCCAAAAGGACTGAGTCTAACCTGCTTTTTCTTATACATCTTGGCAGTCAAGTTCCTAGCCTTAGATAATTTCTCCACAGGTAGCCTGGCTTCCATAGCTATAGTGTCTATTTCAATCCCTAGAAACTGGAGAGACAGTTCGCTGGCCCGACGGTTTTTCTCCGGGGCTAAGGGAACCCTGATATCTCTGCACAGATTTAAGAGCGCATCAAGTTCGCGTAGACAATTGTCCTTGCTACGAGATATAATGAAGAAATCATCTAACATATGCAGCATTTCGCCAGTAAAAGTTAGGAGCATCTCCGGATTTGAAATATCCACCATCACCGACGCAAAAGCGAGACCTAAAACCCTCAAGGGGGTTATTAATAATTTCCTTTTCATATCCATCAAGCCACTGTTCAATTTCATCAACGTTTATTGCGATTAGACGATTTTGTCTACCAAGGTCTTTCTTTTGCAAGCATTTACTGAAGCTGTGGCTACTTGCGCATTTGGGGCAGGCGTGACTGTATCTACATCCGCGGGATGCTCGGTCCTCCCAGTCTTGGGTTTCTTGGATACACTGGCACTTGCGAGCTCATCTTCCTATCCAAGATCAACGTCGTCACCAGTGTCGTTCTATGGCTGACTTGAACGTTGACATGCTGTAACTTTGACCGGAACTGACGTGAGAACAATGAAAACATATACCAGCAGAGGCAATGTCGTAGCTACCCTTATCAAATACATCGATAATATATAGGCCTAAACTGTCCTAAACCACTGTGAAATTCTGACACTAAACTAAGGCCAGAAATGCTTGGAAAATGAGTTTTGGCAATTATTTGATAATGGTTGATATTTCAGATTTGAAACTCATATATAATCATTCATACCACCTCGACCTAATATGGCATATGAGTAATCACGATGTACCATTCCCTAATCATACTGATTACTCGTAAAATATCGAAAAACTTAGAAAAAATTCCATGGTAGAAACACTTCTAAGAAACAAACTATACTGTGACCCACCTGGCAGGCAGACAGAGTGACAGCGTTATGTTACGCACGGGCAGTGCATGTCAGGGAACGTTTTAAAATATCAAGTGTCAGTATCACTGCTGGTCGAGGACTCTAGCGGAATTACAACAGGTGCAACTCGGCTGACGTTAACGCCGTCCCGCAGACGGTATTCGTCCTCGGTTTTGAGAACACGGTCCTCAGCCTTTTGCCACACTTCTGGGGTAATTCTCGCAAAAGAAGCACATATACCAACTCTTTAACGTCCGAAAGCGTGAATGTCGTGTTATTGCGAGCAATTAAATTCTTACAGTCACCCCAGATCAGCTCATGGGATTGAACTCAGATCAGCTCTTTGATCTGCCGGATTGAACTCACAGTGCCCGCTGATTGCACTGGTGCAAGTGAGAAAGCTGGCCACACTGCACAAGCCGTTGCCAATGACTTCCAGGTCAACGTTCGGACCATCTACAGGTTGCAGCAACGTTTCCGGGCCACCAACACCACAAATGATCGCCCCCGTACTGGCAGACCAAGAGTTGCCACAAGACGACAAGACCGCCATGTTGTGCGACAGCATGTACAGAATCCAAGAATTGTCTTCACGTGATCAACCATGGCGATAAACACGAAGTTAGGTCAGTGAAAATAAATGACGGATTAAGACAATATTGAAACGTTTTTGGGAACCCTACGCGTGACAGCAAGTGTGTGAAGTACCTAAGTCACTGCTTACCTACCATGGGTGTGACTCTAGGACTCTGGAGGGCCAGAATAGGACAATTTTGTTATCGAGGTAAATCAACATCCTCATTTCGCCCAGGTATAACGCCCCCGAATGGGACACGACTTTTTTTACGTCTGTCATTGATCATTCTGACACTACTGGTTGTTGCTGGAAACGTTGAACGTAATCCAGGACCTGATGAAATCACGACTCAACAGACAAAGTAAATCATCGTCTCAGAAAAGAGTACAGACTCGTTTGTCCACGAGAAATGTTACAGGTGCTTGCGTAGGTCTAGATAGAGATGAACAAACCTGTACACTGAATGACCTCGGTATAACGCTCCAGTCCATCAAAATAGAACTTACCTCCCTTAACAACAAGTTCGATGTGTTTACCCATGACTTCAACAACAAGATAGATGAGCTGAAGAAGGACAACCAGAAGCTTCAACAGAAGGTTCTCTTATTGGAAGAAAAGGTTGACGTTATGGAAGGTAATTCACGTAGAAACAATCTGATAATACATGGAATTAATGAAAAACCACGAGAATCTTGGGAGGAATGTGAAGAAGAGTGACACACTCAATTTAGAAAATGCGCATTCAATTCCAATTGAACGAGCTCACCGCTTACACTCGAGGTCAAGGAACAGACCAGTCATTGTGAAACTGACTTTTTTCAAAGATAAATCTGTAATCCTTGCTGCGGCTAGAAAACTATTGAAAGGAAATGAAATTACAGGGTCTCAGATGACTACACAGAACGAATAAGAAAAATACGATCTAAACTTTTTCCATTCATGCAAGAATTCCGTGAAAACAATAAAAACTGCTTTCCTTTGTTATGACAAACGCATTGTGGATGGTGACGTCTATGTGTATGATAAAATGCAAACTGATATCCGAAAAGTAGAACAACGTCGAAACTGGACCACATCTAAGCAAGCTCAACCCCCAACTAGATCTTCACAGAAATAGGACAGTGGTCGTGGCCTACCAGATGGGGACTACGATCAACAACAACACAATGGTGGACTTAGTATAAACTTCTGGAACATTCATGGACTTCGATCTAAACTGTTTAATAAAGAGTATCTTTACTTTTTTGAACAGTTTGACCTATTCTGTTTGATTGAAACAATGTGTTCAAATTCAACTAATATTTTGCAAAATTTATTTCAGCATTACACTTAATTCCATTCCGATGCTAAAAGGCTTAGTGTCCAGGGCAGATATTCTGGTGGCATAATTGTTGGTGTAAGGAATACATATGCACACAGTTTTGAGAGAGTGTATGTAAATTGGGAAAACTGTGTTTTCTTTAGAATTAATGGTGCGAATACATGTTACCCATTATTCCTGGGATTTATATATATCCACCCAGAAGGTTCCCATATCACGTGGAAGGAAATGGAATAGATTTTCTAGAGGAGAAATTGTTGCAGATCACATCTGATAATGAAGCAGATTTTCAGTTCATTCTAATGCCAGAATGTCACAAGAACAATATTATATACTCGATGTTGATACTTCCTACATACCTGTAGCTCAAGACTATAATTTAGATGCATTCTGTTGCCCAAGACAATCCTGTGACACTGTTATGAATACTTATAGGAGATGTCTTCTACAACTATGTAAGCAGTACAACATACATATTGCCAATGGACGTATTTGGGGAGATACACCAGCAAATTATACATTTATATCTCATCAAGGATGTAGCTGGGTTGACTATTGTCTCATGTCAAGTACAATTTTCCACAAGATGAATGATCTAGAAGTCTTATGTAGAACTGAATCAGACCATATACCTGTTATGTGTTCACTGGTAGATATATTACAACCGTTACATTCAACTGTGACAAATACAACAATGCAAATGATTGCAACTGTTCGATATAAACTCCCTGAAAGTGCAAAGTCTGGATTTATCCATATGCTACGATCAACTTTAAACGATAGTATATTTGAAGAATTTGAAAGACTGGTTTTCAAGGACATAAATGCAGCAACATACAGGATGACTGAAATCTTTACATTCTGTGGGGGAAATATGTTTAAAGGAAAGAATTCTCCAAAACAACAACCTCCATGGTTTGACAAAGAATGTTCAACGTTAAAGGCTGAGAAATACAAGTGCTTAAACAAATATAGGAAATACAAGTGTGCAACAAATCTACAGAAATACATTATGGCAAAATCAAATTTTACGGAACACTGTAAACACAGAAAGATGGAATATGAACAAAAGATAGCTGAAAATATCAACGAAGCGGTCAAGAGCAAAGATTGTCAAACATTCTGGAATACAGTGAAATTGTCTTTGTCAAATGAGAAGATTACCTATGATATGAATTCAAATGAATTCAATGAATACTTCAAATGCCTTTTAAGTTGTGATAAATCTGATAATTTGAATGACTTCGATCAGCAAGTCAACGACTTTCACAAATATGATGATTGCTGTGAAAATATATCGAATACGGACCTATCTTCTGAAATAACAAATCACGAAATCACAAAGGCTGTTGAACAACTCAAAAACAATAAAGCCCCAGGAGAAGATAGGATTCCTGCAGAGTTTCTTAAAGCGGACATTGCTAATATACTTCCCTATATGAACCTACTATTTAAAAACATTTTGAACTGTTGTATTTTCCCAGAAGCATGGAACATCGGAATGATCATACCATTATATAAGTCAGGTGGAAGAGATGATCCCAATAACTACCGTGGAATATCTTTACTAAACGATATTGGAAAAGTATTCACTATTATTATTGAACAACGATTAAGATCTTGGATGGAACTAAACGAACTTCTTGCAGAATCCCAATCTGGCTTTCGTGAAAAGTATTCGACAATTGACAATATATTTACTCTTCAAGCATTCTCTACCAAATACTTATCAAGATCGAACCCCTCCTAAAGTAAATACTGTAAAGTTAAATGCAATACCTATGTATGGATGGGAATTATATGTTGGTCTGTTCTGAGTCAAAAACACCTTGGCGATACGATACACTCTTTATTCTCGTTAAGACGAGGACAGATTATCATCCTACGCATTACGTTAGGGGTCTACCATGTTAGATAGGACATTTCCTGATAAAGATGTGGTATACTTATATCTTCCTATAAACGTGGAGTACTTTAAAAGGAAATCATTGACAATTTTGGACACTTGGTTAGCCATCAATTCATGAAACTGTTATGAAAATGTACTTTGGACACCTAGCTACTTACTATATCTACATCTAGATGCACTTCGTACAACATGCGGCGCAGTTCGTGTCACTAGTCATCATAGGTTATATATCGAAACAATGTCTAAACCATTACAAGAATGAAGGCGCGACATGAAACTAATAAATTTTCACAAGATGACTAACGATCTCGCACCTGACTACTACTGTGACCTTGTCCCTTAATTTGTCTCTGAAACCAGTCAATATAATTTCCGTACTAAATTTAAGTTACAAACGATAAATTGTAGGACTAAAATATATGAACAATCGTTCCTACCTGACACAATTGAAATTTGGAATTCATTACCTGATAATTTAGTATTCGCTAACTCAATCGGTGAATTCAAATCCCTGCTTAAAAATGATGAATCAAATAATTATCTAGATTTAACTTATGGCAGTCGATTCTGTCAGATCGTACACTGTCGACTTAAGCTCGGCTGTAGTGATTTGAACGCGGATAAAGTAAATATACACATTTGTAACAACCCTGAATGTGCTTGTGGATATCACAATGAAGATACAGTTCATTATCTTTTTACATGTAAGTTATACACTGCTGTTAGAAATAATACCTACTTCTATGTAAATGGCCATAGTCTCCAAACTGTGTTATACGGAATACATCCGGCAAACAACGATGTCAAGAAGAACATAATAGAGTCCCTGCATCAATACATCTTTAAGTCTAACCGATTTGATAAATTATTCTTGACAATTATAATATTATGTAAACAATGAATGAGTGAGTGAGTTATTATTTAACGCCACGTCGGCAATATTGCAGCCATATCGTGACGAAAACATATGTGACATTGAAATGGAATATATGTATATTATAAAAACCTGTCGATGAAGGACAGTAAAACAACTAGAATATCACAATTACAACTAAAACTAATGTGGAAAGTTAAAACTAAGAGCATTATTTTGACAATACAATATATAAACAGGCTATAGATCGCAAACAACTGAAGGTAGATCAGGGACCATGGGGACTTACAGTACCTTTGCTACCTGCATGGACCCTAGTTGGATTTACACCATCCCTTCAGCTGTTGGCGATTGTAAGAAATGTTAGCCAAAATTAAAATAACAAGAATACCACGTTTAAAAATCCTGGTAAGTTTGAATTGACTTTGAAAGTTTTGGGACTTTCGTACCCTCTCAGGAGGACAATACTTTTACGCTACTTCAACCCCCTTTGAGGTACAGCCACTAACAATCTAAGTTGATAATCTGAACTACTAATTATAAAACTTGATCTATTTACAAAACATATATCAAAATTCATTTAACAAATCTATCTCTTTTAAAAAATCAATGATTAAATGATAATTAACTTTATTAGAAAGGTCCTTTACAGTTTTGATGTTGAAATATTTGTCCCTTATGATTGAGAATTCAACACAGTCAAGCAGGACATGCTTGACCATGGTTCTCTCATCACAATGGAAACAAAACGGAGGATCCTCACCTTTCAAAAGGTATTCATAAGTATATCTTGCGTTGCCAATAGGACATCCTCGTATGATGACCTCTTCAAATCTGGACTGACAACCCAAGTAAGTGTAACCGATATAGGGTTTCATTTCATGTAATTTATTGATACATAATTGGGTGTCCCACTTCTTCTGCATCAGATCACGGATGTAAGTTCTAATGCTAGCTTTGTAATTAGAGTAAGGAAGAAGAAGTGGTGTCACAGACTTGTTGAGTGCTGCCTTGGCAGCAAGATCGGCCATTGTGTTCCCAGAAATGCCAACGTGGTTGGGTAACCAACAAAAGACGACGTCGTATTGGCCAGTTGCAAGATCATTATACAATTCAATTATTTCAACAAAAAGTGGATATTTGCAAGAAAGAGTTTTAATAGCCTGAAGGCAAGAAAGCCAATCGGAAAAGATTATGTATTGTTTATATTTAGGATGTTTATTAATATATTTTACGGCCGTTAATATTGCATTAGCTTCTGCTGTGAAAATAGAGCTGTTATCAGGTAATCTAGAAGATATTGTTTTGGAGCCAATGACAGTGGCACAAGCTACTGCGCCACCATCCTTGGACCCATCTGTAAATAAGGATTTGTATGTATTATATAAATTTCTTAACTGACTAAATTCGTGTTTATACTGTAATTCATTAGTTTCTGACTTTTTAAATGTGGTTAATGTTAGGTCAACGTGTGGCCTCACCAATTGCCAAGGAGGAAAAGAAAGCAAACGGGAAGGAGAGATATTTTCTAGCTCAATGCCAGCAGCGGAAAGGTTAGACTCTTAGTCTCAGAGGCGGAACAAGAGAAGACTTTTTACTGTATAGATCATCATAAAGAGGATTAAAAACACAGTTAAATGCAGGATTTGAATCATTAGAATATAGTTTTGTTACATACTGCAAGGATAATCTTATACGGCTTTGTGTAAGAGATGGCTCATCTGCCTCGACGTAGAGACTACCAAGAGGAGAGGTTCTAAAGGACCCAAGACAAAGTCTTAGGCCTTGGGTTTAGGTTGCTTTTGCAGGCTCCACCATAAACGATGGAACCATAATCAAGTTTGGAACGTAACAGTGATCGATATAGATGTAGGAGGGTAGCTTGACCCCCTCCCCACTTAGAATTGGAAACGACTTTTAACAAGTTAAGTGCCTTCAAGCATTTAGTTTTAAGGGATTTAATATGTGGTAGAAACGTTAAGTGTGAGTCAAAAATAATACCCAAGAACTTGGCCTCCTTCACAACTTTGATGGCTGTGCCATTTAGAGATAGTTCAGGATCTTTATGCGGTTTGTATTTACGGCAGAAATGTATACAATTCGTTTTTTATTTAGAAAATTTAAAGCCGTTTTCAAGACACCATTTATGTATTCTGTTTATACACAACTGCACTCGCCGTTCAGTAGTATGCATATTTTTACCACGACAAGAAATATTAAAATCACCCACAAAAAGTGATCCATCAATTGAATCGTTTAAAACTTTGGATAAACTGTTGATCTTGATACTAAATAAAGTCACAGACAAAATACTGCCCTGTGGGACACCCTGATCCTGACTGTAATGATCAGACAGGGTAGAACCCACGCGGACTTGAAATTGTAAGTCATTTAAAAAGTTAGCTATAAATTGAGGCAAACGGCCTCGCTATCCAAAGCCATGTAAATCTCTTAAAATGCCACATTTCCATCTAGTGTCATATGCTTATTCAACATAAAAAAAGATAGACACTGCGTGCTGTTTATTAATTAGAGCGTTTTTAACAAATGATTCCAAACGCACTAGGTGATCGACAGTACTTCTGTTTTTAAAGAAACCACATTGTATATCTGTTATAAGGTTATTAGGTTCCAAGTATCAAACAAGTCGATTATTTATCCAGCGTTCTATGGTTTTGCAAACACAGCTAGTTAGTGAAATCGGTCGATAATTTGACGGATCCGTATGATCACGTCCAGGTTTAGGTATTGGTACTACTACTACTACATGACGTCACGCCATGAGGAAGGAAATTTCCCTGACGTCCAAATATCATCAAAAATGTGTAAGAGCGTCTCTAAACGTGATTCTGGTAAGTGTTTCAGGAGTTGATAATGTATGTTATCAGCACCTGTAGCAGTATCGTGAGCTTGCTCAAGAGCAGTATGGAGTTCATGAATAGAAAAGGTTTCATTATAATCTTCCCCATTATCTGAATTGAAATTAAAAGTTTTCCTTTCTTCTTGTTTTTGATATTGTTAGAATTTAGGCACATAATTAGAAGAGGAAGAGTGTTTGGCGAGAGTTTCACCAAGTGTATTCGCAATATCTGATTTATTGGTAAGTAATTGATCTCCATCTTTAAGATGACGGACACTAGATTTAGTACCTTTACCCTTAATTTTCTGGACCTTGTTCCATACCTTGGACATAGGTGTTCGAGAATTTATTTTGGATACATAATTTTGCCAAAATTGGCGTTTATTCTGTTTAAAGGTACGCCGTGCTTTAGCATTTAACATTTTAAATTTATTTAAATTATGCAGCATAGGATGGCGACGGAAATAATGTTCTGCTTTTTCCTTGCCTTCCTAGCTTGTTTGCACTCATCGTTGAACCATGGTTTTCGGATATGTGGATTTGCAGAGGACTGTGGTATACACTCATCAGCTATGGTATTCAGTTCATCAGAAAAACAGTTGATAGCACCAGGAACGTCAATAAAAAGTTCAGGTTGAAGTTTTGTACCAAACAGTGTTTCATATAAAGCCCAGTTAGCCTTTCTAAAATTCCGCCTTGATGATGGAGGTACATCAGATGGACTTACAGGTTTTAGTATAGTTGGAAAATTATCACTTCCACATGGGTCATCGTGAACTGACCATTCAAATTCATTTATTAGTTCTGAATTTGTGACTGACAAGTCGAGAGCAGAATACCAGGGTGTAAATATGTGTTGGAACCATCATTATAAATACATAAATCATTAGCTGAACAAAACTCCTCCAGTTATTTACCTTTAGCGTTAGTATTTGCACTACCCCAGAGTGGGTTGTGCCCATTTAAATATCTCATAAAAATACAGGGCTTCGGGAGTTAGTCATATAGAGCTTGAAGATCAGTTCTGTGAAACGTTGAAGACGGAGATATGTAGAGAGAGCATAATGTAAGCGCAACGTGCAAAGTTAGTCGCACTGCAACAGCCTGAAGATTAGTAGTAAGTGCAACAGGGCTATGGATAACGTTCTGTTTGACTAGGATGGAAGATCCTCCAGTGGCCCTATCACCCGGAGGTGAAAAACAATGATATGCATTAAAATGACGAAGGTCGAAAGTATCTGTCTGTTTTAAACATGTCTCCTGTAGACAGATCGCTGATAATAGCTGTAAATCACTTAAATTAGTCCTCTGCAGTTCCACTGCACAATATTATTGGAATAAACTACCTTTTCCTCAAGAGATCCATATTTGTCGAACAACTGAATTTTATTTTGCGACCCTTTTGGGGCTCTGCCACTTTGTTTTTTTTAAACATCAGGCTTAGGTTTAATTTTACTTTTAACAATTTGTTGACTATTGGATGACGATTGAGACTCCGAACGTGATTGAGAAGATGATTTATGATCAGAAGAAGACTTTGACGTACCAGGAAGTGATTCCTCAGTCTGAGATGATATCCCAGGGTACAAAAGCTGTGGAGAGTTGCAATTGACCCAAGTCAAGGTTGTTTGGCAGCTAGTGGATGATTTTGTTATTTTAGAGCTCGACTCAGATGGTGTTTTGGCTACTGCAGCATAACTTTCTGGAAGGTCGGAACTCTTTACCATTTTTTTTTGCCTCAGAAAAAGTGATATTTGTGGGGGGTAAATTTGATTTTGTTAATCGCCATTTGCTCTTTCCAATCGGACACTCCTTTGAAAAAGATGAATGGTCGCCTGAGCAGTTGGTGCACTTTTTAAAATCGCTGTTACAATCTTCTGTTGTGTGTGTCACAACTGAGAATGTGCAGGTATTTACACCGTATCCATATTTCTGGCATTTAAAACACCTGAGCGGGTTGGGGATATAGGTGTCAACTTGGATGTTACAGTAACCTGCATTCAGTGATTTGGGAGCATTTGGAGACGAAAAGGAAAACAGATAGGTATTTGCTTTGAAAATTTAATTTTGTTTTTTTCGAGTTGAAAACCGCTTTACATAAAGCACACCTTGATCTTTCATCTCTGATACTATGTCAAGTTCTGACATATCAGCAAACAATCGATCACGATCTCTGATGATACCTTTACTTGTGTTCAAAGTTATGTGAGCAGATACCATGACCGGAATGTCCACGAACGATTCAGTACTCATCAGGTTGGTTGATTGTTGTTTTTTCCCGCACTCAACTAGCATCGCACCCGAACGTAAGCGTTTAATGTTCTTGACATCCCCAGCAATACCTTGAATACCCTTGGATACTGCGAAAGGGTTCAACTTTAATGGTGTCTTGTCAAGAGTCTCAATCACAAGACTCAGTCGATAGGGACGGTCTGTGGTCAGTATTAACAGGATCAGTTTCGAGTGGACGTTTTGTCTTTTTAAGGGGGGTTTCGTATGCCATGGTTAGTTTTTAATGGTTCATCATCCGAGCTCCCCACCCACCACGGAGTATCACAAGGACAATGCTAAACACAAGTGGGTCTCCAACTTGCAGCACCAAGGATACTCGGATGATATACTGCAGCAGAAAAGCTAAAAGCTTATTTTTTCCACCAGATTGGCCCATGAGCCATCGCCTTCTGGCACCAGCATCTAGGCAAATTTCTACTTTTCAGACGTTTCAAAAAGCAGTGTTTAATAATAAACTGACAAGCACAATAAGTTTAAATGGAAACCAACATAAAACCAGAATATGTAGTTTCATGTTGATTTCGTGTGCACTGTTTTGAACTGAGTAACTTAAAATTTGCAAGTATTTGGCCAGAAGTTGACCATCCTGGCATTTCATATAATGGGGAATTTTGAAATCTAAATAGATGGATGATATTCGACGATGAGTAACAATTTCCACTGTAGTAATGAAAAATCTTAAAAGTCAAAAAGTGAAATTTGAGGGAAAAATCGGTTTAATTATGTTTGCTTTAGAATGTGAAAGAGTATAAGCATTTAGGAAGTTTAGTATAATGTAATTCAAACAATTGTCAATCCGGTACATACATTACGGATTTCTCAATAACTAAAATATCAGGGAATTGTATTATGAATAGAGGTTGTGAGTAATGTTTACCATTAAAAGCATTTAAAGTTAGTATGCTTTGACAGTGAGTTCAAGTACTTGACAAACAATCAGTGTCATGTCATTTGTATGTCGGGGTCTGTGTGTCGGCTTCCTTGGGGTTGTCTCGTCTTAACGGGCACCTATTATCAAAATGAAATTGCTGTATGTAGAAGTAATGAGTCGGTAATCCGTGGGCACGCGCGAACTCGTGACATTTTATAAAAGCAGTGGTTTTATGTACTGAAGTGGTCATTTTCGTCTTTTATGTCTTGAAATCACAACCAAATTGGGTCAGATAATGTTTTCATACCTGCCAATCGAAAAGGGATTAGGTATTTGTTATTACCCACAATGCCCCTTCACACAATTGCCGCCATTTTGTCACTTGATCTCATGAGAAGTTGTTTTGAAAGTGGGCCAAAGTGTCTCCCGTTATTAACACAACAAGGAACACAGCACAATGAATTATTCCTTCGCTTGTCGATGTTATCTGAATCAAGAAAAAGGCAATGCGAGTTACACTAGAAGTTTTGGAAGCTCGGGTACGTGAAAACTTGAAAACTTGAGCAGTCGTCGATCCCGGAGGGAGAAACGGAACATTCCACGACCATGTCAGGTACAGTGTAAATTTCTTGAATTAAGCAATAGCTCATGATCATGTTATGTGTAACGTTTAATGTACATAAGTAGCTAGGACAATAAATATGAAATTAAAATTTTAGACTTGATGGAACTCGATAAGCAATTGCGTGTCGAAATGTTGGCAACAGATATGGCTTCCTTTACTTAGTCAACTCAAGAACTCGATTGTGATTTGGATCAGGTCACATACGACTAAATGGTTCATTATCGTAATGTATGAAATATTATCTTTGCAAAAACAATATGAACCACAAATTTATCCAGCAAGGTCTCGACTCAAGATAACTTCCAAACGTATTTAGAAGTATTCGAATATTATTGCAAGAAATCCAATGATTGGAAGTTCTATTTTAAAGTTTGTTATTGAAAATTGCTTTTGATATTTGTACCACTGAAAACAATACAGTGGGGGATAGTGAGTCATTTTGCAATTATAGGAATTCTCTGACCAGATTTGGTGCATGGTTAGAGTGAAGTTTCAAAATTCTTTGTCTAGTTATTAGAGTTACAAGACAGCCTATGACCAAAAAAAAACGACAATATTTTTCAGCCAACTTTTAAGACGATATTTATCATGATACTATAATGCTGTTGAGTGGATAAATTGTCAACACAATGTTTTTGGAAACTGTTTTTTAAAAGGTTTTCAAGTCAGTATAGGATAGATTACTGATGTATGAGGTAATTTAAGTTAATCATCTGATGTAAACAATTTTACACTTAGAATGTCAAGATATTTAACTCTGAATGAAGAGATGTGGATTTTGTTAGATCCACAAAAGAAGTTTGTAAAGAAAGTTGGATATATAGAACGTTTAATAGGATATGTTGGGGATACATTGATGTACATTGCCAACCTAAAATTATATGAACTTGTTAATTTTGCTTCTTTTGATATTAGCATATCTACACCTTGCAAATTGATATTTATTCTTCTATTTTCATGCCTTATTGTTATCAAGAGTACAATATCACTTAGAAAGTTCCTGATTTTCCCCTTAATTTCTACATTTCCAGCATTCCATTGGGGCAGTGTTGGAAAAACTGAAGATGACTAACTGATCTTGACCTGCAACAGGTATGTGTAATCCAAACCCTTCAGTAAATGATGTACATAAAATTATCCAAATAATGTAAATCCTATGAATCAGAAAAATACATAAAAATTACACAACCACTATTTTCGTAACTTCCAACTGGAAATATTTTCCACTTATACACATCTCCTTTCAGAAGCAGTTTTGCAGTTTTGGACGAACAAGAGGGTTCATTCACCTAGAAGACAAAGAAGTGGGAAAGCAGAGGCCTTTGTCCGCAACGAACAACGAAAGATTCAGATGTGTAAGTAAATTCTAATCCTTCTCAATTCTAATGTTACACAGGTTAAAATTTAAGGAAAACCTTATTTGAAAAGAAATCAAGTTAATGTAATTTTTTGAAAATGTACACTGATATTCCAAAGAACTTTCAAAATAAACACTGTTTAATACGTGCAATGTATGATTAGAAATATGCAGATAAAAGAGTTTTAAATAGTACATAGTAAAACGCAAATGTACATTATGTTTTGGTCTGGACATATTTCACCTTGCACACATCAATTAAAAATTTATTAACAACACCCCACTAAATAGTAGCTGCAAACACATTGTCAATAGCAGTATGAGATATTAGGTATTGAGGTCCGCCTATGATCCCATTCAATTTCTTGTCTGCCAGAATGACCCCACATTATTTTTTACCCCAAAATTTCTTTTCACATTATTTTCAAAATAATGGATAGTTCGCAGTTCTATACATATAATATCAAAGCATAATGTATGTAACATTCAGGAAATAAGTTATAGCTTTCAACTGAGAAATTCTCGGAAAAATAGGCAATGATAGTATGAATTTGGTGTGCATTCCTAAGAGATGTTATTAATTCAATGTCAATATTTTCTATATACCTGTCTGCTAGACACCAGTCAGTCACAGTGTCGGGCAGCATCTCACAGAAGATTACTCTGTCATGTGGAGTTCCACAGGGATCTGTTCTAGGCCCAGTGCTCTTCCTGATTTACATCAACCAACTCTCTCTGATCAGTGACAAATTTTTAATACCACACTTTTCCTATGCAGATGACAACCAACTCCTGACAAAGTTCAGACCAAATAATGACCAATCAGCGTTGAAAGAGATTGAGAATTGTACTCTGGAAATCAAGACATGGATGACGGGCAGAAAACTCAAACTGAATGACACTAAAACAGAGGTTCTCCTTGTTGGGAAACCAAAGAGCTTGGAGAAATTTAACATCGATAATGTGAAGATTGGTTCAGCTAACATCACACCGTCAGCTTTGATAAAAGATCTTGGTGCTTATATTGATTCGGGCCTGTCTCTAGATTCGCATGTGGATAAGTTGTGTCATACCTGCAGTAGTATAGGGAATGGGGGTTTTGGACCAAGTCCAACAAAAGCCTCTGCAAAGCCTTATTTCCCAAATAAGGCTTTGGTCGGACCCTTAGCTCTTGCTACCATTACCCCTACTATAAAAAAGTTTGGGACGCTAGCGGGATGCGAACTCCACATGTATACCTCACAACCGCGCCGCTTAACCGACTGAGCCACCGGGTGCATGGCTGAAGTATGTCGGTTTAACGGGTCTATCCTGGGATTGCATCATTGCATCATCGCTCCACGTGCCGCTTTGTCGTGTTGACTGGAGGTAACACTGTGCCGTACGGTACGGTCAATAATTCCGCTCTTACAAACCCCCCTACCTGGCCCATCCCTCAAGTAGTACAAGTTAGGCTCGTCGGCTTTCATGTCCACTTTATCTATGTTGTAAGTTTTGACTGACCATATAGGATCGGTGGCTCGCTTACGGCTATCACCCTCGTGTTCCCCCGGCTGGTATAGATACCTAACCAGGGCCCTATCTGGTATCTGTTTCTCTTTTCCACGCAATGGAGCAGCCGACTCTGCAACTATTGATTTTAGTTTGATAGCGTCTGCTGGTTTCTTGCCGGTGAGACGGGTGACTTCATGGTTGATTGCCGACACCACCTTGGGTAACCTCACGACCCATTCAGTCGATCTTTTCCCCGGGGTGGCCATCTCCCTAGCATACTGATGTCCGAATAAGCGCTCAGCCAAAGTCCTATTGAATCTCTCAACTATGGCTTGGCTGCGATGGGCTCCGGCCGTGCCACGCCTGACCTTTGTATCGTGTTTGGCTAGCAGTTGTGACACGGCGCCCATGAACTCCCGCCCGGGGTCAACTTGCAGCTCTGTTGGCCATGTCAGCGGACTGCGTTTGTATATGCGCTCGAATCCTCTGGCTACCTGGGCAGAATCTTTCGTGGTCAAGGGCTCGGCTTCCTTGTAGCGACTGGCTACGTCCACTACGGTTAAGGCATACTTGTGCCTCTTGTCGTGGGGTAGGAACAGTAGGTCTGCCTGGTGAACGCTATTAGGTATGTTAATACCGAACCTCCTTCTAGGCACGTAGCGTTGTGCCGGTAAATAGATCTGCCACAGGGCTTGTTTTTCAAGCCACGCTTTGGCCTCCTCCGGGGGTACTCGCGCCATTTTAGCCAGCTTATCTACAGCACTAGCTCCTTTCCAGTACCCACGTGGGCTATAGTAAATAGCCTCAAACTTTCTCTGGTTCCGTGACATGTCGCCTACATACACCTATGTTCTTGGTTCAATTTTCTCATGCCCGTACGCGTACGTGTTTATCCCATCAATAGCTATCCAACGTTTAGTGTCCATAGGCGACAGGGACGTCTTGTTTATTGTCAGTCCGTATATCCTATGTCCATCACTTCTAAGTGTGTTCATTTTATGTCTAAAGGTACGGGTCTTGAACAGGGCTTCCTTGAATCTGGCGTGTTTGATGTATTGTTTAACCACGTACTTCTTAACACCCTTAGCCTTCCGGATCTCACTATTATCGGCTTTCAGTATGGAGTACATCTTGGGTCTCAAACCTATGTACTCGGCTATGGGCGTGCCAGCACACTCGTCCTTCATCTTACCTAGGACCTTTTTATTTACTGTGCTGTGTATGGCATGGTCCTTGGGGTAGTCGCTGGTGTCATACAAATCGAGGTGTTTTTTTCATGTCCTCGTACACGTCCTCGGTTCGAATCTCCATCAGCAGGGAATCCGTGTCAGTGTACAGAACTTCACACCTGTCATCGTACTGTTTCTTAAGCTCGTTGTAGTAAAAGTCGTACATCAGGTGTTTGGATAAATCGAGGATGCTCATCCCCACGTAAACAGGCCGGTTGAATTTTATGTGGCTTTTCTTCATGTGTAGGGCAACTAGGTCATCGGTGAATATTTTGCTACGGTTGAATGCCGGACTGGCTATCAGTCTCCTGAGCTTGTCTTCCTCATTCGACCGAACCAGCTTCACGGTCACGCGTTTCCTCAGGTTCTCCATAGTCTTACCGAACACCGAGTTGTTCATGAGCTTGTAGAGGTTTTTCTCAAAGTCACTGGTGGCAAGCTTTCGGAGGTCTGTGTTCATTCTGATGTAGGGTTCCATCCATGGGCTCTGGTCGAACATGAGCACCCTGTGTATTTTGGTCAGCCTCATACCCAACGACAGGTACAGCTGTAGGTTGCGATAGTGAACTATGTACTTGGTCTTATTCATTAAGTTAGGCACGAGTTTTTCAACGTCTGCCACCCGCCCACCTAATAAGTTATGTTGGTACTCAGACATCCAGTCTGGGTTAACCCTCATACGTTCGGGGGGCCAGGGGGTAGCTGTTGTGTGATGTGTGTAATGCCTTGGGGTATTCCAAGTCAACCTCGAGGATATAACCTTTGTTCGAATCTGACGCGATGCTCATAACATCGACCTCGTGTGACGCCCATTCGAATCCCCCCTGTGGGTAGATACTGACTCATAGCCCAGCCGTACAGGTTGTTGGCGTCGAGGTAGAGAATGTGATTGGTTGGCTTGCTTGGGTCGTAGCCCTTCACGTATTGATTATTTGCTTTCGCGTATCGTTTGGTTGCCATGGAGATCCCACCTCGCAAGCCTTTCTCAATGAATAGGTGCATGTCATAATCTGTAAGCAATTCCAACTTAACTCCGGTCTTTTTAAGCAAGGCATCCCACGACAGACCTGGGCTGGTGTAATACCATGCGGGGTCGAGTTTATACTGTTTGAAACATGTCCGCCTAAACGTCTCAAACACGTCGGCTAACAGCAGTACATCTGTCCTCAAGTACAGGTCGTGATAGTCACCCAGATTCCTACAACCCAGTTTATCCCATACATTAATAGCGTGCGAGTAATCGTCTTGGGATATTTCCGAGTCGGTCAGATTGCTGTAAAATTCTCTGATGGGGGGTAGTCTGGTCTCGGCGAACTTGGGCCAACTATCCATGTACTCATAGGGGTACACACCCTTCCTCATAAGCAGGGGTCTAGTTTCGGCGTCTGTGTATCGATCGGTAATAGGGAAGGTATCATTGGCCTTGACCAGACTGTCTAGTGAAGACAATAGAAATTGTACTGAATCTATAAACCTAAGACCGTTTAAGCTGAAGGAGATGTATCTCTCCATGTTGTTGGGGATGCACGTTATATTACCATCGATTTTCGCAATGGCCTGCATGATTAAGTGAGAGTCTTACCCTCTCAAGTTGTGAAAGACAACGGGAATGTTTATTGTCTTAGGGTTGATTCTAAGCTTGAGGTTACACGCGCTGTGAGCGGCGCCTCTATACTTACCGGCTACGTGGCAGTGATCTCTCATGGAATCCCCATTCAGTGGTGAGTCACACACGTGGCAGTTAGTGCTACAGGCGTGAGCTAGCCTGTCGGCTTGGGTCATACGCATGGGAGCGACCCTATACAGTGCATTCCTAATAATTTTTTCTTCCTCCTGCAAACACTTAAGAAACCTTTCAGCCGCGTCAGGGCCCCTATACACTACCGGAGCTTTCGTTTGCCCATCACATCGGACGACCACGTATCCAAACCCACAGGCCTCATGCTCCTGTGTTTTGAGTGTGAAGCTCTCACCTGTGGGTAGAGCATTGGGAGTACCCCCCAACAGCCTCAACAGGTTTAACCAAGGCTTCAAAATCGGCGTATATGATATAAGGCACAGGCATTTGGTTCTTGTGGTTACCGAATTTTAGGATATTGTCACCTTCCTTAGGCATGTCGACTCGTATAGCCGTCTGCCCCACACCTTGGCAATCCTCCCGGTGGGATTCTAATAAATCAGCTCGTGTGAAGCCATGTAGGCACCGTTCGCAGAAGTGGGTCTTTTCTCTGTGTGCCGATTGGTCATACAACAGCCTGCTAAAGTGTTTTATCCAAGCGTAGTGGTACTTGTCACCTCTCTGGATCATGAATATATTGATAACGCGTTTCCCACCCTGTTCCCCCAGTTGGGGTTCCCCCAACGGGCTGACTCTGTGCACTATTGTTGTGTTAACTTCGTGCCCAAAGACATTTATAGCTAGATTATTCTGTTTTTCTATTTTAGTTATCTGGGATATGGGGGTTGGTTCATCTATACCATCCCAGTTGAGCCCATCGTCTTGGGGATAGCTAGAAAGCCTGTCTGAATGAGTGTCAGCTGGAAACAAGGCTGACCTGATAGCTACCCTCAGGCAATCGTCTCCTCTATTCTTGACATTGACCATGGCATGTTTTTTCCTATAGTAGGGGGGTAAGTCTAGGTATGACCCGCCTCTGAACGGCATGTAGTTAGCTATGTCTAGATAGACATTATCGATTTTATCTACAGTCCACCCAGACCCCAAGTGTGTGTAGCGTTCTAGGTATTCCCGTATCTGCTGAAAACTGGTATCGATTGATGCGTCAATGGTCTCTGTATGCGTGACAACCTCTTGTTTACCTCGGAAGTAAGGCTGAACGTACTCAGTGACCCCATTCCCTGCCTGCTTATCGAGCGACATTTTCACTGTGATTTGAAATTTGATACTTCCTAGACTGTTTAGTTCCTGGTTTATTTTATCAACTATCAGAGGCTTCATATCTATAATATCTATGTTCCTATCAACATGCATGCGCCAGCCTCTTAAATAATTACCTACAGCGCGCTCAGTGCGCACGAACTTTAGGTCAATAGCTCTATTCTGCCGTAATAGTTCTACAAGCTGTGGTTTCCTCATATGGGAATATCCCCCTAACCCCAAATCCCGTGCCTGAACTTTCAGTTGTTTTACAGTGGGAGGTTTTGCTACGGGGGCATGTGATAACAATGCGATTAACCCGGCTCTCACCAGGTTTGAATAACCCGTGAATCCAAGCTGTTTTGCTTGAGCTTTTAATTGTTTTACCGTAGGAGGGGCTTCTAAACCTAGTAATTTCAACAATGCTGGTTTGGGCATTCGAGAATACCCAATTACACCCCTCTGCCTGGCGACCCGCTTAAGTTCACCAACAGTAGTCATAGTTGCGTACACACCTATGAAGATCAATGTCTAATTGGGCCGCCGTAAAGGTAAAAAAATCTAGATACACTTTATCGATTATTCCCTCGGCCCACCCGGAACATGCGCAGTATAGTAGGGTGTTTTGTATTACTTGCAACGAGTCGTCAACAAGTATATCTATATCCCCATGCACATCTACTCGCCCCCCATCAAAGTAATTCCAAGTGTGCCCAGCCCATGGCACATCAAACCCTACTTTTACCATGATTGTAAACGAGCACCCCTTATATAGTTCACTAACAATCATGGGTTTGAGGACACTGATATCTATACTTTTCCCCACATCCATCTGCCAGCTTCTCAGGCAACCTTCCCTGGGCTCAATTTCCACAAACATAGCTATACGTAGGTGTGTATAATCTCTAACTGGGCTACTGTCAAAGGGAGGTAACTCCTCCAGCCTTACACTGCTATCTTGAGAAGCTGCCTACATTCTTTTATGTAGGCCTTTTTATTCTCGTAGATGAGGTGGAGTCTGACTACGTTCGCCCCGTGAGCTTTACATAGGCAGTAGTGCCCTTTAACCCCTATGCCACACACACAACACGCGTAGTTAGGGCTTCCCATGTGGAACCAACAGTACCCCTGAGTCCTGCATTTCCTACCACAGGTCTCGGTCTTCCCCATAAGTATGTATTCGCATCGGTATGGAGCAGGTCTCATGTTTAGCATACTTATATGAGTACTTAGTCTAATTGTTTCGCAACCAACGCAGTCGCTGCTATACCCAGCGCTATGAATACCAGTTCACGGCCCATTTGCCCCTTGGATGGTGTGTAGTACTGAGCGAGTGTGGGTTTATTGAGTGGTTGCAACCGTTTACCTGTTAATAAGTAGTATTCTCTCGCTGCGTCGTCGACATCGTGGAATGTTTGAACGGCATGGTTTTCACGCCTGAGTTGTTCGTTAATGTAATCGATCCTCTGGAGGCGTTTTTTAGCGTACTCGGATTTGGCGGCCTGTAATTTTTCAATAGCGAGATCGTGCCGCTTCCTCTCTTCCTGTATTTCAGCCGCGTGTGACTCTCGTAGTTTCGAGAAGAGGAAATTACTCCCGGAAAATGCTAGGGCATTTACTAACGCCCCACCAACCATCATGGCAATCGTAGCCATCCTATATTTACTTCATAATATTTTCAGGTAGTATCCCTTGTTTTACTAGGATGTCTTTTGTAGCCATCGCCATACCAAGGTTCATTATAAGCATACCCATATCCTGCAGGTTGAAATCTAGCTTGATAGTTGGTTGTTTAAGTACCATTTTGGTCAACCGAGCGTATCCTACGGCTAGACTGGCGACCACTGTGGCGTGGTATGCGTCGTTGACAAACGTTTTCCCCTCAGACATTATGTATATGATATAAAAATATTAAATTATAACATGATATGCGGGTTGACCTCTAATTGTGGGGAAGGGTTTCCCTCCCCAGAATCCTTGGGATTCCTGTGTCGTGTATATAACCATGAGATAGCCAAGGCAGCAGTTGCGCCTACAGCCAACAATAGTTGAGACGGGTGGGTCACCCTTATCATTTTATGTTGGTTACACCACCGTTTTTTACCGGCAGCTACTCTCTTAGGATTCTTCTGCCTGGTGACTGTGGGAGGGGTCTCCACCAGTTGTGGGGTCTCCTCGGGAGGGTTCACCTCCAGTTGTGGGGTCTCCTGTGCAGCATCCATCTATACTTTTATTATTATTTTTCCTCTCAAATTGACAATGCTTTGCCGTAATAATCGCCGCCGTCACCGGGGCTAACAACATACCTAATTTGTGGTACAGCTCGCAGCTGATAGAGCTCAAGGCGTGTTCGATAAAAGGGTCTTTCTCAAGGTCTTCCCACAAGTGAAGTCGGCGTTCCTGGGGGATGGGAAGGAAGTATGACGCAATACCAGTGTATATCTGGGTCATAGCCGATCCTATTGTTTTTGCCATTTCTACCCCGAGCCGGGACTCGTATCTAGCGTACAGCTTATCGATTTCTTCGGCTGACATTTTGTGAATTTTATCTGGAGTGTACTCCCCAAAGTAATGTTTGGCTTTGCCGCCAACAGCCAACGCCACCAGTTTCTCTCGCTTGTCATCGTCCACCTGTGGTGATTGGGGTACCAACAGTTGCTCTAGCAATTCCTCACACTCCATCTTATAATGTAACAAGTAAGTTTTACTTTTAACTATATAATATACGATATAGGCGAAACACAGAGAAATGAAGGTTAAGTTGCACACGACAAACACTTCAAATACCATAGCTATAACTAAATGCTAAGTATTTATACTAAGCATTGCTAAGCTTTACTTAGCTTTGCTAAGCATTTACTAAGCTTTGCTAAGCATTTACTAAGCATTGCTAAGCATTGCTAAGCTAAAACACCCTATAGGCCACGGGTTGGTCGGTCTTGAGAACGAGCTTAGCGAGCTGTTTCTTCACACGTTCCCATTCTAATTTACTCATCACATCGTTCTCTCTCAAACACTCCTCGAACGAATCTCTGTCCTTGCAGTGAAATAAGGCCACCCATCGCGTCTGCTCCCTGAGGTCTTTCAACACCGAGTTGAACTTCTGCGTTAGCACCCAGACGCTGTGAATTGCATGCCGGCCTGAGAAGGCCAGGTACGATAGCATGTCTCTCTTTTTTGTTATCTCGCGATTAGCGCTGCAGTCGTCCAGTATGAACAGCGTCGACTCCCCTTTAAATTTCTCGTGAAGAGCTTTCAACCAGTCCTGCAGGCGTGTCCCCGGGTCGACTCTGTGTACGTCCGGGTCCGTCATCACCCAAGGTCTTTCCGTGTACGTTTTATTCATGCTCAGAGTAGGGCACATGATAACGATGTTATCAAACACATCCCTGTAGTACCCCTCCAACATATCCAGCACGAAAACGGTCTTCCCACAACCAGTCTGCCCACACATTGTGGCGCAGTGTGGGTCGCGGGGCAAATCAGTAGGCAGTGGCCTAGTAGATGGCTTACCGCCATCAATAGATGGCTTGCACGAATCTCCCATTGTCTATATTAAGTTGCGCGTCCATAATAACGTACAGATATAATTTCAACTTGCCAGCGGGTTGAGCCTTCTTAGTAATCTGGATGGTTATCCCCTCGCTGCCGTTATCTATGTGGCGACCGCTACCATGCAGTTTATCGTCATCCGTGGATCGCATGTCCAACCACAGGGCGTACTTGGTGGTCAGGTATTCACCGATCTGCACGGAGGATAGGTCCAGGTCTTTGGTTATGTATGGGTGTTGTTTGATGGCCGGTAGCTTTTTTATCTCATCCCATTGTTGGTATGCCCTCATACCATGACTGAACAGCTGGTTGGGCACGCCCTCTATGGTCACTTCCACCTTTTCAATCTCGGGGTTGAAAAACTTCTCGCTGTCCCTCCGGAACGGCTCGAAATCCTCCACTGGGACGACCAGGATGCCTTTCATCGATCGCGCCGGCACGTTCAGGTTGATATTCCACACAGTGTTGCTCTTATCTCGCATGACTGATCTATGCCTCAGTATGCGATCGTACAGGATGGCCATCTTCCCAGAGTACTGGCTTCGAACCTGCCTGGCCAGCTCCGGGCTAGTGACCATGTCGAACTCCAGAGAGATGTTGTCTATGACGTAACTGGCCTCATCACCATTCGGCATACGCACTACTTTGCTGTAGTCGTTAAACGTTAGCTCGTATTCAAGCCTATCACCCAGCGCGGCCTGGTAAAACGGTGCGTGTTCTGTAAGCAACTCGAAGTCGAGCGGGCACGCAGAACCTGTTCCCGTACGCTTGAGCGATGGCCTTTTCACCGTCCGATAGCTTGTCTAGCTGGTCTTGCGTGAAGCTATACCCAATGCGCAACCGGGTCGATTTGCTGATACCTTGGTACACGTCATTGCCACGTTCTCCTCGCTTTTCCAGAGATCCCCGTAGCAGTGAAACACGTCGCTGTCGTCGATGCTCAGCAACTCGTTACCGCTGATCTTGATGGTGGTTTTCTTGATGATGGCTCGACCTACGTTCCGCACTAGTTCACGTTTGTCGTTGGTGGAGGTCAACGTGAGGTTGAACGCCAGTCGAACCGTGCCTGGCACAATGAGGTCATTCTCACCAAGGTTTGGGAATCTAACCAGCAGCGTTTTATTCTGGTCTATCTTGCTGGGATTGTTGGTGATGGTCACCGACTGGCGCACGGCTCTGACGCCTAGTGGATCTCTCGATCTTCTGAAAGGATCTAGATTTCTACCGTACATTGTTATATAAATGAAATATATAAGTTTTAATACTAAATAATGGCTGAATACATACCTATGGATGAAATGTGGGATGATAGTGCCCAGGCATTCGAGGATGACACCACATTCACTACCCCCCTTAAGTACTGAACTTGTACAGCCTGCTGTCGACGATTATTACGACGCAGTTGAAAATAGAGACAACATCAAGCCGTTGGGAAGGGACTATGCCAAGTTTACCGTCGATAAGAAGGGCACGCTGCGATTGAAGGCTCACCCGGGGGTCGATATCATAAAAAAAGACGGGAAGTCGTATGCTTTGTCAACACTCACCAGTCGCCCTGGTGGGGGTCAGCTGATCCGTGATGAACTAGGCTTCATAGATTACGGCGGCGCGCGGCCAAAGCTTCCCCCGAAGGTCGTCCAAGATCTGCAAGCAGCCAGACCCAAAGGCGATGAAGGTGATATACCCCAACGTGCTAAAGAAACGTCGGACAGTATCGAGAAATTATTGACCACGTACCATGACAAACCCTTGCCGGGTCTCGAATTTCCCCTGAGGGAACTGCGAGGCCTAGACGAAGCCTTGAAACATGTACGCGGAGAACTCGTGAACAACATGGGGAAACTTAACGAAATCGACGAGCACATCGCTCGCGAGAAAATAAAACTCACCGAAGCGGATGGTGATATGAAACGTCGTATCGAGGAGAGAATAAAAAACTTGGAAGACGAGAGACGGACTCGGTTGGAATCCGCTTCCTCTAACCGGGAAGCCCTCCGATCACAGATCAGTAGAGTACGGGAAACCATCGATCGAGTCCTAAATGAGGACACCACGCTAGCTAACAGGATTCGGATCCTCTTCCGAGAGCAAGGCATCACCATCGCCAGCATTCTGACTGCATTGGGCTTCATCATATCAACCCTGGTCGTGTCATTCACGCCTGCTGGTAAACCAAGTGGTGGGGGCTTCAAAGCCTGGATAAAAAAACTCGGGGAGGCCCTGGCTAAACTGGCTGGTAAGGCCGCCGAAGCCCTGCCCGGCATCCTGGGTAGCATCGTCTCGTGGCTGCTGGGCGCTCTGGCTAAAACTGCCACGTGGCTCAGTCAAAACCTATGGGCAGCCATTGTCGCCATGGTGGGTTTGGTGTACGTAGCGGCTAAGAAATTTTTAACCAAATAAGTCCCAAAGCTACCCCACCAACCACCAAGGCTGTTTTACGGTCGATGTGCTGGTGCTGTGGGGGTGACCCCACAGGGGGTGTATGTTGAACCCTAGGCTCCGGGGGTGGCGCCACTTTACCCGTTTCACCGGTCGTGGGTGGTGGGACGTGGGGGACGTTGACATCAAAATTGACTCCCAACTTTTGGTCCGCCGTGGCTATGACTATTTCGTTGTTGTAGCCCACCACTTTTTTTTTACTCTCAGTTGCATATCGCTCGGAGCCATGTACAACCCCACGTCGAAGACGTAGTCGACTTTCGACCTGGCATATTCCAACACGTCTTGGTAGCGTTTGATGGCACTCGGGAGATCAACTGGAGCATTGATAGCATCCTCAACGTTGACAACGAACTGTTTCTGAGCGTCGTAAGCAGTCCCCTTACCCAGGATATTGGAACGCGTTTGCGTCTGCGCACCCAACAGCGCCCACACGTACGTTCGAATCGAGCCGTTTAACCTGATTACCCCGGCAAGAGTGAATCCTTTCGACATGTCCAGCATGAACTTTTTCCAGTCATCCGCTGCCCCCTGCTCAAACCTCCAGACTCGGTAATCCTTACTGTTGTCGAAAGCCATGTAACGGTCATCCCACTCGTTCGTTGTGAGGTGATGATACGACTTGTATCCCCATTCTTTCAACTTCTCGCTGGCATCCACGAGGGGCATGTTGTGAACGATGGGGATACCCAACCCATGGTTCGGCCCCGGCAAACGCCAATCCGTCTTCGGGTTTAGTTCGAATTCGTTGCAAATACGTTCGTAGGCCCGTCTATCGTACTGGTTGTTTACTGCGTTCCACGCCTTGTCCTGTTGGAGCGGGGCGCTGATCTCTTTAAGGATACGTCTGATCTGGTAGTACACGTGGAACGTGAACACAGACTGACTCAGCGGTCCACGCCTAGTGTCGGTCAATGTCACACCACACCCCGTTGTAGCGCACCACACGGCGAAGTTGAGTTGATTCTGCCAGAACTGCATCGGTTTGTTGAACCAAGCGTGAGCTACCTTAGCGTTAGTCGCCAAAAACTTATACTTATCAAACACATCTATGAACTGGGCGTCGAAATACAACCCGGCAGCGACCACGATCTTCATGTGGGGGGAAATCTACGTCCAGTTTAGGGTAAAACACTCCAGGGGAGTACATTTTAAAACTATTATATAATGAGTTTATATACTCTAACATGTACATAACACTTCCAGGAATAACGAGCGGTGAGGCCGTTCAGCTGACGCACGCGATCGATAACACGTCGGGTCAACTCGAAGTCGCACTGTGCGATATCACCTACCTACCGCGATGGACTAACATCAACGCTAGCAACAATAAACTGTTCGTAGGTGGCGCTCGCAACCAGATAACTGACGGCTACTACAGCGTGTGCTCTCTAAGCGATGAGGTCTTCAAACCCCTGGGAGCCGAACTCAAGATGAACGACTCAAACGGCACAGTGGTGTTAATCAACAACGGAAGAAATCCCTTGAGACTCAGCCGGGCATTGGCGAGGACACTCGGTATGTCGCCTGACGAGATAAAACCAACGACTACCATCACAGGCACTAAGTTACCCGTCCTAGTACCGTACCGAGAGCTGTGCATTCATCTCAGCCAGGTTAGCACAACTGACAACATTCAAGGGGGTCACCCTTCCACTATACTGAGAGCCGTACCGGTGAAAACGGAGAAATACAACGACGGTAGAACTGAGTCGTTTTCACCTCGGCAGTATAAGAGGTTAACCCAGGGCAACATCCCTGAGCTGATAATATCGGTGTTAGATATAAATCATAATCTCGTGAATATAGGATACCTCAGCATAACGCTGCACATAAAATGACCAGCGCACAAGGTCCTGGAATGAAGTTGAAAAAATGCATCAATGTGGGGATCTCCGACCTCGGGGACACACGCGGATTCGACGATCCCGGAGTGGATGGTAAATTGTACGCCTTGCAACTGAAAAACAGCATTTACAAACGCGTTGAAGTCCCCTCCAATGGTGGTACTAGCAACCTAAGTGATATAGTAGATACCTCAAGAGCGGTTGTCAACACTCGGTACACCCTAGTCCGCACCGGTGATGATAAATGGATGATATACCCATCGTTCGGGGGCAAACTGTTTGACTTAACCGATGTTGAGAGCACTACCGTCGCCCGAAATAAGCCATATACACTCGTCTTCACTGATGATAACAAGTGGGTGTTGTTACCCGATAAAGCCAACTGGTTTCTCAATATTAGGCTCGGCTCCCCCTATGTGTTCACGGATAACAAAGACAACCACCTAAATAAAGTCGTGAACAACGGAACCCTGCTCGTGGCTTACGTCCCGACTCAGAGACGTAGCATAGTCATCAGCCCACTCGCCAGTATGGCAGCCCACATGCTATCGAGTAAAGCGGGCATGCAAAACGTGGTATTGCAGTTGGTGTCTGAATTCGAAGGTGTGGTCAATATCCTGGAGAGTCTACCAGCGAACTCAACACTGGTCATCCAAGTCTACCTAGGGGAACCATCGCAGGATGATGTCGAAATCGTGAAGGGGGTCAAACTCCGGTGGGGGAAACAACAACAGTATCACGTTTGCAACGTTTACGTGCGGGTGGGTGTCGACTCCAAAACCAGTCTGCAGGGTGTCACCGTGATCGTGGAAGACACTATATCACTAACCAAGATCTTCCTACCCGACAACATACACTTCATGGGGGTGAAGTGCACCCCTGAACTATTATCAGAAAACCAGTTGGAAACTATATCGTAGTAGTATTATAGCAATGACCAGTCATCATCCCAACACTACGCTTAACGACCTAGGGGACACGGAGGGTTTCGATGAGCCTGGTGAGGAAGACACCTTATACATCCTGCACTTGAAAGACAACGTGTATAGGCGGGTGTCGTTATCAGATTTTAAAGAGCCTGAATGGTTACTCAACTTAACCCTCACCGCACCTTATATCACCTTGAGACAAGATGGTACTATCTCCGAGATTAAGAACAACGGCATAATTATAGGAGCGTTCGTTCCGGAACCCAACGGCATAGTTATAGTAGGAGCGTTAGTTCCGGAATCTAATGTATATATCACACCAATACCAAACCACTCGGGCAACATGTTAACTTCCAGGGAGAAGGTGAAGATAGAGATCAAATTACTTGATCACCAAGAGGTCTTTAGAAATGTCGCGGAAAACTACACATTCATCATAGACGTCTATCTCGGAGATACCCCGTTTCCTAGGCATATTTACATTATGGACGTTATGACCATAAATTGGGAAGCCAGGTGTAATAACCAACGTTGTCGTATTATTAAGGTATCGGGAAACAGACCTTTAGCAAGCCTTGAGGGAGTTCGTCTCTTGAATGGACGTAGAGCTAAGACCCCGCTTTTTTACACGCACGTTAATCTAAGTATTATCGGCTTTAAGTACATTAATCGAAGGTTAAATGAAACCCAATTAAAATATATTATAGGGGTGAGCTATACCCCTGAACTATTACCAGAAAACTAGTTGGTTACCCGGGTTACATGTTAGATACTACCGGGAATGCACAGTTATCATTTTAATATATACTCTAACCTACCCCCATTACCTAGGTTTATGCCTCCAGGTTCCACATTAATCATAATACTACCCAAGAACGTAGGCCTTACAAACTTCAAGTACGTTGGCCGACTATTAACTGAAACCCAATTAAAATATCTTTTGTAATATATATTATAGGATGGGGCTATACCCAGTCGTAGAGGAAGTAGCGAAGACCCTGGAAACCGTAGACGGGTTCCGTTTGAGGCAGTTATGTGATGTGAAACGCCAACTAGAACAAGATCGCGACACGCGGAAAGCACTATGTAAAAAGTACCATAGAGCTTTCAATATCGTAGACGGGGCTGATACTGCTCTATGACAACCGGCATGGGACTAGGGGCGGCAGGTGTTGGGTTGTTAGCTACCATCGTGGCTACCCCCGTAGTGCTAGGCATTGAAATAACAGCTGGGGTGGCAGGGGTGTTAGGGTTGGCGCTTAAGTTTGCATCACGCAGACTGCATCGTAAGGCATTGAAACACGACGAGATCAGGGTTCTGGCCGAAGCAAAGCTGAACACGGTAAGTGAGCGTATATCCACGGCACTCACTGACAGTAAGATCTCAGAGGAGGAGTTTCGTTCAATTCTATCTGAACTCACAAAATATAACAAAATGAAACAAGAGATTCGTTCAAAGTCTCATAAGTCTGCTATCAGCGAGGATGAGAAAAAAAAGTACATAGAACAAGGGGTGAAAAAAGCCCAGCAAGCCTTTATTACAAACACCAAAGAGATCATAGGCGATTCACATTAAACTGTTTCATCGAGGTCAACGTGGCATAGTGGCACAATAGTGTCATAGCGGCACGTTAGAAGCAGCCCAGTATTGGATGATGCAATCCCAGGATAGACCCGTTAAACCGACATGCTTCAGCCATGCACCCGGTAGCTCAGTCGGTTAAGCGGCGCGGTTGTGAGGTATACATGTGGAGTTCGCATCCCGCTAACGTCCCAAACTTTTTTATAGTAGGGGTAATGGTAGCAAGAGCTAAGGGTCCGACCAAAGCCTTATTTGGGAAATAAGGCTTTGCAGAGGCTTTTGTTGGACTTGGTCCAAAACCCCCATTCCCTATACTACTCCTGCTATTACCACCTCAGACTCATTGGGACGATTAGGAAGCACATCACAATGGAAAGTGCCCACACTCTTGTGAGATGCCTTGTAACATCCAGATTGGATTACTGTAATAGCCTTCTATACGGACTCACCAACGGACATCTCAATAAACTCCAAAAAGTCCAAAATACAGCAGCACGTATTATATCCCTTACCACTAAACGAGACCATATCACCCCTGTACTCTCATCATTACACTGGCTTCCAATCAAGTTCAGGATTGACTTCAAACTTCTTTGCATTGTGTATAAATGTTTGCATAATCAAGCTCCTTCATATCTCTCTGAACTTCTCACTGTGTACTCCCCTACCAGAACTCTCAGATCTCAAGACCAATGTCTTCTCTCCGTCCCCAAAGTTCTCCTTTCTTCTTTTGGCAAGAGGTCTTTCCAGTACGCTGGTCCTACTCTGTGGAATTCTCTCCCTCTCCACATAAAGCAGTCATGCACATTGGAAACATTCAAAATTAATTTGAAGACTTTCTTTTTTTCCAAAGCTTATCCCTAAAATCAATCTTTCTGTCATCAATTTCAATGTATATTTATTTTGCTATTTTATCCTCTGTATGCATTGTATGTATGCTTTTATGTAGCGCCTTGAGCATGTATCAGTGGGTGGAAAATGGCGCGCTAAAAATATCCATTATTATTATTAAGTCACAACTGTTATTTAGTGAAAGAAAATATTTTTTTTGTCAGCCATCAAATGTCCAACCCAAGCTAAGGAAATATGTCCTTCTCCCGCTTGTCTCTCTACTCTTACAAATTTCACTAAGTTCTTCTTTTACAACAAACCAAAACATGGAAACCAAGTTGAAACCTACAACAAACTAAAACATGGAAACCTGGTTGAAACCTACAATAAACGGAAACATGGAAACCTGGTTGAAACCTACAATAAACGAAAACATGGAAACCAACTGGATCCTGCTTGGAGGAGTGGGTAATGAATCGCACTGGAAACCAGCCGGAAATGGTGCAAAATTCAGTTTCAATTGGAAATGGTGGTTTCCATGTCGTTTCCTCTCAGTTTCAGTGTTCCGGAAACCAACTTATTTTTGTAGTGATTCAACCACCCGTCTAGGTGAAGTCAGGACCGAAGTGGTGTGTTGGGCAAAGGAACACTGTTCCTGGAACCAGTGCCCTCAACCACCAGAATCCCTTCCTCCACCGACACAGGGGCGCAACCCACGGCGAACGGGTTGGTGGACCAAATATACCCCGGTTCCACAACCGGGGTTTGAAGAGCGCTTAGCGTTACCCAGCACCCACCACGAGGAGGTGGCTCTTCACGGGTGCCAAACAATGAATGAAGTATAACTACAAGCTCAAGGTTTATAAGCTACAGTCTGGTTTCGTGTTGAACTACAGTCAGGCTGCGGTAATCCGGTCCTCGTTAATCCGAATCCACCGACTTCCGAACGCTACTCGCCGGGCACCAAATCATCTCCCTATATATTGTATATAATTGACACCTCGTTAGTCCGATGATTCAGCTTCCGCCTCCGAACGCTGGTCAGTCGGAACGGATTGGACCAATTAAGTTGTAAACAGCTGCGTTAATCCGAACGATTGAAGTTGACCGCGCTGCTGACTTGTCCACCCAAAGTGACACGTTGTTTGTTTAGCGACTTACCGACTCATCCCTTTGATCCCTTTATCATAAGTGATAGGGAAATGTCGACGAACACGCTGTTTTGGGAAAGACTTCAATCCAGAAATATATGCTCGGTACCGAATTAAAATTATAAACTATTTTTCGCAATGTTATTGAAATCAACGATTCTCGGACACATGCTTCGGCAGCGGGTCCACAGTAACATTGTCAAAGAGCAAAGTAACGATGTAAATTGAATAAACTAATAGGTAGCGATTTCTTGCTTAATATGTTCAAAATAGCATTATTTTACCCAAAACTTTCGTCTAAATCTAAAAGTTTTCGTTTACGAGGACGATATCCATTGCCGTGATATGATTGGCTGCCTTAGGTCACGTGTCTGATTTTGACCAATTACGACCCTTATAGCAGACTGTAGCGAAAAAAGCGTCATTAGAAACCAATTTTTATCCAATAAAATCGCTTCTTACAACTGTGAAAATACTCTCGGCAAGGGTTCAGTGATGTTGTTGATGTTCAGAGCTTTCGAACGATACCCGACATCAAACGATTCGCCTCCCATGTTATTCATACGACGCTTCGAAAACGGAGGTATTTTCCGTTGTTATGTCATGTTACCGAGCGGAAAGCCACTGATATCGGGAAATAGGCAACCATACATATTATTTAAGAAATCTTTTTATAATAATTTTCTGATGACGTAAAAATGAAAATATAAAAGAAAAAGGCACTGGCATGTTATGACACGTCACAAATGGAAAAAAATCGCCATAGTTTTTGAATAACATTATAAAAATAAACTTCATATTTATCAACAGTAGGATTACAATTTCCTTCATAAACATAGGTTTCATCTATCACCTCAGAGTCTCGATAGTAAGGAAAGATATCAAGGGGAAGTAACTCGGTGCATATACTGTGGTTTCAGCAGTACGAACGTTTCACTATCCGACGTTTTTTTTAAAAAACCAAAGTGTTCGTATTAACGAGGTCTGACTGTATATACATTTATTCGGAATACGCCAACAGCAGGATGCCAAGGTTGAGTGAAGATGCTCGGAACAGAGCCATTGGACGTTTAGAGACCGGGGAAACACAGTCATCAGTAGCCCGACCCCCTGATTGTCCATAATATACTGAACAGCAAAAGTTACGCAAGTCTGGCTTTTTGTCAATTTTTTTAATAGAAGACAACCAAAATCATGTGTAATCATTTACTCTATAGAAAACATTGTCAATTTAACAGTTGAAAGTTGCTGTTGACATTGAATTGCAATAAGTTCAAATTGATCACAGTCCGTCAAATGGAGATACCCCTGAACGCGAAAAGTGACAGTCTCTTTAGTAGCGCGTATAGCCACCTTGAGCTTGCACACATGCCGTGCAAGGTGGCCTCATTGAGTTCTCTAGAGTCTGAAAGACTGCCTGAGGCAACTGGTTCCGCTTAAACACCAATCTGTATTCCAATTGTGCAAGTGTGAGTGGCTGTCTACCTGCCCCAATCCTCCGTCCAATTTCGTCCCAGAATGTTCAAAGGGGAGCCATATCCGGGAAAGAGACGGCCATGGCAAAATGTTAACGTTGTTCTGAGCCAGATGATCCAGCAACACCCTTGCTGTGTGAGGGCTGCTGGCGTTGTTGACGTGTCAAAACTGGCCCCACATATGGCTGTCGGCAGTGGATTCCAGCAGCCCGAAGACGACGCCTAATCGTATTGCTGGACACTGCTCCACTTGACCCAAGAACTAAGGCTGCTGTTACTGTTTCTGCTTGAGTTCGGTTCTTTAGATGAGTGACCCGGATGAACCGATCTTGCGTATGAGTTGTAACTCGTTGCCGTCTGGTACGGGGACGATCAGCAGCAACCCCGGTTTGCTGATGACGTTGAGCAAGTCGTGTAATGTGGTAAGATGACAGCCCAATTGCCTAGCTACAGCGGTTGCAGAGTTACCTCCGTGCAACTTTCCAATGGCCACTCCCCTCTTCTCAGTCGTTAGTCTAGGCATCGTTTGTGTGGCGTGTACACCTCCTAGCGTCAATACTGAATTGTTTTTTGACACAAACCTTTATAAAGAATACCTCAGAGCGAAATGCATGCTTTCCATCCAGAACCGTCGACGCACGTGCTAAAATTATGGTTTTGCTGCACTGTTGGTGTGTTTGTGCGAATGGTTCGTATGGACGTCAAATTGCATGACATCATCTCATCTGGGATCATTACGTCACTTTACCATGAACGTTCCATAAACATGAACGCTTACCTTCATGAAATTTCATTTTTTCGAAACTTGCGTTTCTTTTGCTATTCAGTATAGTACAATGTCAGTACTTTGGCAGCGTTACAGACGCTTTAACTCGACAAGAGACCAACCGAGAAGTGGCAGACCAAGGGTGACAACTCCTGTTCAGGATATCCCATCTGCGGAATCGAACTGTCACTGCAGCCTACAAAGCTCACAACATTCCTGGACTCTGTTGAGTGTCGGTTCATACCGTCAGGAATTGTCCAAGACTCCATGGTATCAGATCGATGATGCCTTTTACAGGACCTATTCTACGACACCACCATTGTTTTGCACGACTGCGATGGAGTCGAAACGTTCGACCACCATGGACCTACGTACACTGGAGGAGGATTTGGTCCAGTGACGAGTCACGTTTCAAGCTGTTTCGTCATGATGGAAGGATACGTGTTTACCGGAACATTCCAGATATCATTTGTTTATCAGCAAATTGTTGAATGTAAATAAACCTATCATGACTTTGTGTTTTATTCTGTTATTTGTCATCCTGACGGTTTTACCATTGTGCAATTGTATAAAATAACTGATTTGGTATGTGTGTTGCATGAAACACAACCTCTTTTCTGGAGGAGCGGGTAAGGGGGCGGCACAACAGATTGAGTTTCATGGAAACCAGGTTATAAGCTTGGAACTTGGTTGGAAACAACAATAAACTAAGCACCAGCAGGAGCCTCCATGGACGAGTGGGTAAAGTCCCGACATGGATACCATCCAGATACTGGTGCAAAATGTAGTTTCAGTTTAAATGGAAACTAGGTTATAACTTGGAAACTAGGTTGAAACCTACAACAAACTAAAACACGTAAACCAGGTTGAAACCTACAACAAACTAAAACATGGAAACCAAGTTGAAACCTACAACAAACTAAAACATGGAAACCAGGTTGAAACCTACAATAAACGGAAACATGGAAACCAGGTTGAAACCTACAATAAACGAAAACATGGAAACCAGCTGGATCCTGCTTGGAGGATTGGGTAATGAATCGCACTGGAAACCAGCCGGAAATGGTGCAAAATTCAGTTTCAATTTTCATGGAAACCACAATGAAACTTTTGGAAACTACATGGAAACCAACTGGAAATGGTGGTTTCCATGTCGTTTCCTCTCAGTTTCAGTGTTCCGGAAACCAACTTATTTTTGTAGTGATTCAACCACCCGTCTAGGTGAAGTCAGGACCGAAGTGGTGTGTTGGGCAAAGGAACACTGTTCCTGGAACCAGTGCCCTCAACCACCAGAATCCCTTCCTCCACCGACACAGGGGCGCAACCCACGGCGAACGGGTTGGTGGACCAAATATACCCCGGTTCCACAACGGGGGTTTGAAGAGCACTTAGCGTTACCCAGCACCCACCACGAGGATGTGGCTCTTCACGGGTGCCAAACAATGAATGAAGTATAACTGCAAGCTCAAGGTTTATAAGCACCCACAACACACATATATGATTTAATTTGTCGTTTTGTGTATCCAGTTTTTGTTTATTTTCTTTAAATGACATATGTACTTGTACTCGTTTACCAAACCCGATTCTTTAGGAATAAAAATATGTTTAAACTACAATACCCTTTAGATCTGCACAAGAAAGAATACAACCCCTTAAGCTTCTATAAAGCTTGTAACTGTCACTTGTATCTGTCAAATGAACAACGTCATCACAACGTCAAGAACGACAAGGAAAAGCTAAAGATTTTCCTAAACCTAAGATAAACCTAATTAAAAAGAAACGAAAATATGATTTATTTTGACCTTAATTATGGCACTCGATTTCGTCAAATCGATCACTGCCGCCTCAGGCTCGGTTGTATAAACGCCGATAAGTATAGAAGGCACTTAGTAGACAGTCCATGTTGCTTGTGTGGATATCAGAGTGACAACGCCTTACACTATTTTTTTTTACCTGCGGTAACCATCTTCAGATAAGAACTGATATGTATTTTTATACAACCGGTTATAACCTGGATACCATTATGAACGGAAACAAAGAACTTACTCACTGTGAAAACACAGAAAATACACTGGACAAAACAAGAAATGCAACCCCCAAGTGTGATATTTAAAACAATTTTTTATGCAACGTCTTTATGAAATCGATATTAATGTTATGGATAAGTTTACCTGTTGTCTGTACAATGATTTCTAAACAAAAACACAACAGTTGCGTAATTTTAGCCAAAATACAGCAACTGGAAAAAAAATAATGTCATGATATGTGTGGAGAAAAATCTGAAAGCATGGTGCACGTGAAAGTGTGGTTTCGTGTTGAAATATATACATTTATTCGGAATACGCCAACAACAGGATGCCAAGGTTGAGTGAAGATGCTCGGAACAGAGCCATTGGACGTTTAGAGACCGGGGAAACACAGTCATCAGTAGCCCGACCCCTGATTGTCCATAATATACTGAACAGCAAAAGTTACGCAAGTCTGGCTTTTTGTCAATTTTTTTAATAGAAGACAACCAAAATCATGTGTAATCATTTATTCTATAGAAAACATTGTCAATTTAACAGTTGAAAGTTGCTGTTGACATTGAATTGCAATAAGTTCAAATTGATCACAGTCCGTCAAATGGAGATACCCCTGAACGCGAAAAGTGACAGTCTCTTTAGTAGCGCGTATAGCCACCTTGAGCTTGCACACATGCCGTGCAAGGTGGCCTCATTGAGTTCTCTAGAGTCTGAAAGACTGCCTGAGGCAACTGGTTCCGCTTAAACACCAATCTGTACTCCAATTGTGCAAGTGTGAGTGGCTGTCTACCTGCCCCAATCCTCCGTCCAATTTCGTCCCAGAATGTTCAAAGGGGAGCCATATCCGGGAAAGAGACGGCCATGGCAAAATGTTAACGTTGTTCTGAGCCAGATGATCCAGCAACACCCTTGCTGTGTGAGGGCTGCTGGCGTTGTTGACGTGTCAAAACTGGTCCCACATATGGCTGTCGGCAGTGGATTCCAGCAGCCCGAAGACGACGCCTAATCGTATTGCTGGACACTGCTCCACTTGACCCAAGAACTAAGGCTGCTGTTACTGTTTCTGCTTGAGTTCGGTTCTTTAGATGAGTGACCCGGATGAACCGATCTTGCGTATGAGTTGTAACTCGTTGCCGTCTGGTACGGGACGATCAGCAGCAACCCCGGTTTGCTGATGACGTTGAGCAAGTCGTGTAATGTGGTAAGATGACAGCCCAATTGCCTAGCTACAGCGGTTGCAGAGTTACCTCCGTGCAACTTTCCAATGGCCACTCCCTCTTCTCAGTCGTTAGTCTAGGCATCGTTTGTGTGGCGTGTACACCTCCTAGCGTCAATACTGAATTGTTTTTTGACACAAACCTTTATAAAGAATACCTCAGAGCGAAATGCATGCTTTCCATCCAGAACCGTCGACGCACGTGCTAAAATTATGGTTTTGCTGCACTGTTGGTGTGTTTGTGCGAATGGTTCGTATGGACGTCAAATTGCATGACATCATCTCATCTGGGATCATTACGTCACTTTACCATGAACGTTCCATAAACATGAACGCTTACCTTCATGAAATTTCATTTTTTTCGAAACTTGCGTTTCTTTTGCTATTCAGTATAGTACAATTTCAGTACTTTGGCAGCGTTACAGACGCTTTAACTCGACAAGAGACCAACCGAGAAGTGGCAGACCAAGGGTGACAACTCCTGTTCAGGATATCCCATCTGCGGAATCGAACTGTCACTGCAGCCTACAAAGCTCACAACATTCCTGGACTCTGTTGAGCGTCGGTTCATACCGTCAGGAATTGTCCAAGACTCCATGGTATCAGATCGATGATGCCTTTTACAGGACCTATTCTACGACACCACCATTGTTTTGCACGACTGCGATGGAGTCGAAACGTTCGACCACCATGGACCTACGTACACTGGAGGAGGATTTGGTCCAGTGACGAGTCACGTTTCAAGCTGTTTCGTCATGATGGAAGGATACGTGTTTACCGGAACATTCCAGATATCATTTGTTTATCAGCAAATTGTTGAATGTAAATAAACCTATCATGACTTTGTGTTTTATTCTGTTATTTGTCATCCTGACGGTTTTACCATTGTGCAATTGTATAAAATAACTGATTTGGTATGTGTGTTGCATGAAACACAACCTCTTTCTGGAGGAGCGGGTAAGGGGCGGCACAACAGATTGAGTTTCATGGAAACCAGGTTATAAGCTTGGAACTTGGTTGGAAACAACAATAAACTAAGCACCAGCAGGAGCCTCCATGGACGAGTGGGTAAAGTCCCGACATGGATACCATCCAGATACTGGTGCAAAATGTAGTTTCAGTTTAAATGGAAACTAGGTTATAACTTGGAAACTAGGTTGAAACCTACAACAAACTAAAACACGTAAACCAGGTTGAAACCTACAACAAACTAAAACATGGAAACCAAGTTGAAACCTACAACAAACTAAAACATGGAAACCAGGTTGAAACCTACAATAAACGGAAACATGGAAACTAGGTTGAAACCTACAATAAACGAAAACATGGAGACCAGGTTGAAACCTACAATAAACGAAAACATGGAAACCAGCTGGATCCTGCTTGGAGGATTGGGTAATGAATCGCACTGGAAACCAGCCGGAAATGGTGCAAAATTCAGTTTCAATTTTCATGGAAACCACAATGAAACTTTTGGAAACTACATGGAAACCAACTGGAAATGGTGGTTTCCATGTCGTTTCCTCTCAGTTTCAGTGTTCCGGAAACCAACTTATTTTTGTAGTGATTCAACCACCCGTCTAGGTGAAGTCAGGACCGAAGTGGTGTGTTGGGCAAAGGAACACTGTTCCTGGAACCAGTGCCCTCAACCACCAGAATCCCTTCCTCCACCGACACAGGGGCGCAACCCACGGCGAACGGGTTGGTGGACCAAATATACCCCGGTTCCACAACGGGGGTTTGAAGAGCACTTAGCGTTACCCAGCACCCACCACGAGGATGTGGCTCTTCACGGGTGCCAAACAATGAATGAAGTATAACTGCAAGCTCAAGGTTTATAAGCACCCACAACACACATATATGATTTAATTTGTCGTTTTGTGTATCCAGTTTTTGTTTATTTTCTTTAAATGACATATGTACTTGTACTCGTTTACCAAACCCGATTCTTTAGGAATAAAAATATGTTTAAACTACAATACCCTTTAGATCTGCACAAGAAAGAATACAACCCCTTAAGCTTCTATAAAGCTTGTAACTGTCACTTGTATCTGTCAAATGAACAACGTCATCACAACGTCAAGAACGACAAGGAAAAGCTAAAGATTTTCCTAAACCTAAGATAAACCTAATTAAAAAGAAACGAAAATATGATTTATTTTGACCTTAATTATGGCACTCGATTTCGTCAAATCGATCACTGCCGCCTCAGGCTCGGTTGTATAAACGCCGATAAGTATAGAAGGCACTTAGTAGACAGTCCATGTTGCTTGTGTGGATATCAGAGTGACAACGCCTTACACTATTTTTACCTGCGGTAACCATCTTCAGATAAGAACTGATATGTATTTTTATACAACCGGTTATAACCTGGATACCATTATGAACGGAAACAAAGAACTTACTCACTGTGAAAACACAGAAAATACACTGGACAAAACAAGAAATGCAACCCCAAGTGTGATATTTAAAACAATTTTTTATGCAACGTCTTTATGAAATCGATATTAATGTTATGGATAAGTTTACCTGTTGTCTGTACAATGATTTCTAAACAAAAAACACAACAGTTGCGTAATTTTAGCCAAAATACAGCAACTGGAAAAAAATAATGTCATGATATGTGTGGAGAAAAATCTGAAAGCATGGTGCACGTGAAAGTGTGGTTTCGTGTTGAAATATATACATTTATTCGGAATACGCCAACAACAGGATGCCAAGGTTGAGTGAAGATGCTCGGAACAGAGCCATTGGACGTTTAGAGACCGGGGAAACACAGTCATCAGTAGCCCGACCCCTGATTGTCCATAATATACTGAACAGCAAAAGTTACGCAAGTCTGGCTTTTTGTCAATTTTTTTTAATAGAAGACAACCAAAATCATGTGTAATCATTTATTCTATAGAAAACATTGTCAATTTAACAGTTGAAAGTTGCTGTTGACATTGAATTGCAATAAGTTCAAATTGATCACAGTCCGTCAAATGGAGATACCCCTGAACGCGAAAAGTGACAGTCTCTTTAGTAGCGCGTATAGCCACCTTGAGCTTGCACACATGCCGTGCAAGGTGGCCTCATTGAGTTCTCTAGAGTCTGAAAGACTGCCTGAGGCAACTGGTTCCGCTTAAACACCAATCTGTACTCCAATTGTGCAAGTGTGAGTGGCTGTCTACCTGCCCCAATCCTCCGTCCAATTTCGTCCCAGAATGTTCAAAGGGGAGCCATATCCGGGAAAGAGACGGCCATGGCAAAATGTTAACGTTGTTCTGAGCCAGATGATCCAGCAACACCCTTGCTGTGTGAGGGCTGCTGGCGTTGTTGACGTGTCAAAACTGGTCCCACATATGGCTGTCGGCAGTGGATTCCAGCAGCCCGAAGACGACGCCTAATCGTATTGCTGGACACTGCTCCACTTGACCCAAGAACTAAGGCTGCTGTTACTGTTTCTGCTTGAGTTCGGTTCTTTAGATGAGTGACCCGGATGAACCGATCTTGCGTATGAGTTGTAACTCGTTGCCGTCTGGTACGGGGACGATCAGCAGCAACCCCGGTTTGCTGATGACGTTGAGCAAGTCGTGTAATGTGGTAAGATGACAGCCCAATTGCCTAGCTACAGCGGTTGCAGAGTTACCTCCGTGCAACTTTCCAATGGCCACTCCCCTCTTCTCAGTCGTTAGTCTAGGCATCGTTTGTGTGGCGTGTACACCTCCTAGCGTCAATACTGAATTGTTTTTTTGACACAAACCTTTATAAAGAATACCTCAGAGCGAAATGCATGCTTTCCATCCAGAACCGTCGACGCACGTGCTAAAATTATGGTTTTGCTGCACTGTTGGTGTGTTTGTGCGAATGGTTCGTATGGACGTCAAATTGCATGACATCATCTCATCTGGGATCATTACGTCACTTTACCATGAACGTTCCATAAACATGAACGCTTACCTTCATGAAATTTCATTTTTTCGAAACTTGCGTTTCTTTTTGCTATTCAGTATAGTACAATTTCAGTACTTTGGCAGCGTTACAGACGCTTTAACTCTACAAGAGACCAACCGAGAAGTGGCAGACCAAGGGTGACAACTCCTGTTCAGGATATCCCATCTGCGGAATCGAACTGTCACTGCAGCCTACAAAGCTCACAACATTCCTGGACTCTGTTGAGCGTCGGTTCATACCGTCAGGAATTGTCCAAGACTCCATGGTATCAGATCGATGATGCCTTTTACAGGACCTATTCTACGACACCACCATTGTTTTGCACGACTGCGATGGAGTCGAAACGTTCGACCACCATGGACCTACGTACACTGGAGGAGGATTTGGTCCAGTGACGAGTCACGTTTCAAGCTGTTTCGTCATGATGGAAGGATACGTGTTTACCGGAACATTCCAGATATCATTTGTTTATCAGCAAATTGTTGAATGTAAATAAACCTATCATGACTTTGTGTTTTATTCTGTTATTTGTCATCCTGACGGTTTTACCATTGTGCAATTGTATAAAATAACTGATTTGGTATGTGTGTTGCATGAAACACAACCTCTTTTCTGGAGGAGCGGGTAAGGGGGCGGCACAACAGATTGAGTTTCATGGAAACCAGGTTATAAGCTTGGAACTTGGTTGGAAACGACAATAAACTAAGCACCAGCAGGAGCCTCCATGGACGAGTGGGTAAAGTCCCGACATGGATACCATCCAGATACTGGTGCAAAATGTAGTTTCAGTTTAAATGGAAACTAGGTTATAACTTGGAAACTAGGTTGAAACCTACAACAAACTAAAACACGTAAACCAGGTTGAAACCTACAACAAACTAAAACATGGAAACCAAGTTGAAACCTACAACAAACTAAAACATGGAAACCAGGTTGAAACCTACAATAAACGGAAACATGGAAACTAGGTTGAAACCTACAATAAACGAAAACATGGAGACCAGGTTGAAACCTACAATAAACGAAAACATGGAAACCAGCTGGATCCTGCTTGGAGGATTGGGTAATGAATCGCACTGGAAACCAGCCGGAAATGGTGCAAAATTCAGTTTCAATTTTCATGGAAACCACAATGAAACTTTTGGAAACTACATGGAAACCAACTGGAAATGGTGGTTTCCATGTCGTTTCCTCTCAGTTTCAGTGTTCCGGAAACCAACTTATTTTTGTAGTGATTCAACCACCCGTCTAGGTGAAGTCAGGACCGAAGTGGTGTGTTGGGCAAAGGAACACTGTTCCTGGAACCAGTGCCCTCAACCACCAGAATCCCTTCCTCCACCGACACAGGGGCGCAACCCACGGCGAACGGGTTGGTGGACCAAATATACCCCGGTTCCACAACGGGGTTTGAAGAGCACTTAGCGTTACCCAGCACCCACCACGAGGATGTGGCTCTTCACGGGTGCCAAACAATGAATGAAGTATAACTGCAAGCTCAAGGTTTATAAGCACCCACAACACACATATATGATTTAATTTGTCGTTTTGTGTATCCAGTTTTTGTTTATTTTCTTTAAATGACATATGTACTTGTACTCGTTTACCAAACCCGATTCTTTAGGAATAAAAATATGTTTAAACTACAATACCCTTTAGATCTGCACAAAAAAGAATACAACCCCTTAAGCTTCTATAAAGCTTGTAACTGTCACTTGTATCTGTCAAATGAACAACGTCATCACAACGTCAAGAACGACAAGGAAAAGCTAAAGATTTTCCTAAACCTAAGATAAACCTAATTAAAAAGAAACGAAAATATGATTTATTTTGACCTTAATTATGGCACTCGATTTCGTCAAATCGATCACTGCCGCCTCAGGCTCGGTTGTATAAACGCCGATAAGTATAGAAGGCACTTAGTAGACAGTCCATGTTGCTTGTGTGGATATCAGAGTGACAACGCCTTACACTATTTTTTTACCTGCGGTAACCATCTTCAGATAAGAACTGATATGTATTTTTATACAACCGGTTATAACCTGGATACCATTATGAACGGAAACAAAGAACTTACTCACTGTGAAAACACAGAAAATACACTGGACAAAACAAGAAATGCAACCCCCAAGTGTGATATTTAAAACAATTTTTTATGCAACGTCTTTATGAAATCGATATTAATGTTATGGATAAGTTTACCTGTTGTCTGTACAGTGATTTCTAAACAAAAACACAACAGTTGCGTAATTTTAGCCAAAATACAGCAACTGGAAAAAAATAATGTCATGATATGTGGAGAAAAATCTGAAAGCATGGTGCACGTGAAAGTGTGGTTTCGTGTTGAAATATATACATTTATTCGGAATACGCCAACAACAGGATGCCAAAGTTGAGTGAAGATGCTCGGAACAGAGCCATTGGACGTTTAGAGACCGGGGAAACACAGTCATCAGTAGCCCGACCCCTGATTGTCCATAATATACTGAACAGCAAAAGTTACGCAAGTCTGGCTTTTTGTCAATTTTTTTTAATAGAAGACAACCAAAATCATGTGTAATCATTTATTCTATAGAAAACATTGTCAATTTAACAGTTGAAAGTTGCTGTTGACATTGAATTGCAATAAGTTCAAATTGATCACAGTCCGTCAAATGGAGATACCCCTGAACGCGAAAAGTGACAGTCTCTTTAGTAGCGCGTATAGCCACCTTGAGCTTGCACACATGCCGTGCAAGGTGGCCTCATTGAGTTCTCTAGAGTCTGAAAGACTGCCTGAGGCAACTGGTTCCGCTTAAACACCAATCTGTACTCCAATTGTGCAAGTGTGAGTGGCTGTCTACCTGCCCCAATCCTCCGTCCAATTTCGTCCCAGAATGTTCAAAGGGGAGCCATATCCGGGAAAGAGACGGCCATGGCAAAATGTTAACGTTGTTCTGAGCCAGATGATCCAGCAACACCCTTGCTGTGTGAGGGCTGCTGGCGTTGTTGACGTGTCAAAACTGGTCCCACATATGGCTGTCGGCAGTGGATTCCAGCAGCCCGAAGACGACGCCTAATCGTATTGCTGGACACTGCTCCACTTGACCCAAGAACTAAGGCTGCTGTTACTGTTTCTGCTTGAGTTCGGTTCTTTAGATGAGTGACCCGGATGAACCGATCTTGCGTATGAGTTGTAACTCGTTGCCGTCTGGTACGGGGACGATCAGCAGCAACCCGGTTTGCTGATGACGTTGAGCAAGTCGTGTAATGTGGTAAGATGACAGCCCAATTGCCTAGCTACAGCGGTTGCAGAGTTACCTCCGTGCAACTTTCCAATGGCCACTCCCCTCTTCTCAGTCGTTAGTCTAGGCATCGTTTGTGTGGCGTGTACACCTCCTAGCGTCAATACTGAATTGTTTTTTGACACAAACCTTTATAAAGAATACCTCAGAGCGAAATGCATGCTTTCCATCCAGAACCGTCGACGCACGTGCTAAAATTATGGTTTTGCTGCACTGTTGGTGTGTTTGTGCGAATGGTTCGTATGGACGTCAAATTGCATGACATCATCTCATCTGGGATCATTACGTCACTATACCATGAACGTTCCATAAACATGAACGCTTACCTTCATGAAATTTCATTTTTTCGAAACTTGCGTTTCTTTTGCTATTCAGTATAGTACAATTTCAGTACTTTGGCAGCGTTACAGACGCTTTAACTCGACAAGAGACCAACCGAGAAGTGGCAGACCAAGGGTGACAACTCCTGTTCAGGATATCCCATCTGCGGAATCGAACTGTCACTGCAGCCTACAAAGCTCACAACATTCCTGGACTCTGTTGAGCGTCGGTTCATACCGTCAGGAATTGTCCAAGACTCCATGGTATCAGATCGATGATGCCTTTTACAGGACCTATTCTACGACACCACCATTGTTTTGCACGACTGCGATGGAGTCGAAACGTTCGACCACCATGGACCTACGTACACTGGAGGAGGATTTGGTCCAGTGACGAGTCACGTTTCAAGCTGTTTCGTCATGATGGAAGGATACGTGTTTACCGGAACATTCCAGATATCATTTGTTTATCAGCAAATTGTTGAATGTAAATAAACCTATCATGACTTTGTGTTTTATTCTGTTATTTGTCATCCTGACGGTTTTACCATTGTGCAATTGTATAAAATAACTGATTTGGTATGTGTGTTGCATGAAACACAACCTCTTTTCTGGAGGAGCGGGTAAGGGGGCGGCACAACAGATTGAGTTTCATGGAAACCAGGTTATAAGCTTGGAACTTGGTTGGAAACGACAATAAACTAAGCACCAGCAGGAGCCTCCATGGACGAGTGGGTAAAGTCCCGACATGGATACCATCCAGATACTGGTGCAAAATGTAGTTTTTAGTTTAAATGGAAACTAGGTTATAACTTGGAAACTAGGTTGAAACCTACAACAAACTAAAACACGTAAACCAGGTTGAAACCTACAACAAACTAAAACATGGAAACCAAGTTGAAACCTACAACAAACTAAAACATGGAAACCAGGTTGAAACCTACAATAAACGGAAACATGGAAACCAGGTTGAAACCTACAATAAACGAAAACATGGAGACCAGGTTGAAACCTACAATAAACGAAAACATGGAAACCAGCTGGATCCTGCTTGGAGGATTGGGTAATGAATCGCACTGGAAACCAGCCGGAAATGGTGCAAAATTCAGTTTCAATTTTCATGGAAACCACAATGAAACTTTTGGAAACTACATGGAAACCAACTGGAAATGGTGGTTTCCATGTCGTTTCCTCTCAGTTTCAGTGTTCCGGAAACCAACTTATTTTTGTAGTGATTCAACCACCCGTCTAGGTGAAGTCAGGACCGAAGTGGTGTGTTGGGCAAAGGAACACTGTTCCTGGAACCAGTGCCCTCAACCACCAGAATCCCTTCCTCCACCGACACAGGGGCGCAACCCACGGCGAACGGGTTGGTGGACCAAATATACCCCGGTTCCACAACGGGGGTTTGAAGAGCACTTAGCGTTACCCAGCACCCACCACGAGGAGGTGGCTCTTCACGGCTGCCAAACAATGAATGAAGTATAACTGCAAGCTCAAGGTTTATAAGCACCCACAACACACATATATGTATTAATTTGTCGTTTTGTGTATCCAGTTTTTTGTTTATTTTCTTTAAATGACATATGTACTTGTACTCGTTTACCAAACCCGATTCTTTAGGAATAAAAATATGTTTAAACTACAATACCCTTTAGATCTGCACAAGAAAGAATACAACCCCTTAAGCTTCTATAAAGCTTGTAACTGTCACTTGTATCTGTCAAATGAACAACGTCATCACAACGTCAAGAACGACAAGGAAAAGCTAAAGATTTTCCTAAACCTAAGATAAACCTAATTAAAAAAGAAACGAAAATATGATTTATTTTGACCTTAATTATGGCACTCGATTTCGTCAAATCGATCACTGCCGCCTCAGGCTCGGTTGTATAAACGCCGATAAGTATAGAAGGCACTTAGTAGACAGTCCATGTTGCTTGTGTGGATATCAGAGTGACAACGCCTTACACTATTTTTTTACCTGCGGTAACCATCTTCAGATAAGAACTGATATGTATTTTTATACAACCGGTTATAACCTGGATACCATTATGAACGGAAACAAAGAACTTACTCACTGTGAAAACACAGAAAATACACTGGACAAAACAAGAAATGCAACCCCCAAGTGTGATATTTAAAACAATTTTTTATGCAACGTCTTTATGAAATCGATATTAATGTTATGGATAAGTTTACCTGTTGTCTGTACAATGATTTCTAAACAAAAACACAACAGTTGCGTAATTTTAGCCAAAATACAGCAACTGGAAAAAAATAATGTCATGATATGTGTGGAGAAAAATCTGAAAGCATGGTGCACGTGAAAGTGTGGTTTCGTGTTGAAATATATACATTTATTCGGAATACGCCAACAACAGGATGCCAAGGTTGAGTGAAGATGCTCGGAACAGAGCCATTGGACGTTTAGAGACCGGGGAAACACAGTCATCAGTAGCCCGACCCCTGATTGTCCATAATATACTGAACAGCAAAAGTAACGCAAGTCTGGCTTTTTATCAGTTTTTTTAATAGAAGACAACCAAAATCATGTGTAATCATTTATTCTATAGAAAACATTGTCAATTTAACAGTTGAAAGTTGCTGTTGACATTGAATTGCAATAAGTTCAAATTGATCACAGTCCGTCAAATGGAGATACCCCTGTACGCGAAAAGTGACAGTCTCTTTAGTAGCGCGTATAGCCACCTTGAGCTTGCACACATGCCGTGCAAGGTGGCCTCATTGAGTTCTCTAGAGTCTGAAAGACTGCCTGAGGCAACTGGTTCCGCTTAAACACCAATCTGTATTCCAATTGTGCAAGTGTGAGTGGCTGTCTACCTGCCCCAATCCTCCGTCCAATTTCGTCCCAGAATGTTCAAAGGGGAGCCATATCCGGGAAAGAGACGGCCATGGCAAAATGTTAACGTTGTTCTGAGCCAGATGATCCAGCAACACCCTTGCTGTGTGAGGGCTGCTGGCGTTGTTGACGTGTCAAAACTGGTCCCACATATGGCTGTCGGCAGTGGATTCCAGCAGCCCGAAGACGACGCCTAATCGTATTGCTGGGCACTGCTCCACTTGACCCAAGAACTAAGGCTGCTGTTACTGTTTCTGCTTGAGTTCGGTTCTTTAGATGAGTGACCCGGATGAACCGATCTTGCGTATGAGTTGTAACTCGTTGCCGTCTGGTACGGGGACGATCAGCAGCAACCCCGGTTTGCTGATGACGTTGAGCAAGTCGTGTAATGTGGTAAGATGACAGCCCAATTGCCTAGCTACAGCGGTTGCAGAGTTACCTCCGTGCAACTTTCCAATGGCCACTCCCCTCTTCTCAGTCGTTAGTCTAGGCATCGTTTGTGTGGCGTGTACACCTCCTAGCGTCAATACTGAACTGTTTTTTTGACACAAACCTTTATAAAGAATACCTCAGAGCGAAATGCATGCTTTCCATCCAGAACCGTCGACGCACGTGCTAAAATTATGGTTTTGCTGCACTGTTGGTGTGTTTGTGCGAATGGTTCGTATGGACGTCAAATTGCATGACATCATCTCATCTGGGATCATTACGTCACTTTACCATGAACGTTCCATAAACATGAACGCTTACCTTCATGAAATTTCATTTTTTCGAAACTTGCGTTTCTTTTGCTATTCAGTATAGTACAATTTCAGTACTTTGGCAGCGTTACAGACGCTTTAACTCGACAAGAGACCAACCGAGAAGTGGCAGACCAAGGGTGACAACTCCTGTTCAGGATATCCCATCTGCGGAATCGAACTGTCACTGCAGCCTACAAAGCTCACAACATTCCTGGACTCTGTTGAGTGTCGGTTCATACCGTCAGGAATTGTCCAAGACTCCATGGTATCAGATCGATGGTGCCTTTTACAGGACCGATTCTACGACACCACCATTGTTTTGCACGACTGCGATGGAGTCGAAACGTTCGACCACCATGGTCCTACGTACACTGGAGGAGGATTTGGTTCAGTGACGAGTCACGTTTCAAGCTGTTTCATCATGATGGAAGGATACGTGTTTACCTGAGACGAAATGAACGTTACAGTCATCCCTGCGTTCTTGAGAATGACAGATTCGGGAAGAAGGTGTCATGATGTGGGGAGACATATCCGCTAATGGGAGGACAAATCTCGTGAACGTACAGGGAAATTTAACTGCACTTCGTTTTCGTGACGAAATTCTCCAACGTCATCTTCTTCCTTCAATCGACGTCTGACGTGAGATATTCCAACGGGACAAGGCAGGACAATACGTCGCACGTGCAAAAATGAATTTTCTTGCCAACAACAACATAAACGTGCTCCCATTGTCCTCAAAATCACCAGATCTCAACCCTATCGAACATTTATGGGACCAGCTCGATAGACGTGTACGACTATGACGACCTGAACCTCGGACACTTCAACAGTTACGCCAAGCGTTGGATGAGGTATGTCGAAAAAGGACACTGATACAGTAATTGCTGCTTGGGGGGGAGGGGTACTAACATTACTCTGGTTAAATTCTTGTGAAATTATATATTTGTGCAATCATTATGTATTGAATATATCGGTTTTGAATTAAACATAAACAGACCTTGATTTTACTCTGTTGCGTTTCTGTTTTTGCCGTGTGTAGTTGAATCCGTCCACGATTTTATCATCAAGTAACAACGCTTTAAATATTTACAGAAAAATATCAGCTTAACTTAACAATGACCTTCTCATAATTGTTCTATACTTCTACAAATGGCTTGGTAGACACAGTAAACCGTAACTCTCTATTAATGTCTATTTAGATGATAGTTGTATTTGTATTTGATGTAATATGTATAGATTTATATTATTCATATGATAGTCAACATCGATGACGACACATGTTTCATCTAAATTTTATATTATATGTTGTATGGGAGCGGTGTTAATATAAGCTGTAAAGCTTGTTCACCAATCCGAGTTCATTTTTATGAATAAAAATATGTTTAAACAAAGAGTTTCTCATGACCACCCGAAACAGCCCTCTCTGAAACCTATGGAATTCCTCTCTAAGGACTAACTTAATGGTGTTGTATTTTGTTATAGTTTCATGGACAAACTCCTCAAATTCTCCTGCGAGTTTGAGAGGGTCACCATCAAACGGACATAAATCACGCGATCACGCGAATGACCATATATACTTCTCATCAAAAGTTTCGACTCACTAGTGTAAATATAGCCACTTACTTCAGGCAACTTCAGGTTAAACTAAATTTTGCGAAATATTCATACTTTTTAAAGGTACTTTTTACACATGAACTGATGTATTGTAAAACAAATTCGTAACGTTGATGCCTCAACAGGTTGGGACCCTTATCAACAGCTTCATGTATATACCTTGGAGAGGGTACAGAGGCAAGCAGCCAGATTTGTGTGCAACAATTACACTGATTACGATCAAGGATGTGTCACTTCAATGTGACAGCACCTTGGATGGTATATAAATAACATCATCGTTACCGACCTATATAACTACATTCACGGAGTTGACTCCCGTACAAGAGGATAATCTAATAACAACATTGCACAAATAAGAGGGAAATTAGAACTTTTTCTACAAAGCTTCCTCCCTAGAACAATCATCATGTGGAACGGCATGCCACCATCCATCAGACTGTCACCAACCTTATCTGTGTTTCAGACATCGCTCAGGGTTGAGCATGTCGTGACCGAGTGAACTGTACCCACTTTCTTTTATCTCTGCTCGAAAACACAAAAATATGTTGCGAACGTACACTCGCTTTTAGGGAAAAAGAAACCACAAAAATATTTAGACAGTTGACTGCTGGTGCCACCCTTGCGGGCTGCACAGCACATTCAACGCAGGAACATTTATACCCCTCGCGGCGTCTGTGACTTCACGGGAATCGATGAGAGAGAGAGAGAGAGTGTGGCTTCACGGGAATCGATGAGAGAGAGAGAGAGAGTGTGGCTTCACGGGAATCGATGAGAGATAGAGAGAGAGAGAGAGAGAGAGAGAGAGAGAGAGAGAGAGAGAGAGAGAGAGAGAGAGAGAGAGAGAGAGAGAGAGAGAGAGAGAGAGAGAGAGAGAGATTCTTGTCATGAGTTCAGTAAACGATAAAAATCAGTGAAAATCGGTGAATTCTTAAGAAAACGTTACACCAAAACGCAGCGGTTCACATGCACGATATTTGCACATGCTTTTCAGCAATTTGATGCATGATCCTTGTGCAGTTCATCTGCATAAAGTTTGCAGTTGCTTCCCCCTGTTAGTGGAGAAATCAATCTTCGATGTAACCATATATATATATATACATAACATATAGTGAGTGTTTTAAGTGAGTCTAAACTTTTGAAGAGAAGTATATTAGGTACGTATAGATTGTTCAAAGACAAATTGAATGTTGAATCACATGTTTGTTTTGTTTCAGGCAGATCTTGGCGTTGCCTCCAGAATAGTAGCGTTGTGGCCCCTTGCCACTGGAAATAGAACCAGGTGGATTCGCTCTTCGTCGAAGTACTTTTATGTGATTTTAGTCTTTAGTTAGACCCCACATGGGCAAAGTGTGTTAAGCCAATTTCTGGTGACCCACGCCGTGATAATGCTGGAATATTGGTAAAAACCGCGTAAAACCATATTACAGTACAACCAGAAATTATTGAGAATTTTAAGATTGTAATTTTTTATATTTTTTTCACTCATTACTCACGTATTAAATGTGAATATTAGCAGAACACAACTCCAGATTCAAAGACAGGTGAACAGTTAGTATTTTGTCAAGTCACCATGGGCAGCAATGCAGGCTTCAATGCGGCGGGGCATACTGCTGATCAAAGAAGTTAGAAAGTCGTGGTCCATGCTGTCCCACTATCGGACCACCTCTTCTAACATTTCAGCAATATTTGTCAGATTTTTCTTATTGACACTTTCCTTCATAAGTCCAAACAGTTTCTATTGGATTTAGGTCAGGGCTATAGATTGGCCCGCACCCGTGAAGAGCCACCTCCTCGTGGTGGGTGCTGGGTAACGCTAAGCGCTCTTCGATCCCCGTTGTTGACCCGGGGGTATATTTGGTCCACCAACCCGTGGGTTGCGCCCATGTGTCGGTGGAGGAAGGGATTCTGGTGGTTGAGGGCACTGGTTCCAGGAACAGTGTTCCTTTGCCCAACACACCACTTCGGCCCTGACTTCACCTAGACGGGTGGTAGAACTGGCCCGGTTCTATCAAACGGCTGGTCACGCCAAGCCCTGTGTATAGACTATATATATATATATGTCATTGCACAATTTGATTTGGAATTGTTTTAATTTCAGTCTTGGCCTACTTGTTTTTCTGAAACGTTTGTTATTTTGAAATATAATGTTATGAACTTTGCCTAGAGTCTTATGCCCAGAAGGCGGTGGCTCATGGGCCAATCTGGTGGAATTATTAATCTTTTAATTCTTCTGCTGGAGTATATCATCCAGGTATCCTTGGTGCTGCAAGTTGGGAATCCACTTGTTTTTAGCATTGGCCATGTGATACTCCGTGGTGGGTGGGGAGCTCGGATGATGAAATCCTACTAAATAAACATGGCTTACGAACACCCCCCCCCCCAAAAAAAAAAAAAGAAGACCAAGCGTCAACTTGACACTGATCCTATTGAAACTGATCTCAGACTGCCCAACTCAATTGATTACTGGCCACGTTTTCTTGTGCTTGAAACTATTGATAAGACACCTTTGAAGTGGAATCCTTTCGCGGTAGCTAAAGGTATACAAGACATTGCCAGTGATGTTAAGAACATTAAGCAATTACGTTCCGGTGCTCTGCTGGTTGAGTGTGCAAAAAGGCAACAACCCACCAACCTTATGAGTACTGATTCTTTTGTCGGCATTCCAGTCACGGTCTCTGCTCACAAAACACTCAACACGAGGAAAGGAATTATCAGGGATCGCGATCGATTGTTTGCTGACATGTCAGAACTTGACATTGTCACCGAGATGAAGGATCAAGGCGTACTTGATGTCAAACGTTTCACAACCCGTAGAAATGATGCAACTATAAAAACAAATACGTATCTATTTTCTTACTCTTCTCCAAATGTTCCAAAATCACTAAAAGCAGGATACTGTAACATCAACGTTGAAATGTACATTCCAAACCCTCTTAGATGCTTCAAATGCCAAAAGTTCGGTCATGGGGTTAATACTTGCACATTGTCTGTTGTGTGAGCTCACTGTGGTGAAAAGACACATACAACAGAAGATTGTGACAGTAAGGTTAAGAAATGTACAAATTGCACTGGTGACCACTCATCATTTTCTAAAGACTGTCCTGTCTGGAAGCATCAAATGGAGATCAACAAAATAAAATTCACCCGAAACATTAGTTTTGGGGATGCCAAAAAACTAGTCCAAAGCTCTGAACATAAAGAAATCTATGCTTCCGTAACCAAAACATCGTCGGAAGCAACAACAAGAGTAACAAAATGTTCTGCAAGCTGTCAAACCAATTTGACTTGGGTTACATCAGAAGCTCCTTTGATTTTCTCATCTACAATATCTACTCAAACGCCAGAATCACCTCCCTGTACGTCTGGAATTCAATCAGTAGCATCCTCTGATCGTGAGTCATCTTCTCAATCAACACCTAAATCTTCACAAATCGTTAAAACCAAAGGCAAAAAGCCAGATTCTTTGAAAAAACTAAGTGGCAGAGCCCCAAAGGGGTCAGAAAATAGAATTAACTTGTACAACAAATATGGATCAATATAGAACAAACTTTATGGATAACAACTTCTTTTTATTCGTGAGTGCGACGTTTCGACACAGATTCTTGTACCGTTGTCAAGCATATGCATTATGCTTGACAACGGTACAAGAATCTGTATTGAAACGTCGCACTCACGAATAAAAAGAAGTTGTTATCCATAAAGTTTGTTCTATATTGTACTTCCCAACTTGGATCGCTTGAGGACATGGACGTGTCCGAAAACGTCCGCTCTAGGGCACACAGCTTGTCGCCCTCGAAAACGGTGCGGGGTAGATCCCCAATTAATCCGCCTAAAAGATAGGTCTATCTAACAATATCGTTCAGTGGAACTGCAGAGGACTCCGGACAAATTTTAATGAAATACAGCTATTAATCCAGGATTTGACACCATTAGCGTTCTGTCTGCAAGAGACGTATCTGAAATAGACAGATAATTTTAACTTACGTCAGTTGGAAACGTATCATTATTTTCCCCTCCAGGTGATAGAGCCACTGGAGGTTCTACTATCCTTATATGACAGGATGTTATTCACAGCCCTGTTACACTTAACACTAATCTCCAAGCTGTTGCAGTGCGACTTACTCTGGGTGTAGCATTTACGTTATGCTCTCTGTATATTCCGCCTTCATCGAACCTTCAGCTGAGTGATCTCCAATCACTCTATGATCAACTCCCAAAGCCATGTGTTATTATGGGTGACCTAAGCGGTCACAACCCACTCTGGGGCAGTACTTACACTAACACTAAAGGTTAAATACTGGAAGATTTCATTTCCAATAATGACCTGTACATATTTAATGATGATTCAAGCACCTATCTGCATCCTGCAACTGGCACTTATTCTTCTCTGGATTTGTCTCTTGCAGGTTCTAACCTCCTGAATGAGTTTGATTGGTCTGTTCATAATGACCTTTGTGGAAGTGACCACTTCCCAACTATCTTTTCAGAAATAACTCCATCTGATTCTCCATCGTATACAAGATGGAACTTTTCGAAGCCTAACTGGTCTTTATATCAAACGGTGAAGATTATAACGAAGTGTTTTCATTACATGAGCTACATACTGCTCTTGAGCAAGCTCATGACACTGCAAGCTCATACATTTCCATCTACTGAAACACTTACCTGAACCTTTTAGATATTTTTGACCAAATATGGACGTCTGGAGAATTTCTTCCTTCGTGGCGTAATGCCATTGTAGTCCAAATACCAAAACCTGGCAGGGATCATACAGATCCGTCGAATTACAGACCGATATCTCTAACTAGCTGTGTCTGTAAAACCATGGAACGTATGGTGAATAATAGATTAACTTGGTATCTTGAAACCAATAACTTTATAACAAAATATTCAATGTGGTTTCAGGAAAAATCGTAGTACCATTGATCATTTGGTACGTTTAGAATCCTTTGTTAAACATGCTATAGTAAATAAACAACATGCTGAATAAATTTTCTTTGATCTTGAGAAAGCTTATGATACGACCTGGAAGCATGGCATTTTGAAAGATTTACATGATTTTGGTTTGAGAGGCCGTTTGCCTCTTATTAAATCACAGTTTTTAAAAGACAGGCACTTTCACGTCCGAGTGGGTTCAACCCTGTCTGATCATTATAATCAGGATCAGGGTGTCCCACAAGGCAGTATTTTGTCTGTCACACTGTTTAGCATCAAGATCAATAGTTTATCAACGGTTTTAAATGATTCAGTTGATGGACCATTATTTGTGGATGATTTCAATATTTCTTGTTGTGGTAAAAATATACATACTATTCAACGGCAACTGCAGTTATGTTTAGACAAAATACAAAAATGGTGTCTTGAAAACGGCTTTAAATTTTCTAAATAAAAAAACGAATTGTATACATTTTTGTAGAAAATATAAGCCTTATAAGGACCCAAAACTATCTTTAAATGGCACTCCCATCAAAGTTTTAAAGGAGGCCAAATTCTTGGGCCTAATTTCCGATTGCCATTTAACATTCCTGCCACATATTAAATCCCTTCAAACTAAATGCCTGAAGGCACACGATTTGTTAAAGGTTGTCTCCAATTCAAAGTGGGGAGGAGATCAAACTACCCTCCTTCACTTATATAGATCACTGGTGCGATCTAAACTTGATTATGGCTCCATCGTTTATGGCGGAGGTTGTAAAAGCAACCTTAAACTACTTGATTCTATCCACCACCAAGGTCTAAGACTTTGTCTTGGATCATTTAGAACTTCTCCAGTTGATAGTCTCTCCGTCGAGGCAGATGAACCTTCTCTTACCAAACGCCGTATAAAATTAACTTTACAATATATTACCAAACTATATTCTAACAAATCTAATCCGGCATTTAACTGTGTCTTCAATTCTCTTTATGAGGATTTGTATAACAAAAAGTCTTCTCTTGTTCCGCCTCTTGGGCACAGAATTAAACCATTCACTGCTGCTGCCGGAATTGAGCTGGAGAATATATCTCTTTCTCGTCTTCTTTCTTCTCCTCCTTGGCAATTGGTGAGGCCAGACGTTGACTTAACATTAACCACATTTAAAAAATCCGAAACAAATGATTTACAGTATAAACAAGAATTTAGTCAATTAAGAAATAAATATAATACATATAAATCCTTATTTACAGATGGATCCAAAGATGGTGGCGCGACTGCTTGTGCCACTGTCATTAGATCCAGAACAATATCTTCTCGACTACCAAATAATAGCTCTATTTTCACAGCCGAAGCTAACGCCATATTAACAGCTCTTAAATATATAAATAAACACCGTAAATATAAATAATGCATCATCTTTTCTGATTCTCTTTCGTGTCTTCAGGCTATTAAAAATCTTGTAAACATCCACTTTTATTAGAAATTAGTGAATTGTATAATGAGCTTGCTACTGGCCAATACGACATCGTCTTTTCTTGGTTACCCAGCCACGTTGGCATTTCTGGGAATACACTGGCTGATCTTGCTGCTAAGGCAGCACTCAACGAATCTGTGACACCACTTCTTATTCCATACTCTGATTACAAAGCTAGCATTAGAACTTACATCCCGCAATCTGATGCAGAAGAAGTGGGGCACCCAAGTAGGCATTAATAAATTACATGAAATAAAATCCCTTTATTGGTTACACCTACTTGGGTTGTCAGTCCAGATTTGAAGGGGTCATCGTGCGACGATGTCGCATTGGCCATACAAGGTACACCCACAAATATTTGTTAAAAGGTGAAGATCCTCCGTTTTGTATCCCTTGTGATGAGAGAGTCACAGTCAAGCATCTCCTGCTTGACTGTGTTGAATTCTCCATCATAAGGGATAAATATTTCAATGTTAAAACTGTTAAGGAACTTTTTAATACTGTTCATCTTCATTTAATTCTTGCTTTTTTAAAATAAATTGATTTAATTAATGAATTTTGATAAATATGTTCTGTAGACAGATGTGTTTTAATGATTGGTAGTTTTGATTAGTAACTTAGATTGTAAGTGGCTGTACCCTCAAGAGGGGTTAAAGTATCGTAAAATTATTGTCCCCCTGAGAGGGTACGTAAGTCCCAAAACTTTGAAAGTCAATTTAAACTTACCAGGATTTTTAAACGTAGTATTCTTGTTATTTTAATTTTGGCTAACATTTCTTATACTCGCCAACGGCTGAAGGGCTGGTGTAAATCCAACTAGGGTCCATGCAAGTAGCAAAGGTACTGTCAGTCCCCATGGTCCCTGGTATGGTGATCTACCCTCAGTTGTTGGCGATCTATAGCCGATTTTTATATTGTGTTGTCCTCTATACTAAAAATGTTTTAGATTTAATTGCTAGATTTACATTTATATCTGTGATGTTCTAGTTGTTTTACTGTCCTTTGTTGGCAGGATTTTATAATCTATCTTTACTTATTGTCAATCTATAACCTGCTTTAGTCACGATATGGCTGAAATACTGCCAACGTGACATTAAATATTAACTCACTCACTCACTCACTATAGCTTGGCCAATCTAATAATGTCATATTTTGGGTCCGAAACCAGGCCTGTGAATGCTTTGAACGATGTTTTGGGTCGTTGTCATGCTGGAAAATCCACAAGTTTCCATAGAACACGTGAGCAGATGGAAGTAAATGTCCCTCGAGAATATCTGTGTACCGCTCACTGTTCATATTCCCTTCAAATACACAGAGGCGTGGCCCCTAACACAGATATGCCACCCCACACGTTAAATTTCGGACTGTACTTTGGGCGCTGATGCAAAGGTTTTTCAGTTTGTTTGGTCCAGAATTTCAGTGTATTAGGAAACAGCCACACACAACTTTCATCTGAGAAAATCACATTGTCCCAGTTAAAATTTCTATACTGTAAGCACCAGTTCAACCTTCGCTCCTTTTGTTCAGGTTTCATGATCGGTGATGGAATTCCTCGACTTTTCTGCCAACCCATTGCATGCAGCTCAGTTCTAATTATCTCCTTACAGACAGCCACAGTTCCTCTATCAATCATATCCAGCCTGAAGTTTTCTAAACTCCTTCGTTTGTTTTAGAAACAAGAATACCAAGCCGCCTCCTGTCACCGACAGTCAATTTTCTGGGCCTACCTGCGCCCCCCTCCAATTAAACATATTCCTAAAATTCTCAATAATTTCTGGTCATACTATACTTACTCACTCACACTTCAGTCAGATGTGAGGAAATTAGCACTCAAGCACTGATGTGCTCTGCATTGGCGGATCCGGGGGGCGCGTAAGTGCATGTGTGCGTGCGTGGCCTGTAGGGGGTTCAATTCAAACCCCCTGAATCACCCCCCCCCTCCGTAAATTCCTGGATCCTCCTATGTTCTATGGGCCGGCCCTTACACTGAATGCAAAATGAGTTTCCTAGACATCACTATTTTCCCAAATGATTCAGCGAAGAGAACAAAAGCTTTCGCGTTAGCTCATTAAGGCCGAGAGACGCATATGTGGGGCAAATTAATCAGCTCCTCACAGCGAGTGACGTGTTTATGGGGCAGGTAATTAGCAGTTTCTCACAGCGAGAGCCACATACAGTCGTCAACAGAAAGCACCTCTTATTCAGCGAGAGACGCACATGTGTGTGGTACTTTTAAAAATCGCACTGTACATATTATTTCAACCAATTTAGCAGTACTGAGCAAATGTTAGCTTTTCTTACGAGAGATCCCACCTTTAGTATCAATTAGAAGAAGTATTTAAAGTGTTTTGATAACAATTGCTAATAATTACCATAGGCTTGTACAGCGTTTAGCAAATGAACGCATGTCGGCGAGAAAGGGGATTCTGATGTTTTTACAGAGGTAAGTGCCTGGTACTCTTCCTTGGGAATGGATACTAAAATACTTCGTATGCACCTTGATTGAATTAGATGTAATGGTTTAGAGGTTACTAAAAATTATATTTCCTTCAACTACCTAATAAATAGGAAACAATATACGAAATTTCAAGGACATACAAAGAATTTAAACACAATAGAATAGTTTGAATTTACTTTTTAGGCATCATTACGTTGTCATGTTTCATATACTGAAACATAATGTATAAACACAGGTAATTATACATCCAAGCTCGAATAGATTAAACATAATTGAACTTAATAATTTGAAGTTAACTGAATTGTAACTAGTTGTTTTCCATAATCTAAAGTTCGTAATGTTACCTAAGCGAATATAAAGTGATAAGTCGCGCCTTTGCATCGAATACATATATACATGTCAGTGTTATTACAACAATGAAATGTTTTACTACGTTTGTTACAAAAGACAGTAAGTTGGTAATTCAAAACATTGTCACACATGGACAGAAGTAATATCATAAGTTTTTTACATGTAAGCCATACAAAAGTATTTCAAGCATTTTTGTTCAAGCTGTTGAAAGTTTCATGTTGATTTGAATTGTCAGTTTTCTATGCAATTTACATGAGCATTCTGTAAAACGTTTGTATTTGATCTGTGTAATTATTAAATCCGGTGCAATTATCACGTGTATCAATCAATTCAGTCTCTATTGATCCATCGTCAATAAAAGCTGGATAGTATATCAGTTACGGTATCGATACACATGCGTATAAAGCAGATTACAGTAATGAGATAATTGAACGCCTCTTTCGACCTTGAAATAACAGCCTCCGGTAGAATGCATATGTAGTTACGTCCTTGTTGAAAGGTTTGCCCCGTGACAAGTGTAAAATAAACAGATGCGCTGTTATATCATTGGACATCTTGCTTTATGGAGTCACGCCCCTCTCTGTGATGTTTATACATGCATGCACATCTGTAATCTTATGAACCTCGTTTGCATTCAGTAAAGATATAGGCACGCCCACCTTCATAAATATTGGGGTGGGGGTGTCAACTGCAAGTTTATACACTATAATAATTCAGTATAGTGTCACCTCGTGAATTCTGTAATGCGTGTACTCTAGTTTGGATAGTCATTCGTATCAAGGTGAAGATTATATTTACATGTACAGCAAACCATTATGTTTTATGTACTAGTTGTGTGCATAAAATGTATATGAAAATAAATACTACTTCTACTCAGTGGTTGGATTTCAATCGCTTTGTTATATTTATCGAAAAACACTAAAATGAGGACAAATAAACTCGCCAAAGCGACTATCTACTCCTATTTGTCTTATGTGTATATTTCATACATCGTTACCAGTGAGTATGTTTACAATACACAAACTGTTACATGATAGCTTGAGTTGATAAAGCCGAAACCCAGCATATCGACTGGTCAAGGATATAGCCAATAACCAATCTCTATCAAAGCTGCCGAGTGACCAAACGTGCTCTTCAGAAATTTCGCCCACGCCCCATCACCTGTCCTTTCCTCTGTGACAGGTATCTCATGATACGATTGGTCGCAGATAACATATGACCAGCCACTATACTGAACAGTTGAGATACCAGTGTGCATGTTTACAATACACAAACTGTTACATGATAGCTTGAGTTGATAAAGCCGAAACCCAGCATATCGACTGGTCAAGGATATAGCCAATAACCAATCTCTATCAAAGCTGCTGAGTGACCAAACGTGCTCTTCAGAAATTTCGCCCACGCCCCATCACCTGTCCTTTCCTCTGTGACGGGTATCTCATGATACGATTGGTCGCAGATAACATATGACCAGCCACTATTCGGGAAATTTGATGACGCCCTATCACGTGACTCTTTGTTTTATGTCTATGCAAGGAATATGTAGTATACATTTTGTATATGTATGTTTGTATGGTCACGTATGTTTTCTGCATTAAATCTGTATGAAATAAAGTGCAATGCTATGAATGTGCGTTGTGCTAGTCACAGACTAGCGTTATAGTACTTTCATTAAAATAATTCGTAAACACTAGAAATGTATCAGCAAAACCGCTATTTTCGTCGAAGATTATAAAGTATGAAGGTAAATTCTTCTTTACAGTATGTAATTGTCATAGATGTTTTGTATATTTAAACCTCACACAATGATATAAGAGAGAGAATTTGTTAACGTGTGTCTCATTTGTTACATACAAAGAATACATGTGTATGCATATTGTGATAAAATATAAATGTACAAGCCGACAAACGGTCTACAAGAGAAACTCGCAATAAAATTACATAAAGCTTGCAATACACGACATGTATTCACACCTGATTTCTTTCAACATATATCTTTAAGACACAATTAAACCATCAGGACTTGTTTGTACGACTAGACAGTTTCCTGTGATCCTCGAAACCCGCAAGGGAAATCAGGTGTGACTAGCACTAATTAGTCTCGGCACAGAGAGTGGGCAATCAGCGAGGGCTTCCAGGTGTTGAGTAGTGATGGGGCTCTCGGGCTTAATGAGTTAACTCCACCGTATCGTAAGTGATTTTAATATGGTAACCATCTGCATTTTCTTCTTCGGTTAGCCAGGGTAGGTATCTTTGGTCATGATCGATATGGCGGTTAAAGTGTCATGGCATGGGGTGGTATAGAACTGACAAACTGATTTCGTTTTCCGGGATATAATGACGAAGTGTTGCGCCATGTCGTTGTTTCATTTAATCGAAATATCGAATGCAATAAGACGATGCCAGACCATATCGTGCGTAGGTTATCATCGATTAATCTCCGGCGAGAAGGCATACAGAGTTTTGACTTACCCGCTCAGTCAACAGTATGCTATGAATGCTATGCAAGGTGTTGGGCATGTATCGCCCAACATTGTGACGCCACCCAACCCACTCCCGTCTCTTCGTCTATGCACACCAGACCACGTAATTTAATGTATACATCCTACGTAGTTCATATATGTTACGAGTTATATGAGAAATCTTTTATTATTTAATACTAAATGCGCTCAAGATAGACACTTACAGATGTGATGAATCATCGTGGAGACCAGCTGTTCTTGTACACATTTCATCTTATCAGCTAAACTAATCTAAACCACGTTTTCCCAAACCCAGATTTCACACAGATACATAACTAAATCACACCACAAGGGACTATTGTGATTTGGGAACGTGAGCTATATTTCCTCTTAAAAGAGATAATACACGCCTGTTTATAGGTTAACATTTATGTCAAAAAACTCAAATTGTGACAGGACATACACGGAGAAACAACACATTGAGCATGCTGACAAATGCCCTTGATGTGTGACTGGGTCTATCAGTCTTTTTTTGCTCTATCAAGAAGCCTCCTGACAAAGTACACACACATATTATGAAAGAATATAACATGCCAGATGAAGGTGGTGAACCTCTTCTGGTATATACATGTAAAATTACCAACACCTACAAAACTGCGATGAAACACTAGCCACTTCAGTATGTCAACCCAACTTTTGGGACAAATATCATCCAAATAATACCAACTGACCACATGCCATTAACGTACATTGTACATCTTAATGATCCTCTTGGACATAATAAGAAAAAATAGTTTTAACTTTGTTGGTCCTTGGGGAAAAAGTTACTTAAGTAACTATCACTAATATTTCGGTTGGTTTTGGTATCAAGAGACGGGGTGTAGTGGCAGTAAACGTAACAGCTTACGGGTCAAAGCGCAATTCACGTTCATGACCCCGGGTCATCATTACAAGTGACTTGCAAGGACAGAGTTGTTACCCTGAGGATAAATTTCCCCATGTTAAGCAAAGATATGCACATTTTGATCAAGAATGTGTATATATTTTTTTCAAGAATGAAGCCGAAAGAGGATATCCTTTACAATCTATCAACAAATTTTAAGAAACAAATGTTGGCAGCATTAAAAATAAAGTGTTAAACATTTTCATAGTGTTCTCTCCCCTGATCAGGTAATAAACAGTAGTCATTTAGGGACCGTCTCAAAATCAAAGACTTCAGTAAAGTTGGACACTTTTAATTTGAGACTAATCAGGGACATAATTCGCCGTTTTTATCACAGAAACCAGCATCTCTCGTCAAGAAAACGAAAGAAAATTCTTGAAGATGAACACAACATCTGCATTTCCAGATTTACAATATGTATATTATCAGTGAAATTCGGATTTCATTAAAAACGAATATCCAGCACAAAAGTTCACTCTGTGAAAGAGGTGATCTCGCGAGACTTAGGGCCAATTATCTGACAACAATATCCGAAAAAACGACAAAACGGCTTTGAAGTAGTCTATTTGGATGAAACGTGGATAAATGCTAACCACACCCCTTCATATCAGTGGCAGCATCCTGACCCCAAAGAAAACAGGACGATTCCTCCAGGCAAGGGTGAGAGACACGTTTACTGCCACTATACCCCGTCTCTTGACACCAAAACAAACAGAAATTTTAATGATAGTTACTTAAGTAACTTTTCCCAAGTGACCAACAAAGTTAAAACTATTTTTTCTTATTATGTCAAAGAGGGTCATTAAGATATACATTAATGGCATGTGGTCAGTTGGTGTTATTTGGAAGATATTTTACAAAAGGGGTGTCCCAAAAGTTGGGTTGACAGACTATAATAGCAAAACGATTTCTACTATTCAAAGTTGGTGGAGGGTAACAACGTCACATTTTGTGCATCAACAAATGTTATAGAGTCCGATGTGATATGGTACACAATTCCATGTGATCCAGGTGATGTCAGATCACGGTCTGGAAGTACAGGGCTTCTTCCGAGGTGTCTTTTGATGTTCTTCAGTGGGATGAAACCAGGTTCACAATAAGTGACGATTGCGCACAGTTCCACGAGATACAGTCTCATGTGATGGTGTTATGACGTCTTGTTGCAAACAGGAGAAACCTGTCCTCAGTTTGTATCGTGTAACTGTGGTAAACTGATCCAAACGTCTGGTATTCCCCGTCATGTTTACATTTTGGTTAACACTAAACACGTTTGTGGCGTGGCCTTTTGTTAATCCCGTTTCCAGAATGCTGTTGCATCTATGCACCATCCTTCAGATGTCTGTATTCCAGCAGAGATACATAGTGTATTTAGGACAGTCTTAGCAAAAGGAATGACACATAGTGTTTGAAAGAAGATTCCAAACAAAAGCAGAGATACCGGGAAAATTAAGGAAGAGTCTTAACAAATCATGCTCGCTGAAGCCTGTGCCTTTCTGGCTGCTGAAAGGATCGAAAGCCATCACTAGTTTCACCTAATTAATCATCAACCTATTCCGAACCATGTTAATCCTATATATTTGCGTGAATTCGTATGGAGGAAGTTCCTATAACTCTGAAAAAGCCTTATATGTGTCCAATATTGGTTAAACACTATTTCCACCATCAGAACTTACCTTATATATGCAGCTATATGCTGTTAAATAACCACAGTCTGGAAATTTTGTTTAGCTATTATTTGCCTATGTCTAAAAACAACGAGTGCTGATTTGTGGGTTGATTTACATAAAGGTCAGATGTCAGATTCCCACCATATTCTAACAACACTTTGTGTGAGAATGTATATAATCAATACTAAGGTAAAACTAAATTCTAGAACAATTTACGGCAGTTGCCCCTCAGCTACGTCTTCACAGTAATAACCACATTGGTAGTTAGATGTTTCGGAAATGCGTCTATGAAATTCATCAGCGTTGAGATCACAGCAGCTGAGCCAGCGGTGACAGTGAAAAGCCTGATAGAGTGTTCATTTCCTGAATTAAAGTCAAAGTGTGTGCTTGTCAAATCTGGAGTAGAACTTAAAGTTATAAATTATTTGTTATGTTAACGTAAGTGACTTTTTCGGGCAAGGAGTTGTACATAGAAGAGGTGAATTTGCATACTTCTGGGTTCTGTAGTTGATTTTGCGTAGGTACGATACGGACTTACCTTCCTATCACTATCATGTATATATGCTTTCCATGAACAATCGGTTTTAAGTGTAATTCCTAAATCGTTTTGACTTTCTATGTTTACTGTCTTTGCTGATATTTCCTTATCCACTTTTATACTTCAATCGTTCTAATGAGATATTCATACTGTTTAAGCTATACCCACGTTCATTGCCGTTTTCACAAGGGCAAAAAGACGTCCGTCTGCAGAAGAATGTGTGTTTCTCCGCAGGGAGTTTTAAAAGAGAGAAAAAAACGTCAAACTTTGAGCTCCTATCTGCCACAGTCCACTAGGGCTCACTAGCTGTCATGAATAGATTGGGCAGACGAAAGTGAGCTTTACAGGCTGTTTAGTCTTTAGCGTAAATATCTACACGCACTTCTGGTTACCCGCACCAGTTATGGTTTTCACGCTACATAATGCATATGTATATATTTTTGTTCGGCATAACTAAACAGATAAGAAGTATAGTGAAAGCTGATATGGAAGTGGCTATTTGGAAGTACTCTTGATGGTTATATTTGAAAATAACATTATCCCCACATTGAGAGTATGTTGGGATTTTGTAACTCAACTGCATTTTCAAAATAAAAAACCCCAAACAACTTAAGTAATCTATCCACCAAACTCAAATTGTCTACTATGTTTAGGTACAATATTGATTTCAGTTCATTCTGGGAAATGCAGTTTCCTGGGTTTTCAAATTTGAGTTTAAACTCTAACTGAAGTCAAAACTCAGACGTAAGTTTGTTTCGAGAAATTGGGGCCAGCTGTTTCTACGGACCTGTCCCCTTTCGAGCACGCTTGGGATGAAATGGAGAGATGATTACGTCAAACCCAGAATCAGACTTTGACGTTAGTTGAATTGGGACAAGCGTTAGTTCAGACATGGACCAACATTCTCAAGCTTTCTTCAATCGCCAATCGTTTAGTGTCGTCTGTACGTCGTCGTTGGCAAGCCTGCAACGATTCCCAAGTGAATGGCGCCTCGCTTATAACCCAAATAAAAGCTGCTCCATAATATTCAACAGGAAGTAAAACTGACACTTAAATCCAACATTCAAACTTGGACATATGCAATTTTGTTTACATCATATGGAAGTTCTAGCTAAGACAGCCTGCGAAAGAACTTCCACAGCCATGAACTTTCTGTATTCTTCACTTAAATGATATTAATCCCATTGTAAGCACTAAAATATGGAAACGTGTAATACTCCCAAGAGCCATTTATGGATGTGAACTATTTCTGAAGTCATTCGAACTCAGACTATACTATTCCCGGAACGAGTTCAAAGAGCTTTTGCTAGACGAGTACAAGGTTTGCCCGAGAGATCGCCGAGTGATACTACTGTTATAGTGCAAATGTTTTATTAATATTTCACACACAAAAATATAATAACTATGATATATAATTTATATGAATTCACAAAAGTACATATGTTGTGATTTTCCGTACACAAACGAGAGTAACTCACTCAGGTTGTAAAATACATGCCGCTAGACATGGACATACTGTAGACAATAGATAACGGTTTGCACTGCAGTTACCGGCTGCATGTCACTTCCTGATTGACACGCTGACCACGTAATGATAATCCCACAAGCAAGTCTGGCGAAATGAAACGGCAGCCTTTTGTTTTTATTACCTCCGTCCGGTCATAGACCGATATACGTTAGGCAATTTATGAGGATATTGTATCAACCAGGAACAACCCATGAAATAACAAAGGGATAATGGTGACAATAATTTACAATTGCTATGCGTTCCTCCGATATATAAGCAGGTGCCGTTGACTGTCAAGTCGGCTTTTTGTTATTGCATCTTATGTTTTAACGTTTCTATTATAAACTCATTTAGGTTAACGTCCCTACATTTACATTTTTTGGGGCATGGTGTATTATTCCTTATTTCCACCTAATCATATTTATTGTTAAAACCCACCTGCCCCGTCGGCGAAATTGGCTACCGCCAGAAGCCGACGTAAAATCATCAAATTCGTCGTACGTCGAGTCACTCTGCATCTGAATAAACCTTGGAACGCTAGCAACTCGGATGTCATTATTATCCTGAATTCATATATTTTATTTTAAGGTAAGACATTTCCATGCGTTGTTTCTATGTTCGTTTCAATATATGTTGAAAGTGTTTTGGATTACTGTTTTAGATTTCGGTAACTTCAAATCATATATATTATTGTAGATGTTCAGCTACAGGCGTACGTTCATTTGTGTAGTTATTGTTCAATGTATTGCGAAATTGTTATAATGTTTAGGAAGGGTTGAACCCCGGAAACAGGTGTACACTTACACCTATGTATAACTATTATGTATATTCAGGCTAATAAGAGCAGCGCTTGTATTAAAGGGAGTACGGTAGTGCGTAAATTGCACTACCGTAAAACTTCTACGATACGTGTACTACGTGATTCATTATTTTAAGCTGATGTTACCAATAAGAATCTAATGTGTTAGCGTGTGTATTGGTATCGTTGTGTGCCGTTCTCTGAACTTAAAAACTTGTTCCTGTAAGGTTCTACCTGTACATAATAATATAATGCCCAACATACGCTGATGTTTTGATAGTATAGTGTTATATATATGAGTACAATATGTTCGTATCAGTTATCTGTAATACTGTACCTTATCATTATTTGATGTGTTCATATATATGTATACATATGATGGAATTGAAATATTTCATAAATGTAATGTTCAAAACATGTTGATGTTCCGCGAAGCTCAATAATTATGAGGCACCCGTGAAGAGCCACCTCCTCGTGGTGGGTGCTGGGTCACGCTAAGCGCTCTTCGACCCCCCGTTGTGGACCCGGGGGTATATTTGGTCCACCAACCCGTTTGCCGTGGGTTGCGCCCCTGTGTCGGTGGAGGACGGGATTCTGGTGGTTGAGGGCAATAGGATCCTGGAACCGTGTTCCTTTTTGCCCAACACACCACTTTGGCCCTTACTTCACCTAGACGGGTGGTAGAACTGGCCCGGTTCTACCAATCGGCTGGTCACGCCATGCCCTGTGCATAGTGAATATTTTTGCACATTTAACTCTTTTGGGTTTTTGGCCATTTTGATTTGTATTCATGAATTATTGATCTGTTTAATTGCCTAGAGTCCTATGCCAGAAGGCGGTGGCTCATGGGCCAATCTGGTGATGTTGACCTCCAAATTCAGTATGTATCCTTTTTCTTGTCATGGGCAGAACCACCCTGACATTGTATTTGGTATACAAATATTGCTATTTGCGTCATACTCGCTGGAGTATAACATCCTTGTATCCCTGGTGTCAGCATCTTGGATATCCGGTGCTATTTGACATCGTTCTCGTTGACACTCCATGGTGGGTGGGGAGCAGGGATGCTGAAATATTTTCCTTTCATCATGGCACAACAACAAGCTGGTTCATCACGTCACGAAAAAAAAGAGACGTCTTGACAAAATAGATCATTCCACGGAACACATTCAGAGAAATGTTGACTCATGGGCTCGGTTTCTTGTGATAGAAGCTGCGGATTTTCTTCCTCTCAAACTCAATCCTTTTGCCATTTCAAAGGCTATTTCTGGCATTTGCGGAGAGGTGAAAAATGTTACTCGTCTCCGTAGTGGCTCACTTTTGGTCCAATGTTTACGGAAACAACAATCTGAGAATCTGTTATCTATCAAAACATTTGCGAATATAGAGGTTGGTGTCTCCATACACAGAACATTAAACTCTTGCCGTGGCATCATCCGCGACAGGGCACGTTGCCTCGCGGATATGTCCGAGGAGGACATTGCTTTGGAATTACAGGATCAGGGCGTTTCAGCAGTGAAACGGTTCACCTTTAAGAAAGAGGGCATTATTACAAAAAACAATACTTATCTCTTGACCTTTTCTCGCTTTGCACTTCCAGCATCTATAAAAGCAGGCTACTAGTATTTCAATATCGGGGTGGATGTGTATGTCCCCAATCCACTCCGGTGTTATAAATGCCAACAGTTTGGTCATGGCACTTACTCATGCAATAATCCTGCAGTATGTTATCGCTGTGGAGATCACCATGACGGCACAGGCTGCGAAAATGATCCCAAGTGTGTCACCTGTAAGGAGACGCATCCTGCTTCTTCTAGGTCATGCCCTGTATATCAAAGGGAATCGAAGATAATGAAAATAAAATGTGAACAAAACCTTTCCTATTTTGAAGCCAAAAACCTTTTCACCAGTCAATCTTCAACTCCATCAAACATCACATATTCCGCTGCAGTTAAACGCTCTGTAGCAATGTCCTCAGCTGCATGTCAGACTGACTTGACCTGGGTCAAGTCAGACAAACCTGTGTTTTCATCTAACAAACCTGCTTCCCCACCTAAGAAACCTACTGCCTCATCCACTATGTCAATGTCTGAGTCTCAGACAGAAATTCAGTCTGAGTCATCAGAGATGACTGCTTCGCAAATAGCCACATCACAGCCAGCCACTGCTCTAGTGAAAAAGAAGAAAGGAAAAAAATTAAATAGGAAAGAAACACCTGTCGTACCTTTACCTTTAGAGGTTCCTTTACAGAACACATTTGGGCCTCTAGGCATGGAGGTGACCCTGTACTCACAGGATAAGCAGAGGGGCTTACCCCCCTCACATTCTCGTGAAAGATCGCCAATTGAGCCGCCATGACTCAATTGGCCAATATAATTCAATGGAACTGCAGAGGGCTTAAAAATAACTTCAACGAGATACAATTACTCATACAAGATCATCACCCGTCAGCATTCTGTCTCCAAGAGACATATCTTAAAAATACAGATACTTTTAATCTGAGACAGTATAGTGCTTATCATTCTTTTTCTCCTCCGAGGGATCGAGCAACTGGAGGCGCTTCTATTTTGATACATCACAGCGTTATTCATAGCCCTGTCACTCTAAATACGGATCTTCAAACTGTTGCTGTTCGTCTGACTCTGCACGTTGCCCTGACATTGTGCAGCTTGTATATCCCTCCCTCTTCTAATATCCGTCAGACAGATCTTCAAAATCAACTCCCTAAGCCATGTGTTATCATGGGCGATCTTAACGGACACAACCCACTTTGGGGAGGTGTCCATACCAACACTAAAGGTAAAATCCTTGAGGAATTCATTTCCGATAATAATTTATGTATTTTTAATGATGACTCAGCCACTTATTTACATCCAGCTACGGGAACATATTCTTCCCTGGATCTATCACTTGCTGACTCCATCTTGTATAATGAATTCGAATGGATGGTACATGATGATCTATGTGGGAGTGATCACTTCCCTGCCATTCTCAAGACAATCAACCCTGGTGATGATCCACCTTTATCGAGAAGGAACTTCGACAGGGCTGATTGATCATTATATGAGACATTATGTGCTGATCACTTAAAACATGATATATTTGCGAACAGCGAAGATCCGATACAGTTGTTTTCCGATTTACTCAATGACATTGCTGACCAAACTATACCTAATTCCTCTGCAGTTCCACATATTTGTAAGCCATGGTTTGATAATGAATGTAAACAGGCCAGAAAGAGCAGGAAGAAAGCTGAAAAATACTTTCGGCGACATCCTACTGTCCATAATTTGAATAAAGTAAAAAATTTAAATGCCAAGGCTCGACGTACATTTAAACAGAATAAGCGTCAGCCTTGGAGGAAATATGTTTCTAAAATAAATTCACGCACACCGATTTCAAAGGTGTGGAACAGGATCCAAAGAATTAAGGGCAAAGGTTCCAAATCTACTGTTCACCATCTGAAGGATGGTGACAATATATTAACTGGTAAGTCTGACATTGCCAATAAGCATGGTGAAACACTCGCTAAACACTCTTCTTCGTTAAATTACGTCCCTGAATTTCAACAATATCAGTAACAACAGGAGAAGAAGAGAATAAATTTTAACTCGGACAATGGCGAAGACTATAATGAATTATTTTCATTACATGAGCTCCACACTGCCCTTGAGCAAGCTCATGACACAGCAAGAGGAGCTGATAATATACACTATCAGCTCTTGAAGCACTCACCGGAATCATGTTTGGAAACTCTTCTAAATATTTTTGACACAATATGGACTTCAGGGATTTCCCACCTTCGTGGCGTAAAGCCATTGTAGTCCCTTGACCAAAGCCTGCCCGGGATCATACTGATTCGTCTAATTACAGACCAATCTCTTTCACGAGTTGCGTCTGTAAAACCATGGAACGAATAGTAAATAATCGATTAACATGGTATCTTGAAACCAATAATCTCATAACAAATATTTAATGTGGTTTCAGGAAAAATCGTAGTACCATTGATCATTTGGTACGTTTAGAATCCTTTGTCAAAAATGCAATAATAAATAAACAACATGCAGTATCGATATTCTTTGATCTCGAGAAAGCATACGATACCACCTGGAAGCATGGCATTTTAAAGGATTTACATGATTTTGGTTTAAGGGGTCGTTTACCTCTTTTTATATCACAGTTTTTATCAGACAGGCAATTTCAAGTCCGAGTGGGTTCAACCCTGTCTGACAATTATAATCAGGATCAGGGTGTCCCCCAAGGAAGTATTTTGTTTGTCACTTTATTTAGCATTAAGATCAACAGTTTATCCAAGGTTTTAAACGATTCAATTGATGGATCACTTTTTGTGGATGATTTTAACATTTCTTGTCGCGGTAAGAATATGCATAATATAGAACGGCAACTACAGTTGTGATTAAATAAAATACATAAATGGTGTCTTGAAAACGGCTTTCAATTTTCTAAATCCAAAATTAATTGCATACATTTCTGCCGTAAATATAAACCACATAAAGACCCAGAACTGGTTTTAAATGGCACTCCCATCAAGGTGGTAAAAGAGGCCAAGTTCTTAAGTATCATTTTCGACTCCCATTTAACTTTTGTTCCGCATATCAAATCTCTAAAAAATAAATGCCTGAAGGCACTCGATTTATTGAAAGTCGTGTCTAATTCAAGGTGGGGAGGGGATCAAGCTACGCTCCTACACCTTTACAGATCACTTGTCCGCTCGAAGCTTGATTATGGCTCCATCGTATATGGTGGAGCTTGTAAAAGCAACTTAAAACTCTTAGATTCAGTCCACCATCAAGGTCTGAGACTTTGTCTTGGGTCCTTCAGAACTTCTCCTGTTGACAGTCTCTACGTCGAGGCAGATGAACCTTCTCTTAACCAACGCCGTATAAAATTATCTTTACAATATATTACAAAATTATATTCTAACGAGTCTAATCCTGCGTTTCACTGTGTCTTTAATCCTCTTTATGAGGATTTGTATAACGAAAAGTCTTCTCTTGTTCCGCCTCTTGGGCTCAGAATTAAGCCATTTATTGCTGCTGCCGGCATTGAGCTGGAAAATATAGCTCCTTCCCGTCTTCTTTCTTCTCCTCCTTGGCAATTAGTTAGACCAGAAGTTGACTTAACACTTACAACATTTAAAAAATCGGAAACAAATGAATTACAATATAAACAAGAATATAATCAATTAAAAAGTAAATATAATACATATAAATCCTTATTTACAGATGGGTCCAAGGATGGTGGCGCAGTGGATTGTGCCACTGTCATTGGGTCCAAAACAATATCTTCCAGATTACCAAATGACAGTTCAATTTTCACACCAGAAGCTAACGCAATACTAACAGCTCTCAAGTAAATTCATAAACATTCTAAATATAAACAATATATAATATTTTCCGACTCTCTCTCTTGCCTTCAGGCTATTAAAAATCTTTCTTGTAAACATCCACTTTTATTAGAAATTATAGAATTATATAATTATCTTGCCACTGGCCAATATGACATCGTCCTCTGTTGGTTACCCAGCCACGTTGGTATTTCTGGGAATACTTTGGCGGATCTTGCTGCCAAGGCAGCACTCAACAAATCTGTGACACCACTTCTTATTCCATACTCTGATTACAAAGCCAGCATTAGAACTTACATCCGTGATCTGATGCAGAAGAAGTGGACACTCAAGTAGGTATTAATAAATTACATGAAATAAAACCCTATATTGGTTACACTTACTTGGGTTGTCAGTCCAGATTTGAAGAGGTCATCATGCGACGATGTCGTATTGGTCACACCAGATATACTCATGAATACCTGTTAAAAGGTGAGGATCCTCCGTTTTGTATCCCTTGTGATGAAAGAATCACGGTCAAGCATGTCCTGCTTGACTGTGTTGAATATTCCATCACAAGGGATATCTATTTCAAATCACGACCTATGAAGGATCTTTTTAGTACTATAAGTTCTCATTTAATTATTGCATTTTTAAAAGAATTAGATTTGTTAACTGATTTGTTAATAGATAAATATTTTATTATTGGTAATTTAAATTAATAACTGAGATTGTTAGTGGCTGTACCCTCAAAGGGGGTTGAAGTAGCGTAAAATTATTGTCCTCCTGAGAGGGTACGTAAGTCCCAAAACATTTAGTCAATTTAAGTGTACCAGGTTTTTAAGCGTAGTATTTTTGTCATTTTAATGTATAGCTAAATCTCAGTATAACCGCCAATGGCTGAAGGGATGGTGTAAATCCAGCTAGGGTCCATGCAGGTAGCAAAGGCACTGTAAGTCCCCATGACCCCTAGTATGGTGATCTACCTTCAGTTGTTGGCGATTACTGGCCCATTTTTACATTGTATTGTCTAAAAATAGTTTTCTACTTTTAAAGTTATATGCTAGCTAGTTTTAACTCATTTTGTGATAATCTAGTGATTTTACTGTCCTTCGTTGACAGGGTTTTATATATTATCTATATATAGTATAAATTTAGAACTAGTTTTAGTCACGATATGGCTGAAATATTGCCGATGTGACTTTAAATTTTAACTCACTCACTCACTCACTTAATAATTATGAAGATGAAAATAATATGTTCACGTCAGTCTATTGTAATACTGTATGATTATTTTGATATCTTCATATATTGAATTGAATTGAAATGTTTTATTGAATCTTCACTCTGCATTTGAATAAACCTTGGAACGCCAGCAACTCTGATGTCATCATTATCCTGAATTCATATATTTATTTTAAGGCAAAAATTACCTTGAGACAGCACGTTCTCCCTTCTATAGACCATTCTTAATGAGGCCCCATGAATATTCATATCTGTACCAAAACGAGGCTAAATTGGGCAAGGACACAATCGCATAATGGCGACGAATCTCGATGTATACTTCCTGGTTTCAAATTTCCCTTGAACGGTACATTACGAAACTGTCCAGTAGTTCAGGGAAATCGCAGAGAAATGGGAAAGGGCTACAAAAATGTTTCTGTAGCATATCCACGGATTGAAGGGTGAATAATTACTGTACTTCACGACACATCACGATAAGTCATATGACCTAGATATCTAGGTTAACGTTTACCGCGTTGCGCAGCATTTTTGTAGGGAAGCTACTCTAAAGTCACAATAGTGGAAATATTGCCAAGGGAAGTCAATTACGTTTACTTTATCAACATATGAACAAAGCAAAAGACTCAACGTATTTCCTGACCAGGATTCAAATCATCCACTTCCACATGGGAGTAGTGTTGTTAATTTCTTGAGCTGGATAATCGATATTATAAGTGATATGTAGATCAAGATATAGCTCTCCTCGAGTGGATCTGGACCAAACAAAATTGTATTATTCATGTGATGAAATTATTTGTTTGGTATTTTTTCTGTTTAAAATGTTTTGTCCTACCGACTCTGTTTTATAGATATAGGGTATTTATTCACGCATTTATTTTCAGTTGTATCGCAAATTTTCAGAGGATGCAAATTGAAAATATATTAAGTGCAGTATTTATGTTGATAGAAATATCTTTTCAGATTAGTCTGACATGAATGACAACAATTACAGCTGGATCAATTAATAATTTATCAGTTTTCTCCCCTTACACATTATCATAATCTCTTACCTATGAATGATCTTTTTTTTTTTGATTCCCAACTAGATCTAACTCTTTTCAAACAGGATGAAATACATTTTGTTTCATCAATTATTAATTAAACAGCAGCAACTTACAGCAGTTACATCTACAACTATGCCACTCTGAAAGACCTTTCTATTATTCAGCTAAATCCATCAATGTGTATGTATTACAGCTGTACACAGCATTTACACAACACAAAAGCACGAAACAATTTCATTTATATTCATGTCTGTCAATTCTTGTGCTGTTTTGGCAAGGTACTTCACAAACCCTGGGAAGATATTCAACAAATAAAAAAGTTCCAGCTAATCAGTGCCAATGTTTGAAATGATGGAATACTGTAAAATGTTCAATCAATTTTTATCATCATACATGAATTTACAAACTCCAAACTTTTTCGAGTTCAAGTTTTCTGTTCAATTTTTCTATTTTGTCAACCTTTTCCTTGAGTTGCCTCTCCTGTTCATGTAATTTTTGATGCAGTTGTTCTATGTAGGACTGGGGGTCAGTGGCTGCTGTATCACTCTCTGCTTCACTGTAAAATAAGCATTGTAAAGCATCACTATTATCTCTTCGACCACACAAACAATAACTATATCTCTGGAATTACAAATATACATCAAGGAATAGGGGCTAACATCATTTCATATTTTAGACAGTATGGGCAATCAATATTTTTATATGTAAATAACATAGCATATAGGTCAAAGTTCAGTTGTATTAATTTCTTTAAAACCATGTAAGTTGGCAAAATTAACTTAATACGATCTGACATTCTTACTGTATCTGAGATGGTGAGAGGTAGATTCCTTATGGGAGGTTCCTGAGGTGGTGACATGCTCTCTTACTCTTAATCAGCAGCATCTGAAATGGATATTGATTGTCCAGTAATATGTCCTGTATCCCTGGAATACTGATCAGTATGCAGTAATTTTGAAAGTGCATATTTTATGATTTTTTTAACAGCATGTGTGTGTCCTGCATATACATGTACTTGAAATGTTACTTTGATTTGCAGCCAATCTAATTTCACTGATACAGAATATTTGCAAATAAAATTCCCTTGCCTTCATGACAAGAGTCTCTCCATATGTCCATATGCTTTAAAGATCACATATACTCTAGGGGGTACAAATACATAAATCACTAACTCGCATCGCTATAAATGAAACCCCGTCATTAAAACTACTCACTTCGATCTTTAATCAACTTAAATCGACCTTTTTGACAACAGTGCACAATTCTCACCCGCGAACGAAATTTCAACCAATCAGAGCCGGGCGTCTCTGTGACGTTATATGAGGAATTGATATGAGGGCCGATGCAGAATTCATCTACATTTCAGGGGGTACATTATCGTGTTTACAGGTTTGTATAAACCTGAAATCGTGACAACTGTTGTGGAAAATGAAAGCTATATGTTCTCACAATCTATTGTCATATAATTTTGTCTCCTGCTTTGCCTAGTTTCCGAGTTACAACTTGTTTTCATAGACGATTCTGTCAAAATCGCTTGGTGTCGTTAGGCCTCATTTGTATAATGACTGATCCAAATTGATCCCATTTCTGTGTTTTTTTACCTCGATATTTAATCATGTCATGTAAAAATATGACGTCTATTACGTATGATATTAAAAATTGACATTTGATTTATTTGAATCGGTAAACTAAACAACCCATTTTGCCATTGCTAGAAGAATCTGAAATTTTACTTAGGTAAATAGGTACATACAGTTTTAGCACACAGCAAATGCTTATATGTATTTCCTATGCAACAATGAAGTTCTGTTTGTATTCTCAAAACAGTGTCGGCCCATAAGTTTTCACATGCAATACAGCAATTAAAACTCCCTCGTTGTAACCCGTGTTAGGTGGTGTAAACCTACACATGCTATTTGTCATCATTCACTTGATGGTCAGTTAATGAATTTATAACAGGTATAATTAGTGGTAACACCACTTGGATTACCCGACAAAGGTTCACATTTGGCATTTCTTGTAAATATTCAACATTATAAACATTGATCAAAGGATTAACCGATAACACGCTGATTGATTAATTGCTTTTATCTTACACTGCGGATTTGTCAAAAGGTAGTGTTTATGTATGTAGATTTACTAATCTATACTGAATACACTCTGTCGTGTCTGTGTCTGCGTAAAAACAACGTCCTTCCTTCAAAGGATTAACCGCTAATACAGTGATTGATTGCTCATTATTGGCTAACTAAATTACCGTTTTTAAAGAATGGCGGACATTATGCAATCAGTTGCCAGGTGTGCTATCTTGGGTGACCAATGAGACTATACTCCAATGTGACATACCTGAAACGATATATCACTTTTTCGTATACTAGACTGTTAAAAGACACATTACTTGGAACAGCTGCAGATGAATGGCATATCACTCTTTTTTGTGGATATTGATGGATAAATTCCTCGAACGAGGTAATAGCCTGACATTGTTCCTATAAATTTAATCTGTTTTAATTTTAATATTTGCGTTTTGTTTTCATTCATTTGTCGTAGCATTCAACAGAATCGTTGTTTTCGCCGTGAAGTGTAATGAGACATACACTAGGGCGTGTGTGCGAATTATGATTCACATTGGCAAACTATAAAATGTTTAGATATTACAGTCCTGTTATAAATTCACTATAAGTATCAGCAGATCGTCTGCTTTTTATTTAGTTTCAAAATGCATACAAGTATGATAATAAACTATTTAGGATTATAAGACCAAATATAAAGACGTACATTGACTAGTATCTACATACTGGTGAGTGCAGGTTAACCACGTGAATGTAGCAAGAAATTTATCGTGCAGTATTGTCACTTCGACCCCCCACCTCGGTTCAGTGGAAGAAATCATTATGTCATGCAAAATGCTTTTGGTTATGATTCAAATACATATTTAACTACAAGAAGAAAGTAGTTTTGATTTTCTAACTTGATGAAAACAAACCATTATCTCATTAATTCAACAGACTTTAGCCCGTGACTTCACGATTTTCAAAAATGGTGGCGATCTGTCGCGAACATCCGCCAGTCTGAGTATACATGCTATTTAGGTATGTTTTCACTGAGTTACAAAATCAAAACTACTCTCTACTGGTAGTAAAATATGTATTTGATTGATGGCCAATAGGATTTTGCATGACATAGCGTATAACATAACAATTTCTCTCGTTGAAGCGAGGTGAGTGACAATATAATACTACATGTACTTACAGTATTATTGTTACTTCGACCACAACCTCGCTTCTGAGGCAGAAATCTTTATGTTACAAGTTGTGTCATGGAAAATCTTTATGGTCATCAATCATATACATATTTTACTACGACTAGTAAGTAGTTTTGATTCTTTAACTTCCGTGAAGCGATCTGAACACAAGTAAGATATCGTTTCAGGCTTCCACAACTTGCTTCGCACTCACAAACATAACCCATTTTGCACAAACCGCGGGGTCCTGTGGAAATCTGTGCATGGCGACACCATCGCCCGACCTCTAGGAGCAATCGACGACAACGCAACGATTCGGCATGTCTTGGTTGATGTCGAGAAATCATCAAAATGACCAGCTTGCTACACACTTTCTATACAACTAACTGAAAATCGTTCCTCATATGACGTCACTGCAGTGCTCTGGCGACAGAGTTACGTAACCTGTCTGTGGTTTCGTTGGCGGGCGAGAGTGAAGCAGGCGACTTTTGGGCAACTTTTAATCGCTCGGTACTAATTAACCACAAGTTTTTAAAGAATGAATTTGGCTTTCCGCATAAGACTGACCACAAATCTTTCATATGTAATAGTTAAAAGAGTAAGAAAAAAAAAGTTTATTTGTTCTTTAAAAAAATTAATATAATGGACCATACATAACTTATGACTAGGGGGGTGATGATGATTTTAGGTGCGGTGTTTGTGGAGTTTGGGGTGTCTCCCAGTTTGTTTTGGGAGGCAGGGGCAGGGGCCAATTGTGTACATATGAACTGGGGTCATCACTGCTTTTGAACATGACAATGTGTGTGTCGGGTTGGGGACGTGGGGGTGGGGTTTGAATGTGTCTGTGTGTGTGTGTGACATTCACATTGTACATGCACCCCTAATATTAAAACCTTGCATAGTGAACAGTTTGTACATTACACGGCAGATCTATACTATGCCATGAGCCGTAATTATTTTGTACTTACTATGAATCATTTTCCAGCATCTCTCCGTATTTTCGTCAACCACTGCCTTCATCTTATTCTTGGGAATATGGTGAAAAGATACCGTAAAATCCTTACGGGTATCACTCCAACGCAAAGGCACACAGCAGTAATCTTTCCTTTTCGAGGTCGCCATTTTCAAGGTTGGGTCAACCTATTTAAGCCTCGCTTTCGATTTGACCTCGAGGTCATGCATATTGGCTAAGAATGGTCTATAGGCACTCTTTGACAACGGTCAATAAGGTCAATCGACTGTGGTTAATCGATTAATGTAAACTGCTGGACGATTCTGCATACAGAAAATAAAATTCATATAAAAGAAAATATTCCTATGGAAACATGGCAAATATCTTGCAGGAATAAGAAGCTATCCAAATGACTTTGTCACATAACTGTTTGATATTATTCACAAGTATAACCTAAACGATGTGATGAAAAATATGTAACATTTGGAGAATTCATAAACAAAAACCTTTGGAGTTTGACAGTAACACAGACACTTCCATCCAACGAAGTATATGTATTGATTTACTCTGACCACAATACCTTTATTGTTTGTCTGCTCTCTTATCCATCCAGAATTAGCTACACATACACTATGGAAATAGTTTATGTTTAATAGTCCCGATAAATATAGGGGAATATCTCTTATGAGTATTCTCGGCAAAGTCTTCACTTCTATGCTAAATACTCTACTCTCTAAATGGGCAAACGTGAGAGATAAGATTCCTGAGAATCAAGCTGGTTTTTGTAAGCAATACTCCACAACTGATAATATTTTTAATTTGTATGCACTGATTCAGAAATGTTTATCCCGTCGAAAACACAACCTGTGTGTAGCTTTTGTCGATTTTAAGAAAACATTCGATTCGGTAGAGGCACCCGTGAAGAGCCACCTCCTCGTGGTGGGTGTTGGGTCACGCTAAGCGCTCTTCGACCCCCCGTTGTGGACCCGGGGGTGTATTTGGTCCACCAACCTGTTTGCCGTGGGTTGCGCCCCTGTGTCGGTGGAGGACGGGATTCTGGTGGTTGAGGGCACTGGTTCCAGGAACAGCGTTCCTTTGCCCAACACACCACTTCGGCCCTTACTTCACCTAGACGGGTGGTTGAATGGGCCTGGTTCAACCAATCGGCTGGTCATGCCAAGCCCTGTGCATATCTATTTTGCTGCAAAAATGCAATAAACTCTGTAAAATTTCTGTTAGATGCATTGGCTTATGATTATTATGTTCGAATTTCAAAAACCTCCATTTTGTACTTTGCCTAGAGTCGTATGCCCAGAAGGCAGTGGCTCATGGGCAAATCTGGTAGAATAATTACTTTCTATTATTCTGTTTGAGTATATCATCCCAGTATCCTTGGTGCTGCAAGTAGGAGGTCCACTTGTTTTTAGCATTGTCCTTGTGATACTCCGTGGTGGGTGGGGATCTGGGATGATGAATCTTATATACTTTAACATGAATCCTGAAACCCCCTTGAAAAAGAAACGTCAGCGTGATACTGATGAAAGTACACCTGATAGTTGTAGACCATCTAAGCAAGTAGAATACTGGCCAAGATGTCTAGTGATAGAATCTCCAGATAAGAAACCAATTAAACTCAACCCGTTTGCTGTTTCTAAAGCAGTGTACGGTATAGCAGGTGACGTAAAAAATATCAAACGAATGAGATCTGGATCGTTGCTCATAGAATGTAGCAAACGACAACAAGCGTCTAACCTGCTGTCAATTGATAACTTGGCTGGATTCCCTGTTTCAGTGTCAATCCATCGGACCCTCAATTCTAGTAAAGGCATTGTCAGAGATAGAGATCATCTTTTAGAGGACATGACAGAACTTGATATCATGCTAGAACTCAAAGATCAAGGTGTCACGTACGTGAAACGATTTACAAGGCGTCAGAACTCAGAAGTGATACCAACCAACACGTACTTGTTCTCATTTGTGTCTCCATCGGCACCAAGATCAATAAAAGCAGGATATTGTAATCTTCAAGTTGAACTGTATATTCCTAATCCATTGAGGTGTTTTAAATGGCAAAGATTGCGTCATGGGATAAATTAATTCACAAACCCAATAACTTGCACTCATTGTGGGGAGCAATCACACGTCACAGAAGACTGTACCAACAACTTTAAACAATGCGTCAACTGTTCGGGTAAGCATTCCTCGTCGTCAAAAGATTGCCCAGTTTGGAAGAGGGAAATGGAGGTGAATAAGATAAAGCACAGTCAAAACCTCAGTTATGCTGAAGCTGAGAAACTTGTACCAACTGTCCACCCAGGTGAATCTTATGCTTCAATTACCAAAAGACCATCCACGACCACAGTTTCAGTCGAATGTCAGACAGAGCTGACATGGACTAATTCTACATCTCCTGTACTTGTCCCAAATCGAGAACTGTCAGTGCGAGGAGAATCTGCTACACAGACTGCTGACGTGTTACCTGCTACAGTGACCTCATCTAAATATATCCCTTCTTCCCAAAAGGGTCCCGCGTGTCCAAAGACACAACAAGACACAAGACGGTCCTACAGTCCCAAACCCAGACAAGATTCATGTCCATCAAAAACTGCACAAGAACCTCAGGTTAAACAAACTGTGAAAGGAAACCCCAAAATAAATAGACTTAACCAAAGCGATAGACTCGCTAAGGGTTCAGATGATGAGATCCAGCCATAAAAATGTATACAGTCAGCTCTCGTTAATCCGACACTCGTTAATCCGACAATCACGTTAATCCGACAAAAAATTAGGGAACCATTTAAAACAGTGATAATTACTCTCGTTAATCCGACATTCTCGCATTCCGACTCCGACACACCAATCTAGCAGCTTATTATTGTAAATACATTGTAAAAAAACATTCGTTAATCCGACAATCAACACAGCCGGTCGGATGATCCGACCGTATACAAACAATCACACGTGAGTGGTAATTAGCGTGTGCCTTACTGGCTGCTTGACACCGGCGTCAGTGAACATCACACTTGTTAATTAGGAACACAGGATAATTAATTGAGACGATTTAATCAAGAAATAACAGTAGAGCGGTATAAAATGTTTACAACCGACATGAGTTTTCATCACAAGATGTTTGTCACGAGTACACCACCTGCTAAGCGACCCCTTGTAGAAGTTACGCCATTGATCAAGAAAAAGAAATCTCCTTTTGAAGAAAGACAAACCCCAGACAACACAACAAGAAGTCATCACTTTTGCTGAGCAGAAGTTTGATGTGAAGATTGACGATCAACCGTATCTGACATCCTGAAGCAGTCTGCTTAGTGGTTGAGCGTCTCTACGACTGGTTCCAATGCTTCAAGCTATCTGAGGCCAAAACATCGTTGAACACTTTGCAAACATTTCTGAGACACCACTTAGACGTGTTTGATGTTAATGACCATCAAAGACTTTTTCAAGTTATAAATCATATATGTTATGATACACGCCTGATTGTACATTAGACGTCCACATGTTATTATGGAATTAGTTGTATGGAAACCGTAACATATTCAACATCCGGGTCATAATGGCAGCTGATATGCGGTAAAAACAAACGTGAGTTTTGTGCCAATGTGGTCATGAAATAGATATGAAACTGTTCGCTTATGTGATTATATATGTATGTTATGCCATCTATGAATGTTATTAAATGAAAACAAGTATGTATAGTTAGTATTTTTTATTTCTGTGAATATTTTTACATACGATGAAAATAACTAGATCTACCATTTCTGATATGCATGTAAATGAATATTTATAATTTTCTTACTTAACGTATATAATTTCCCCAAACATAATTTGTATATATTTTTTGTTCACCAAAATATAAACACAAACTTATAATTTGACATTATTTAATTATTTTGATAAACATAGATAAAATTCAATATGTGCATGCTGTTAAAAAATATTTTCACTAAAATACCTTTTAATTTATTTTATTTTTTTGGGGTAAAATTGTACACAAAAATTGATTGCAAAGTTGTTGTTTTTAAAACTGCGCACTAGTTGTGTTTTTTTTCTTCAAGTTTTAACCTTTAGTAGTTTCACATACATTCTTTTATTTATTAATAATATCTTGATCTTTTCAAATACAATGTACATATTTTTTTTAAAAATTGCTATCATTTTCATGTAGCATCATAATGAAAGCTTGTATTTTTAAAAAAGACATTTCCCTTTTTGAAATAGTTTTTCTTTTGTTTTTATTGATACATTTTTAATGATTAAACTTTGTCTTATTTCCGGTGCACATTGAATACAGATACATAAGTGCCCCAATTCTGTCAAGATAGGTCAAGTCCAAAATTTAAGATTTTCATGTACCTTTTAGGTATGTATGTATTTCACAGTAGTTTCGCACACAGTCACTTATTCAGTGATGAGATCCTAACTCTCTCTTTTTTATAACGAATTTTAAATATCACAAAAAAATCACTTATTTTGTTGTGTCAAAATGAAATTTTGTGTTTAAGAAGTGCATTTCTTTTATTTTAAATCTTTGAAGAAATGGAGCCAAAGCCAGTGAAGTTAGGACAAGTCCGAAAAAGATCACTCCCTCTTGAGCCTTTTAGATATATTGTATATATATATATATATATATATATATATATATATATATATATATATATATAGTATCACAGAAGTTACACATACATTGACTTATTTATTGATAAAATCCTACCTTTATTTGTAAGACGTATTTACTTTAAATGTTGCTCTTAACCCAAATCATAATGACCTTTCATGTTTAAGAAAGGAATTCTCTTTATGAGTTTAGTTTTATGCTGGTTTTAGCGATATTTCAGCAATATCACGGCAGGGGACACCAGAAATGGGCTTCACACATTGTACCCACGTGGGGAATCGAACCTTGGTCTTCAGCATGATGAGCGAACGCCTTAACCACTGTAGTACCCCACCACCCATTGTCTTTATGAAATATTTTCTACTGTTAATAAACGTAAGAAGATTTAATGATGAAACTTTTCTTATTTCAGGTTAACTTCAAAGAGAAATGGACTCAAAGGTACCAAGTCCAAAAGAGTAAACATTCATCTGCTGAGTACTGCATCATAATTAGTGCTCAAACAAATTTATCACCTGGAGAATTACAATCACTGCCCAATTGTGCTAAGACGATGTTTTACCAGACTTGTGCAGTTGTTTGAAAATGATCTTTGTGGTCAGGATTTGCTATATCACAGATGTTTCTTAGTGAAGATGGGACTGTTCGACTTGTGAATTTGCGCGCAGAAATGGTCTTTAGAAGACCAAAAAAAATGGCCAAGGTTCTCGCACATCCCATAGGATCAGTTCCTACATTACTTTTCAATGAAGATGGATCAAGGAGGAAGACACCCAATGCCGATTTGACAGACAAATTAGAAGAAATTGTTGAGTGTGGACACTTTACCAGACTTTGACAAGAAAGACACTGTCCACATTCGCGATGCAGTGGCAGTATTGAGAAGTATGAAACCTGCCATCACCCCCACCTTATATAGAGTCGCTGACAGTTTCATGCGAAATATGACGCACTGTTTCACTAGGGCTGATACTGTCCTGGATGTGATCGACCAGTATGGCAATCCCAACTCCATTAAGTCTGCAGAACGTTCCTCAAGAGCTGACCTCAACACCGGCAAGAAGTATCAAGTGTCATCAGGCAGACAGATTCCACAGTGGAACAATATTATTGGTGTATCTAAGAACATGTCACAGTTAACTACGTTTTGTGAACCAAAGTCCAAGTTGCTACAATGTCAACAGAACCACAAGGAAGATTGTATCTCTCAGGAAGATATGAAGATGGAATGGTGACCAAGCTGATCCCTCCCACTGGTGATGCTTGCATTGATAAACTTGAATGTTCTCAAGAAAAAGCTGATACACGCATGTTCTTCCACGCCATGTACTGCAATGGTGAGTTTGAAGAGAGTCATACCCAAGGACATATCATCATCAAGTACCCTGATACAGATGTTCTCATACTATATATATGCTATTGTCCACAAATGGAGTGTCTTCTGCAGTCACGGACAAGCACCGGGTCATTCCTGTCCGTAACATCTGTCATCTTCTTGGATCATCATTGTCATTTGCTTTGCAAGGAATCCATGCCTTTACTGGCTGAGATATGTCATCAGCATCTTTTTCATGTTGGCAAGAAGACAGTCAACAAAGCTATGATGAAAGACAAAGATCTGTTTTCAAGTGATCAAGTCTTATCTTCAGGAAACCTTGATGCAGCAGTGGAGGCCTGCAGGCAAACTAACGTCAGCCTTCTATGACCCCAGGAAGAAGGTTAAACCACGTCACTCTTTGAATGACATGACTATGTCGACTAAGAGACATTGAGCTTGCCAAACTTCCCTCATGCGAAGATAACTTTCGACAGCATGTTAAGCGTGTGAGGTGGCAAACTAGCATCTGGACAAGTTCTCATTATGGTAAACCAGAGTTTGGTAACCTTGAAGATCTTGGCTGGACCAGGGTGAATGTATTGCTCACCCCACATTGTTTGAACATGAAACTGCTTCGGAAGTTCTTGACTGCCTTGTTTGCACCTGCTGCACGTCCCCATGCTCCTCAGTGTGGTGCATTTGTAGACAGAGCAATCTGCCTTGTATTGAACTGTGTCCTTGCAAGCAAGGACAGGGTGGACAAAATTGCACTAACCCCATGAATGATCTTGAAGGTAACCAGTGACAATGAAGAATGACCTGTGTAATAATCATAAATCTATTTGATGTATGGCATGAAGATTGTAAAATAGAACTTTGAAACTGAAGAAAGGGAAAGACTTCCTTCCGTTCCTCCATATTTGTTTGTTACATCACCGTGCCTGGGGCCATTATCATACAACGTGGTTCGACCCTATATATTGTTATTAATTATTGGGCTTTTAGGTATTTTTGTGAGATCTCTAGTAATTGTTGTGTTAGGTTTTGTAAATAATTTTAGGATATATTAACTACACATATTATTTGGGATGGAGGAATTCTTACCGAAGAAAGCAACAAACTTTGATCTGATGTGTGACTAAACCTGATCTGATGTGTAACTAAACCTGAAATTGGACGAGTCCAGTATGGAATGCTTGGTCAGTATAATTGTTTGAAATTCATATTTGAGCTTATTCCTTCTCCAAGTTGTTATTACAATAACCTTTAACACAAGACATACTATTGCTTTACAAAAAGAACAGCAAATGAATCTAGTTTGAAGGAGTGTTGGTTCCTAACACATTACACTTATAATTCAGTATCTTTAATGATGTTCTATTTTAGAGATATTAATGTATCTTTATCTGTAATGATGACAGTGATGAGTGATTAACAGGTAATTTTGCAATTATAACAATTAAATTTATTATTATTCTACTGTATCATACCTGGAAAATATTGTCAAAGAGGAGGACCGAAAATTACATTTTTGACCCAAATTTTCAAGCATGCAATGACAATTTTATGTCTAAACATTGGAATCACTATTATTTTTCTATTGTACAGAGAATAACCTTTCATTTGATGTGGAATTTGGTTGAATGGGGTCAATAGTTTGAAAATTAATACAGATATTTGGAAAATTATGACTTTTAGTGTTTTTGACCCCAAATCTGTTTTTACCAGAAAGTGTCCACGCGAATATTTCCACATCATGTCTAATATTATTCTATAGGTCCTCAGCTTTAATTTGATATATAGATCCTGTAAACCTCTCAATTTGATCAAATCACCCCCCAAAAATGGGTTTGTTTCCTGCCCTTCTACCTACAGTCTACTGTTCCTACACAAGTCTACTAAATTCCTACTGTCTAGCGTGTACCATAGCACTAAAATCCACCCGGCCGTCCCTACTAAACAATTTACCCCAAAATACACAGTCTTACTCAATTTCTCTTTATTGGCCGAAAATAAACTAAAGCCTATCAGGGAATGGAATAGGGGCTCATTGTTCCGCCACGGAACATCTTATAGCCCCATCACGGGACATATTACGGTGGATCACCTCACCTCTGATCGGTCGCCGATCATACAGACACTGAACAATTCGTGTTTTGCGCTTAAATACCCAGTAGTTTCCCTACGTCTTACATAACACCCGAGACACGATTGACCAGCCAATCTGCCCACCACCAATCAGAATTGCTCATACCAAATAACCTGACTGCAACAGAAAATGGCGGCGAAAACAATTCGACCATCGACAGAACAGAATCACAGTATGATACCCCAAACCACGCAGGAAATATATTTCCTGCACCCATGACCAACGAAGGATACAGTTCCTAAAGTAAGTTAAAGACCAACACCCGGAAGTAAAATGTTTAGATCTGCACGAGACGTAAACACATGCTCCCCGTTACATCCCTCCCCCCTTAGATCAAAGTAAAACTTTACTTTGTCCCCTTAATCCTAAGTCTAAATCCCAAATCATTCTAAGCTAAATATACAAAGTAACTAAATATACAAAAACCCAATTATAAATAGTATTACTGTGGAAATCATAATTATTAACTAAATGAACACATTCACAATAGGGAGTCCATCAGTCAGTCAGTATCTGAATTAATCAAGTAGTTCATGTCCTCCATGAACTGTTCCTCCCGAGAACATCTCCGGTGTGGCCAGCGTCTTCTGTTCTCCTGGGCGCGCTGTCTGTCCCGTAGGCGATCCGTCGAGAGAGGTCCAGAAGAGTTGGTAGTTCCTGCTGGCCTGGGTAGGAGGACATCCCCGGGATCCCTGTAGTCCTTGTTACTAGCGGCAACCTGTTGGTACATGGTTCCGCTTGCATGATTCTTAAGATGAGACTTGACGTGTTGTCGAGTCTGGAACCTTTTCCATATTCCTCACACTGATACAAAGTCACTGTGTCTTTATGGTACTGCACACGTCAATCCTCTGGACGGAAATTCCTGACGGATGTGAGATTGGAATTGTCGCAATTCCTCCTAGATCTCCATATTGAACTAAAACATAAAAACACTACCAAATAAACTTCCACAGGGTCTGTACTACGGAGAATAAGGTTTTCGATGTTTCACATTTCTCCCGCTCCTAGTCTGAAGTAGCGGTTCGGATTCCTCTTCGGATTTACTAAGTATAGTTTCACTTTCGGCCAAATTGACATCTAAGTCCGCCCTATCTATCCAATTTTCAGGTGCATTTCTTCCCTCATAAGGCTTCAACTGATCCACATGTACATTAAGACTAGATGATTGACTATTTTTCTGTATTTTGTAGGTGAGGGGCGACAGATAGTCAAGCACAAGATATGGTCCTGTCCACACCAGACCAAGTTTTTTCCAGCATTTGGAGGGTACCAACGCCAGACCCAGTGTCCCATTTCAAATTCTCTTGTTTTCAGATTAGTGTCATAATTTTTCTTTTGTGTTTTGGCTGATACCTTCAGATGTTCATTTGCAAAATCAAAATTCTTCTTCATGGATTTTGGCAACCATTCGACATACTCAACAGGACAATATTCCCGGGCCGAATCTTGGGAGTCACTCACCATTGAATCGAAAGGAACTTTGACCTCCCTTCCTAACATAAGCAGATTTGGAGTACAGCCTGTACTACTATGAACACTTGCCCTGAATGCCATCAACAAAAACGGCAAGTGGTCATCCCAGTCTAGAGGTTCTTGATGGACATAAATGGAAAGCATTTGTCTCAATGTACGGTTAAAACGCTCTACCAATCCATCAGATTGAGGGTGATATGGAGTTGTACGTGATTTACTGACCCCCAATAGCTGACAAACTCGTGCAAACAGATCAGATTCGAACTCACGCCCCTGGTCAGTATGAATTTGCTGAGTGCAACCATATCGACAAATCACTTCTGTCACCAGTTTGTCAGCTACTGTTAAAACTGTATGACTGGGAATAGCAAAAACTTCCTTCAGTTTTGTATGAAATAATTTGTTCGGACTGGGCTGGCACTCTTTTTCCACAATCCGTAACTTAGCACAATTGTAGGTCAGTTTCTTAAACAACCTGATTTTGCCTTTACACGTCTTCAGGATCTGCTTACTTATCAATACATCAGCCCTGTACTTCTCAAAGAAGTCCATGCCAAATATGCCACAAAAAGATCAGCTACCACTGAGGCATCCTCAAAGCATAAACCATCAACCTTAATCTCAATGTAGCCAGACGTTTAACGTCCAACTGCTTACCATTAGCAGTCACTAACCTAACGTCAACCTGAGACAACATCTCAGCACTAAAACCTAATCTGGCAAATTCTTTATTGGACAACAGAGAAATGGGTGAACTGGTATCAATAAGCATTGTACTCTGACCTTGATTCAACTGAATACTTGTGTAAAGACAATTCTGATCACCCTGTACATTGAGCACCTGATTTGTAATCCTAGCACTACTGGACGATACTCCCTTTTTGTACTACCAGATTCCTCCTGATCTTTAGAACTCACAAATTGTGGCCCTGTCAGTTGTTGAACCTGACAACTAAGGACTGAAGTTTTGGCCCCTCCCTCAGTCCAAACTAGTTTTCCGAACTGTTAGTTGTTGTCTTATCAGAAGTAGTGGACCCTCGTCTTTCCTAGCTGCGGACAGTGACTGATCATATGTCCTTTCTCCTTACAATACGACGGGCCTGATGCACTCGATCCTAAACTCTGGCCACCACCAAACCCATCCTGATCGGACGAGGGTTCGAACCTAACAGACCTACCACCAAACTGACCTGGTCGAGAGCCGACTACATACGGATAACCTATCTCAGAGGCGGAAGCTGTCACAGTTCCTGACCCGATGGTATCCCAATACTGATAACCTTGTTTCCCAAAATCTGGCAAAAACGTTTGGCCGAGATTGTGTCGTGGTGTTGAGGCTTTACGAGAAGGTAATTCGCAAAATGCATCATCACGAACTGAAGGTGACGGCAAACCAGAGAGACCAAATAGTTCATATTCAACATCCATTTTAAACTGATCTTATTCATAATCCTTGAAAAAAAACCACAACTTAATTCTTTTATCTTAACTTAACCACCAAAATAGATTTTATTGCTGGTCACGGCACCAAATGTAACGGGAACGGCTTTACGACACACGACCATGATGCTTTGCGTTGTGTTTTGCGTACTCAGAATCAAAGCCGTCCTGTTGCCAGTTCAATGATGCAGAGAAGCAATTAAAATCCAACAAATTTCTCAAATAAAGACATAATTTATTAACAAATAATAACGCAATGAAAATAACTAAAACAATAAACTAAGTCTAACAAATTCCCGAGAAAAGAGATATACAAACACAGTCACTTAAAATACATTACTAATACACTAGCCTTCTTTCTCCTAACCCAACCCTCCTAACTTCACATAAGCCACCCTCTTAAAATAGCACTACATCCTACCTACAGTCTACTTTCTAGCGTGTACCATAGCATTAAAATCCACCCGGCCATCCTTACAAAACAATTTTTCATTTTTTTTCATCACAGAACATCTTATAGCTCCATCACGGGACATATTACGGTGGATCACCTCACCTCTGATCGGTCGCCGATCATACAGACACTGAACAATTCGTGTTTTGCACTTAAATACCCAGTAGCTGCCCTACGTCTTACATAACACCCGAGACACGATTGACCAGCCAATCTGCCCACCACCAATCAAATAACCTGACTACAGAACAGAATCACAGTATGATACCCCAAACCACGCAGGAAATATATTTCCTGCACCCATGACCAACGAAGGGTACAGTTCCTAAAGTAAGTTAAAACCAACACCCGGAAGTAAAATGTCTAGATCTGCACAAGACGTAAACACGTGGTCCCCGTTACACAGCCAAGTCCTATTACAAGAAGATGGACGTACGTTCACAGTGATGCAACCTGCTGCACATATGCAACCTTCAAGCCACCAGAAAGTCTTGGATGACTCGAATTCGAACAATAAGTGTAGTAGCGGACGAGGTTCCAGTTGGAAGAATAACGCAGAACAGCTACTGGGTTGTGAGCCGACAGCAATCTCTTTATTGTGTAAACAGAGTTTACTAATCAGTTTCCAGCTCTAATAATATTATATAAAAATACTATTAAAATATCTGATAAATTAATTACACCAGCCATATCACATAACATCTATGAATTATATACAAAAGGGAACAGTAGATACAGTTAAACTGAAAAGATTAACTCGTGCAGATTACAATGTATACTTAGGTTGCCGACACATTACTGTCTTCACAAATTGTCAAGATATATGGTCAATATATGCAATATGTACACCTGACTTACCACTGTATGGCAATGAGCTGGCAGCTATTAAGTTGACAGTGTCCAATCGGGATATTCTACAAATGTTACACAATGATGAGCAACCAGGAAAAATGGCAATACAAATATAGGACATAAGTTCATGGATTAAAAGAGAAATTATATTAACTTCAAAGCTGGTAGAATATCTGAACATTTAAATATGCTTATATACTAATTATGAACTACTAGTCAATAACACACACTCAATGGCAAGTTAATGTGTTGGTTCAACAGAGAAATATATCTTATCAATGCATTAACTTAATGCATTTAATTCATATACAGCTATACAGACATATATATAAATACATAAATATGAAAGCAAAACACAAACTGACCTTATATATACATAAATAGAAGTGAGGTCCACAGCCACTCGGTCCACAAAAAAACAAACTATTTGCTCAGCATAACATGTGTAAGACCTGACTTGTAAGAGTAGTATCTGACAACTGCTTGATGAAATAAAGTTGAACTGTAGGCAAGGAGACTTACATAATAAGGATATGGGACAAGGCAGACAATGCAATGCGCTTGTCATTAGAGTGACAGTGGCTATGGTGAAGTTAAGAGTTATATAATTGCTGGGGTAAATCTATTGTTACTTTCTGTATACTGTGTATGTGTTATAGCTTGTACAGGCACTTAATGGCCTAAAACATATATTTTAAAATATTTACAAAACAAATAGAAAATCATCTCGGCCACATAAGTGTAACTCGGACTTGACGCAGCATGATCCCGCCATCTTGACCAACGATAACGACAAACCTTTGTCACAGGCAAGTGAAGTTGATCACAATCATTTAATGCATCTAGTCAAGCAGTGTCATACACCGAATCTGATAACTTTAATATGCACCTCAACAAAGAACTTAAAGACCTACCTAGGGACTTATATGTTTCAACTTTAAGCAAAACAGCCAACCACTCGGACAGTGTTATTTGCTCTTATAAAAAATGGCTAGCAACTATCGCCACAGATCTGGATGAATGCCCAAGTGGTAGATTATATATGTGTAAATCTACAGAGAAGAACACAAGCACCTACAAATATACTAGAGACTGTTACATTTTGCAAAATGTTATTGATGGCGACAACTCTGAGATTTGCCATAGTTTTCAACTCAAAATCAAAACATGTACCTGGCCATCACCAAAAACAGTTTACAAAGTGAACTCACACACGCCATAGCAAACGCTGAAACAAAGAGCCTATTGTCAGCGACCTATCAGCACACAAGCCGTACTGCTCTCAATTAATTCAAACACTGCAAAGTGACCTCTCATGTGTTAAAACAAAATGCGAACATCTAAAACAGGAAAATATCCAGTTAAGACAAGCCATTGACTTTACAACAACTGACTTCAACAATCAAATTGCCAGCTGTAAGGCTAGACTCAACGTGTTTTCACAACTACTCAGTAACACAGTAACAGAACACAACGACCGCCCTAACGAACAGTCACAAACAGCGGAGTAGTATATGGAACAGCGGTACGAGATCACTTTTGACAAAAGCCTCTGTAAAGCTTTATTTCATGCTCTCCGCAATACGGATTCAAATAAAGTAGGGGCAATAGCCGGTCGATACGGTATTCTCGGCTTTCGAACCACCAACCGTACCACATGTACTCTCCTCAAATCGCCCACAGGCGAAACAAACACTGTCTGGACTATGGCGGGGCTAGAAGAGTACTACGACAACATGACTCCTACTTCAAGAGAACAAAGACAGATTGTTTCGAGTGACAAACATATTGTTTGGTAGAAAAGGATTTCTCTCGAGACGAAGTGTACAAACACACCCTGCAAATCGAGATCGAATCATCTGAAAGGTCGTTCTTCGACAAACCCGGCAAAGAGATTCGTTGGAAGAAAATACAGGTAGTGGCATCTCCTATGCGAAAGGAGTATCTGGACGAGCGCAGGAAGATAGAGGAAATAGAAAACATGTCGGAATACGAAGAATATCTAGAACTACAAAAGGCTACGAAATCCATCGCCAAGGTATCGCCGCCAAAAACGCACGTCATCCAGAAATGTGTAGACTTTCCAGAAGGGGTTCTATGCCATCCACAGGTTTGCAAAACAGATGTATCGTGGGACCGAGCGAACTATCCTTTATCTACAAGCGCTGGACGAAAATGGAGCGCCAAAAGACGATGTAGACATACCTGTACACGGACATTGGATGGACATATAGATCTGTCGACAAAGCAAAGCCCAGCTCTGTGTAGTCTAGGGCTCATTCGCACAACGCTAAACAAAAAGAAAGCTAGAATCGTACGAATAGAAACTACAACACAACGCCACCTCTAGAAGTACAAGTCCACAGACACAGACTATGTTTCCATAGCCGACAACAAATAGTCTAGTCTTGCCCCAATTGTATAGTTTTCTAGACAGACCCTCAGACAGCTTGCCTAGTATTTTTGCAGATGCACAGTCGCGAGCTTGGGGTTGCAAAGGACGAATGGAGTCGTAGACTTGTCTAGGCCCGTTTTCGTATTTCAACAGCTTTTCATGGAATTCGTGGTCCGGAAAGTAGGGCGCACGCCCGGACGAAAGAAACAAACGCATGGTTCGTATAACCTACTACAATGCTTTTTTCCAAATAGGCTGCATTCCACACATCGACTCCTCTACTCCATATAGTGGGGATCCTCGGGTTTGGCTGTGGAAACTGGTATGGGCGTTTCTGTCTTCTCATTGACCGGTATGTTGGCCGGCGTGCTAGCCGGTGTGCTGTGCTTCCAGGTCTTGTGGACAACCTTCCAGAGAAACACGGTGGCTAGCGAAAGGTATGTCCACCTTTGGGCCGATTCTACCATCTGCCGCACATTCTCGATATCGAGACAGGTCTTCTCGACCCTTTCTATTTCCTTCAGGAGTTCTTCGTCATCGTCGTCCTTGTCTAGCCTAGACAAGATGTCGACCAACAAATTCGTGGTTTGCTCTGCACGAACTGACAACATCGTCGCGGTTTGCTCCACACGAGCCGACAACATCGTCACGTTATGTTCACAAACTAGGTACACACTAGGCAGAACCTAGAAGTTTGCTTGTTTTGCTAGAAGTTTGCTAGAAGTTTGCTACATTTTGCTAGAAGTTTGCTAGATTTTGCTAGAAGTTAGCTTGTTTTTGCTAGAAGTTTGCCTAGTCTGTCGAGGTTCTGCCTAGTGTGTACTTAGTTTGCCTAGTCTGTCTAGGTACTGCCTAGTTTTCCATATAAACAATTGTGTGAATGCAGATATATAGTACAAACACAATGCCTCCGAAAAGAGAACTATCGCAAAACCAAGTGGAAGAGATTCGCAAGGTGCGTGGACAAATCTCTGCACAAGAAACGCAAAATATGGAATACAGAAGAAGATATGCAAATAGCTACAAAACCTATTTCTTCCTCCCCCGCTACAAATCCGAACTCTGGCACATCCGTATTGCCAACCGCAGACTGTGCATCTGCAAAAATACTAGGCGAGCTGTCGGAGGGTCTGTCTAGAAAACTATACAATTGGGGCAAGACTAGACTATTTGCTGTCGGCTATGGAAACAGTCTGTGGACTTGTACTTCTAGAGGTGGCGTTGTGTTGTAGTTTCTATTCGTACGATTCTAGCTTTCTTTTTGTTTAGCGTTGTGCGAATGAGCCCTAGACTACACAGAGCTGGGCTTTGCGTTCCAAAATTTCCTGGAATTATGTAGATTTAGCCTCTGGGTTGAGCAAGATTTCCTCCAATGATCCTTTTTTGCTGCCCTGATGAGTTGTTTAGTATTGTTTCTGAGTCTTTTAGCCAAATGTAATTTTGAACGGTCCCTTTTTGAGGGCCTTTTTTCTTGCCTTTCTGGCGTTAACAATTTCTGGGCTCCACCATGGGACTGTTTTTTGTGCAGGGGTGGTCCGAGAAGTGGGAATGCATTTATTTGTTATGTCGATGATGGTGTTTGTGAGGGAAGTGTTGAAAGCATCTGTATCAGTATTGTTTATATTAGATGTATCTACTTGTTTGCATAATTTAGTGAATTTGTTCCAATCTGCTTTGTGTAAGTTATATTGTATTTCTGTATGGGTGGTGATGGTAGTGTTGGGGTTGGGTTGTATTTGGGGTGCAAGCAGTGTAGATATGGAGATTTTGATGGGGCAGTGGTCACTGCCCCAGGTGTCTGAATGGACCTCCCATTGACAAGATTTGGATAGTGTGGGTGTGGTGATTGTTAAATCTATGGCTGTGGGTGATTGGTAGCGAGATAAGGGATATCGGAACAAATTTAAAGCTATACAGGGAAATTCCAAAAAGATAATTCAACCAAACCTTCCGAACCTTTCCACAAATAAAGAAAAAGCCAACACAGTTGCTGCCCACTTCTCGGAAACTAGCAGATCCACCAATTGCCCACTACACTTCCAAAACACCATCAAAAACCTACCCCAATACTCACCTGAACCACCCCACTCACACCTTCCCATAAACAAAATTATAAACATTTACGAACTTAAAGCAGCTCTTAAACACAAAAACACAGCCTCAGCCCCTGGTCCAGACAACATCACATACACCATACTAAACAAACTACCACCAAACATGCTCAACCTCACACTCACATTATTCAAACAATCTAGACCACAGGTAACATACCCTCTACTTGGAAAACAGCCAAGGTGGTGCCAATCCTAAAGCCAAGGAAACCAATTAACTCCCAAGATTAATTTCGGCCAATCTCACTAACTTCCCACGTATGCAAAACACTAGAGTCTATAACAAGAGTAAACAATAGACTAAAACACCAAATTTTAACTCATAACCTAATCAAGCAGGACCAGAGTGTCTTCACTCCAAATCGACAAACTTCAGACCACATTTTACATTTGGAACAAGATATAAAGGTAGCGCAGGCACAAAAACAGTACACGCTGGCCATTTTTATTGACTTTAGCAAAGCTTTCGACATGGTTTGGCATAACGGCCTCATCCAAGAACTCCAGAAAAATGCCATACACGGGCGTATTCTAAATTTCATTCATTCATTCCTTAATAACAGACAAATAATCGTCAAATCTCACAACACAATCTCGGACCCTTATCCTCTAGAAAATGGAACCCCCCTGGGGAGCATAATATCCCCAACATTATTTAACTTCATGATAAACGACATATTTCCGGACAAGTGGCCAGAAATTTCTACTGCTAAATTTGCTGAGGATATCTCATCTTGGACATCCTCTACTTCAGTAACCCAAGCCACAATCAAAACTCTTAGAATGCTAAATCATAGCCAAAACTGGGCCCCAAAATGGGGGTTCCATATTAATGTAAAAAAACCGTGGGCATCTTATTAAAAAAAACAAAGAATGCAAAATTATACACCCAAACTACACCTTAAAAATCAAGAAATCAAGTTCGAAAAAGAAGCAAAATTCCTAGGTGTAACTTTCGACCAACATATGACATGGACACCCCATATTAATAATTTGGTCAATTCCTGTCAAAAGATTTAAACCTCGTGAGAGCTATCAGTGGTACCAACTGGGGTGCCGACAAACAAACACCTATTAACATATATAAAACCCTTAAACAGTCGAAAGTGGACTGTGCTGTTCCGGTTCTCCACTCCCTGTCCCCATCCAACCTACAAAAACTAAATTATATCCAATCTAAAGCCCTTAAACAAGCCCTAGGCACTAGGACTGGCACCTCCCACAACTCTCTTCTCCTACTCACAGGCATCCCTTCAATCAAAACACGAATAAACCAAACTGCACTCAATTACTGGGCTGGGGCCCAACACAACCCAATTTATAAACTAATCACAACCAAGTACACAAACACCAAAAAATCAACCATCAAATTTTTTTAAAACAATCCCAACAATGCCCCTTTACTCACTCACCTTAACAATCTGCTTCACTCACAACAGTTAAACAACATCCAGCACACACCTCCCATAACAAGCTACATTCACGACAAACCCCAACCCACCACAGACACCACCCTGGCATGCACACTCCAATATCTCCCTAAAACCTCTGACATTCACACCAAAACAAACCTCATCCAAACCCATATAAGCTTAAACTACCCCCACCACACCCACATATACACAGACGCATCTATCGGCACAAACAAACACACAGGCACAGACATACATGTACATCAAACACCCCCTTTAACAACAAACCTCCACTATACAAACCACACCAATATCAATACAACGGAATTAACAGCCATTTTAACTGCACTCCATCTAATCCCCACCCTCCACCCTACCAACTTCCTAATACTAACAGATTCCCTCAGTGCTATCAAACAACTCCAAAACAAGCATTCAAAATCACGAAACGACCCAATACACAACATTATTCTCCAGATTCACTCATTACAACAATTATACAAAAACAGAACATTAATGTGGATTCCAGGACTCTCACAACCAAGGTAATAACATAGCAGATGCAGCAGCCGAACTAGCCACCACAAAAACTTCTCCAACCATCAACTTCCACACATCTAAAACAGAAACCAAACAACTCATTAAATCTCACACACTTAACCAAAACTACCAACACAAACAAATCCACCTGGGTCAAATCCGTCATAACAAAACCTATTAGCAAAACCCCTACCTACTCAAACAACAAACACACAGATATACTTATCACGAGATTAACCATCACCGGCATCACCAACCTAAACCACCCACTATGTAAACAAAATAGACACCCAGATGGACTATGCACACAATGTAAACTACCCGAAACAATTGAACATATTTTACACACTGCCACCTGCAACAAACAAACATCACCCAGTTACACAACGCCATACCTAGCAAATTCCACAACAACATTCACCTTTTACTCAACCCACACAACCCACCCAACATATTCAACGCTATATCTACTTTCCTCACAAACTCAAACTTAATGGGTAAAATTTAGACCATCCCAAACAAATTCTATACTAACGTAAACAAATCTATCACCTCTCCGCTCACTGTTTAGACAAGGGATCCAAATTCACATTCCCTAGCGCGGCCGTCTTCTCCGACGTCCGCGCGCCCCTTCCATACATTTCGATCCGGTTTCTCTCTCCCACACAATAGCAACCACGCTCAACCCATCCCGCTCACAGCCGCTACTTTAACCACAGCAATTACATAACACCCCTCTCCCTAACCCATACCTAACAGTACACTATCGCTCTCAGCTCATACTTCAACCTAGCATTTACAAAACAACTCCCCCCCACCCCTAAGTCAACAACACTCACATACCCCCACCCTTACCTAACCAATATACCTACTATCATATACATACCATAATACAGCCACCCCCGGCAAAACCCTTACCGCCTTCAGTGCTCCTACCACACCCCACACCCCACCACCCCTCTTTCTTTACTAGGCCCCGTATTCCTACCAGTACAGCTTAACTGTACCAACAACAACTGAAGCCCAAAATATGCTATACAACCACTCTATATCCACACCCACCCACCCACCCCACCCTCCACCCCTCACCAACCTTATTTACTATCTATTCAATTCTAATTCCTCTTATTATCAACAACTGCTTTATTTTTCTCTTTCCCTTTATAATTTCGGCTTTTATTTTAGTTTACTAAATTTTTATAAACGTTTTATTTAAAATGCAGGTAAGTTTAAAGCCCCTACATCTAAAACCCCACCTAACCCGTCGGCGACATTGGCTAGGCTAAAAGCCGACATTAAACCTATAAATTCGTTCGTTCATCCGCACATCAGTACCCTCAAAACCAACTAAATCGTACAGACTCCCATGGGCCAGACGACCAATGGATTTTTACGGCAGAATTAATTAGCATGGTAACAATACTCCATGGCCCACTCGTCAAACAGCACAATAAAATTTAAATTCTAGAAGACTCCCTTAGCGGGTACCAAGCAATAACAACAAAAACCATCATAAACCAATAAATGAGATACTAACACCAGTCAGGATCTTCACGCCTGAGGCAAAAAGGTAAAGTTCATATGGATCCCTACGCTTGTTGGTGTGTTTGGCAACGAGCATCATGACCAAGCAGCCAAAGCGGCACTTAAACTCCCAGAAGTTAACTTAAACATACCATTATCTAAAATGAAATCCAAAGCCTATCAAAACAACAAAGAATCTTCCTAAAGTGGCAAAGTGAATACCAAAATTCAAATTCTAAACTAAAACATCTACTCCAAAAGACACTCTAAAAACTGCAATAAATCTAGTACTATTGACAGGGCGGTAACCAAATTACAAACATGTCAAAGAAAATTAAATTCCCATCTACATAAAAAGCACCAAACAGACCATTGCACGCACTGCAACGAGACAGAAACACCCGAACACGTCCTACTGCACTGCAAACACTACTGAACTGAGCTGTACTGAACTTTATTCACTTAGGCTACAAACTGCAGCCTAAGAGGTACATAAATAATATTTACATTTATACAACATAAAAATTATATACAAACGGTATGATAGGTGCAATGTACATCGAGCAAGTTACATATTAAGTTATTTCATAAATAAGGCCATAATTATTTTGCAAAAAATCAGTTTTCTAAAGGTTCCTAGCTTATTAATGTTATAATAGGACATTCATTATATACATATTTGGTCTAATATAATAATACTTGTAAACATATTTTTCACATTCTAATTCTAATTTGGGACAATAAATAATGAAATTCAACACCAATATCATTTAGGTTACACACAGTATACTTTCTTTCATTTTCTGGGATTCGATTGGAAAAAAATGATTGGAAGTTCGAAATTTTTTACAAGTTATTGTAATGCAGAAAATATAGATATGGATTGAGAGATGGATTTTTGAAAATGCTATAAGTGGTTGCTTTGGAAGAGGTTTCAATTGTTGACATCCGTGTTTGCTGATACATATCTTTGAATTTGCTGTTGATAACAGTTTTAAGCCAATATATACCTTTAAAACTTTGGGATTTCCAGAGGAAACTGAGTATAAGATCGTCGAAAATTCTCTCAAGAAAGATTATCCATTTATGTTCACATTTGCCAAATATATAATCGTTTAATATTAATTTATATATTAAGAAGCACAATTTTAACGATTTTCCGGTTAAAAGTTTAGCCCAAAACATAGTATTACCATTCTGCTTTTAATGACATTAACAAGTGGGAATCTACCAAACTCGCCATATAACATAAAGTTAGGTGTGCTTTTCCTGACAGATACTAAATATTAGAGAAAGCGTAGATGAATATATTCAAAGCAAGAAGTATTTTCAAAACCCCAGACCTCACATCCATATACAAGACTCGGGGTGACTATACAATTAAACAATTTCAAATAACAATCAATGGAAATAGGAATTTTGGATTTGCATGTGTTAATCTTAAGCTTCCATTTTGTGCAATAATTATGAAAAGAATCTAACGTAGTTTGCACATCACCTGGGTCTGAGGACAAAATGACTGCATCATCAGCATATAGCAGTGCAAAAAGTGTATTGAGCGTATCTAAGCGGTTCTGGAAATCACCGGGTTTAAGTTGTAAACCACAACATGAATCTGAAGCTAAAGCATCTTCAAGATCTTTAAGAAATAATGAAAACAAAACTGGAGACAAGTTCTCTCCTTGCCGGAACATACTTGATATAGTCATATCTAATAATGAAAATACTATTGGATCCAATGATCAGCTGTCAAATGTGTAACCGCATTAACAAATAGATGTACTCAATATTGTTTTCTTTAACTAATACTCCTCACATGTTTGTGAAGAACATTTCCCCTCTCTGTTCACAGGCGATACGCCTGACGTACGTCTGACGTCTCCCACCTACTGTAATAGCGCCTGACAGCAAGACCTATAATTGAGTTAGCTACTCTGTATACATGTACATTGGAACTTCAATAGAAATGTAAGTAAACACTTTGTATGTCTTAACAGTCTGTGCTAAGTATTTCATTCAATTTTTTGTGCGGCTACCACTGAACGCAATAAAATAATTGACTTAAGTTATCAAGGAGGCATATATGATTTCTGACAGTGAACAATTATATCATACAGCCATTTAACTGTCGATGAATAAGGGTCGTAATATCAGACCAAATAAAAGAAAGCAGAGAGAACTTAGGAAGTCATAAAGACGAGGCTGCATAATCTGTGCATAGTGAAAACACAGTCTGAATAGTGTGAAACACAGTTATTGGTGTGTTGATGATTGCTGTCGGTACAACAATGACTTTGAAGATGGAATGTGATTGCTGTTTTATTAAACTAGTTATTCTTACGTAACATATGTTATATTCGGGATTACACTTTCTTAGTAAAGTACAGATTCTAGTACTTTTGTTGGGTTGAGTCCCATCCGAGATTCGAACCCACACCCTCAGAGTCAAGCACCTAATCGCCAGCACACAAAGTCAGACGCCTAGACCGCTCAGCCACCGCGGCTCTGAGGGTGTGGGCTCGAATCCCGGATGAGACTCAACCCAACAAAAGTACTAGAATCTGTACTTTACTAAGAAAGTGTAATGCCGAATATAACATATGTTACATATGACCACTTTCTAAATGGCAGTGTATTTCATAGTTATTCGAGTATGTCGGGTGGGCATTTGACCTTCGGAGCTTGTGAACTATGGGCATTTTATCCGAATGGGCCTTTGTCTTTCTCCAAGCCACTTTTATTTGTGTCCATTCACACATGTTTACTTCAAAGGGCGTTGAGATCGAATGTTTACGTTCCGTGGCAAACGTGCTTTATTGCATTCAACCAAGGAAGTGTGTCGTTACGCCTCCATGAATTTGTCTCCTAAACACCACGTGCAATCTACTCTCTATCCTGTATGTCCTTTTCCTTGAAATAAACATACGTTAAAAATCTAATCTAGGGCGTAGTAGTTAGTTAGTTAGTTAGTGAGTTAGTTAGTTAGTTAGTTAGTTAGTGTGTGTGTGTGTGTGAGAGAGAGAGAGAGAGAGAGAGAGAGAGAGAGAGAGAGAGAGAGAGAGAGAGAGAGAGAGAGAGAGAGAGAGAGAGAGAGAGAGAGAGATGCAACTATGAATTGTGTCTTTTTGTGTGTTGTTAACGGCACTGCGCATGTTCCGATGGCCCGCTATCTTAATTAAATATAGACCTGGATATTATCACCTATGAAATCGAAGACGTACATACAGAGTATACTATAACGATTTAAGTGTAATTTGCTGAGTAAAGAGGCATTATCAATTGCAGTATATATAGATTTTGTACAGTGTTGGACAATATTACATATAACATAGGTATCATAAAAAGAGTAATTTTATGTCGTCCATTGTATAGGCCAACAGTATAGGTGTGTGTCTTTTTATAGTATAGGTGTACATAATGTACGGTATAGGTGTATGTCATATACAGTGTAGGCGTATGTCGTGTATAGTATAGGTGTATATCATGAACAGTGTAGGCACATGCCATGTATAGTATAGGTGTATATCGTGTATAGTGTAGGCGTATGACATGTGTGATATAGGTGTATATCATGAACAGTGTAGGCGTTTGACGCGTGTAGTATAGGTGTATATCATTAACAGTGTAGGCGTGTGTTGTGTATAGTATAGGTGTATATCATATACAGTGTAGGCATGTGACATGTATTGCATGAACAGTGTAGGTGTTTGTCATGTATAGTATAGGTGTATATTATGAACAGTCTAGGCGTGTGTTGTGTATAGTATAGGCGTATATCATGAATAGAGTTGGCGTATGTCGTTTATAGTATAGGTGTATATCATGAACAGTGTAGGTGTGTGTCGTGTATAGTGAAGGTGTATATCATGTACAATGTAGGCGTATGTCGTGTATAGTATATGTGTATATCATGAACAGTGTATTAATATATCATGTATAGTATAGGTGTACATCATGAACAGTGTAGGATTGTGTTGTGCATAGTATAGGTGTATATCATGAATAGTGTTGGCGTATGTCGTGTATAGTATAGGTATATATCATGTACAGTGTAGGCATATGTCATGTATAGTATAGGTGTATATCGTGTATAGTGTAGGAGTATGTCATGTATAGTATAGGTATATATCATGTACAGTGTAGGCATATGTCGTGTATAGTATAGGTATATATTATGAACAGTGTAGACATATGTCATATATAGTATAGTTGTGTATCGTGTATAGTGTAGGAGTATGTCATGTATGATATAGGTGTATATCATGAACAGTGTAGGCGTGTGTCGTGTATAGTATAGGTGTATATCATGAACAGTGTAGGCGTATGTCGTGTATAGTATAGGTGTATATCATGAATAGTGTAGGCATATGTCGTGTATAGTATAGGTGTATATCATGAACAGTGTAGGCGTGTGTTGTGTATAGTATACGTGTATATCATGAATAGTGTTGGCGTATGTCGTGTATAGTATAGGTATATATCATGTACAGTGTAGGCATATGTCGTGTATAGCATAGCATAGGATAGGAGTATATTATGAACAGTGTAGACATATGTCATGTATAGTATAGGTGTATATCGTGTATAGTGTATGCGTATGTCGTGTATAGTATAGGTGTATATCATGAACAGTGTAGGCGTATATTGTGCACAATATAGGCGCATATCATGTACGGTATAGGTGTATATAATGCACGCTACATGTGTGCATCATATTCAGTATGGATATGTACGGTATAACTGTATACCATGTACATTATGGATGTGGATTATGTTAAGGTGTTAAATCCTCTACTGTGTAGGTGTACATAATGCACATCACAGGTGTATATCTTGTACAGTAAATGCGTATATAGGGTTCAGTTTAGGCATATATTATGTTTTGTCCCTATTAACATTATCTTGTTGGGATAGTCCACGCAAACATAACGGGAAAAGACAGATGTACTGTCACGTGCCGTTCGACATTTGGGAGAAGAAATCAGGTAAATAGACAGGTGTTTAAAGATATGTGTTCGGGGTTCAGACAGAGGTGAATCTGACCTACAGCCACACTCCCAGCTCCGATTGGATAACGGCAGGGGTGCGCTAAATACATCCAAAGCACGTGACACACATTTGACGTGACATTTTGAATAAATAGCGACATTTGCCGTGTCCTTGCCAAATCTTGACAGGAGTTGAGGAGTTGTAAGAGTTTTGTTGGCTTCCGACCTCCAGTGTAATCCGCCCCATCGCTAGCACGCTGACCAGGGTGAGTAGCGTCTACTCCTCACGCTGTGCCTGTAAATAATTTTTAAGATTATGTCCTTTTGAGAGCCTCCAACAGTTTTTACAAAAAAGTCAACAGGAAAGCTACACATTAGACCATTCGTTGTTTAGGAGGACTGTTTTCAAGCTCGAGCGTGTCAGCCGTGTAACGTTGTGGACTGCGACACTTCGTGGCGTGAATGAGACATTATGACCTTACTGTAATCTCGCTGTATATATCCTAATGCAAGATCATAGTCTGGGACGTACTTCAGTCTTGCTTCTGGTTCCTTAGGCGCTCAACTGATGTGAAAGACGAGCTGTAGTTATCCTGTCCATGGGTCGACCATTATCGTGCTTAAATACACATTTAGATGTCCGACATAAAGGACAACACCACATCCTGAACAACGTAACGCTGCGCTGCCCAGCGGTTTCCACTATAACCAACATTTTTAATAGTGCAATCTCCTTACCAACAGTTTTCTGGTTAAGGCGGATACAATCACAAACCACGACATTTTGGCATCCTTAAGCTTTGGGGTTTGTTCAAGTTTTGATATTACATTCATCCACTCAAACAAAAGAGGTTCGACATTGGTGATGACGTGCCTGGCGATGAAGTCAGGTTTGGACTGTCTGTTGACCACCTTGAGCTAAGCGTGGTGTCATTAATGGCGTTGTCATGGGTTCCTATCAAGTTTCGTGGAACAGATCATACAATCAGTGACGGTGCATTTTCATGTGCGGAAGGTAACGCGAGGCTTGCTACTACAAGGTGGATCGATTGCGCTATTGATAGCATTAAATCTTGTCTGGTATGACAAATAATTGGACTTTCAAAGAAACTGTCATACCATAAGCATTATGAATTTCATACATCTTCTGAAATTTCAAGGGTATTTCGAAAATAGTTTTGAACAGGCACTTTGAGATGTTTGAATGCCAACAAAAATATGTTATATCTACACCGATGTGTTTGAAGACAGTGAGCAATAATTATCATCAGCAGTTTGTACGATCAGAAACGTGATATAGCATGAATGTTATAGGCTTAAACATATAAATCATAATAAATAATAAATTTTGTCGTTGAGTATAGATACGCTAAACCCATTCCCAAACCGATAAGCGTACGTTTATTGTTAAATCTTTACCCCGTTTAATACATTATATTTGTCAAGTCGTGAGATCCGGTTATCAGTCACAGCGAAACATTCGGTGATGTAACTGTGATGTGTTAGACCAGGCCAGGAGCAGTGGGGCAAGTAAGTGTGTTAGTTGGGGTTGTGCAGAGCTATAGCTGGTGTTGGGGATTGTATCGGCAAATTGACACTATGTATACCAAAAGCAGTCAATTGGGGCGTTGCGGTATCTGTATTTACACCTCGCGCAAACAGGTAATTTGCGGTGTCCGCCCGTTGGAGCTGCCACTGTGTGCAAAGAGCAAACACTATTAGCCACGTAGGATTATATACGACTGGAATGAAGTTACTAAATTATTTGATGTCATGCCATGTTTTAGTGCAAACCGACAAATAACATGACTTGTGGTGTTTTCCTTAGTCGCCGTTTAACTGTTGACAGGGTAATACCGAATTCCTGTCTGATTTGACACTGGGCATCGTCACACGCCCTTTCAGATATGTGGTGTAAAAGGTCAGTTCACAAATTGAGTATCGTGTGTGTCCACTCTTGGCGTTGATGCAGGTTTGACAACGACGACATATAGACGACACTGTGCGATTGAAGAAAGATTAGGGAATGTTGTTCCTTGTCTGAATTAACGTTTGTTCCAAGTCAGCTTACGTCAAAGTCTGATTCTGGGCTTGACCTAAACGTCTCCCTATTTCGCCCCAAGCATGCTCTGGGCACAGGGGACAGGTCCGGAGAAACAGCTGGCCATGGGAGTACCTTCCGGTTCTGCTGTCTCTGGAAATATATCACAACACGAGCGACATGTGGACGGGCATTATCTTGCTGAAGCGTGAAGTTACGTCTCTGTCCTTGAATGAACGGCCGCACATCAGGCCCATTGATCTCATCCCTGTATCGCAGACCTTGCAGATTGCCATTGACAGTGACTGCCACCACCAAGCTGTCGACGTTGAACAACGCACGCGTCATCACACCGTTTACCTCGCTGTCTGTACACCATTGTCCTGCCACCTGAGTAAATGACATCTCGACTCGTCAGTGAAACAAACTCCATCCCTATCTTGTCTCCTGTACCGTAAACGTGCCTGTCGGTGACGTTGGAGCATAATTGGGTGTTTTACAGGCCGTCGTCCTCGGATATTGTGCTCCCTTAGTCGGTTCCGGACAGTCCTGGAACTGATTGGACGTAAGCCAAGAATGGTCTAAGAAGTCAAACTGGCAGTCTGGAATCGATTCCTTAGATGGGTCAGCCGAATGTGGTTGTCTTGCTGACATGACATCACGCGTGGACGGCCGGTCCGAGGCAAATCTCTCTTGTTCCCATTATGTTGAAAACGTCTCCATAGAGATAAGATGATGGACATCAAAATGTCTGGTCACTTCATTTGGGTCTATTCCAGTCTCCAGCATACCCAGGAGGCGGAGACGCTGGCTTTCTGTTAGCCGTGGCATGAGTGAGTGAGTTAAAATTGAAAGTCACATCGGAAATATTTCAGCCATATCGTGACTAAAAGCAAGTTATAATTGCGTCATAAATTAAAAAAACACCCTGTCGGCGAAGGACAGTGAAAATAACAAGAATATCACAGATATAATTGTAAAACTAGTATGAAAATCTGTTAAAAACAATACAATACAATATATAAAACGGGCTATATATCGCCAACAACTGAAGGTAGAGCACCAGGATCGACATCATCCCTTCAACCATTGCCGATTGTAGTCAAAATTAGCTATAATTAAAGGAACACATACTCTACGATTAAAAACACGTGGTATGAGAAAAGTTCCAATGAAATGGGACTTACAGACCTTCTCAGGAAACAATGATTTTACGCTACTTCAATCCCCTTTAAAGGTAATGCCACTAACAGTCAACGTCATTAATTCAACATGTATATTACTATAAAGATCCTTCATCGTTTTTACATTGAAATACTTATCCCTTGTGATGGAAAAATCAATACAGTCAAGTGGTGACATGCTTGACCGTGATTCTTTCATCACAAGGGATACAAAACGGAGGATTCTCACCTTTTATTAAGTATTCATGTGTATATCGCGTAGCCGTAGGATGACGTTCGCGCAATTTAGGTTGGAAATAACGTGTTTTCCACAATATTTGAAGGCTAGAGATTAATCAACCAAGCTTCAATTTTCAATATCAGGATTGTGAACTTCAGGTGTCAAAAAGAATGGAAAACGTGAGCGCGACAAATATATACACACAAAATACTCACAAACCATAGAGTAATTCAGTTATTTATATTTTGATTAAATATTTTTAGTGTGCAGGCGGTTCTCTTATCTTTACTAATATTTAGTTCACGATTCATTTTTAGTTCACGATTCATTTTGAGTGAACAAACGATTTCCTGTCACACAAATAGGTAGCAATCGTGGAATTGATCTCCGACTTCACTTGATCTTTTACATATCAGGTAAATTAGATTGAAGAATAATTTACATCCCTGGTTGAGCCACCACAAAATGAGTTGATGTTCTGAAAGTGAGTAATATTCGACAGTTTCAGTTCTTGAAAATAAAGATTTTAAACCCAGAGATTATAATAATTGTTACCTCTTTACAGGATTATTCTGTCATATTTATATTGGCTAACATACCGTTTTCTTAATTTACCCTTTCACAATTTAATTCTCGAAACCCCAAAGTCCAGAAACTCTCCGCACTGTGTTTTTGACAAAATTCAACATGCAGTTATCATGAATATGATAATGTGGTGACACGTGGCCCTGTTCATAGAGCTCAGATCACAAATCAGGTGAAGTTAAGCAACGGTGAACGCGGAGAGTCCTCGGATGGGTGACCGTGGTTGGCAGCTTAAAACACTGGAAAAAAAGTCCACATCTACAAGCTTGGAAATGTCTTGGAAAGATGATGTTTCCAAGACATTTCCAATTTTGGAAAGATGATGTTTCCAAGACATATGAGATTTCCAAAAAATTCCAATTTTGGAAATGTCCACAAGGGGAGATAACTGGTGGGAGATGGTAAATGATTGTAGTTTGCACGCCCCAAGACCTAATCCCCTGTTAATTGATGAGTGAATCAAGGCAGTTAAGATTCACCAATTAACAAGGCTTGTTAATTCATGAGTGAGTCAAGTCAGTGAAGACGGCCTCTGGAAGGAAAACCAAGCTCCAAGTTTCGGGGTGTTCTCTTTTTGGTTCAGGCTCATAACGCCGACCTTTCGACCCAACTTTACGGTTGGGTGAAATCTGAAGGTCGACGTCCTGAGACTAGTTTCACTTTGCCAGTTAATAATGGATTACGAGGACAATGCAGGATCAAAGTGTTGTTAGAGGAGGATAATCCGGATTATGCGGATGAGAGCGCACCTAATGAGAAGATGACAACAGATGACAGATTTTTATTAGTTGACAGATTTTAGCATTTTTAATAAATACATCGTAAATTCATATAGCATACATTTTTTCACAGATTTTAACCTAAATGCAATAAGTGGGATGCTGAATCAGCAAACTGCCTCACGGACAGTGTTCCTTGTTCAAGCTGGTGACAGATGTTATCCAGTCGTCGCTCCAAATCCCTGTATTTCCTCTTCTTGGACGGACGCTTCTGGCCAACAGCATACTGGACTAGCTTGTTTTCGGTGTTGGTCTGTTCTCGTGACAAGAACGACACAATCTCGAAAATGTTTGGATGAGCCTTGCCGACGTATTTCTTCAGGCGGGAATGCCATCCTTCTAGGTGGTTGTTTGTTCTTGGCCCATCTGAGTTGCGGTGGTTCCATTGCGTCAAGTGCAGATCTCCCTCCACCCAGAAGTTGGTCATGTAGTCCCCGAGTTGTCGGCACCGGTCATCATCTGGCATCGTCGCCAAGGTATCCAGTCACAGGTCCTCTACCTGAAGAAGAAAAGATACATTAATTAATGTTACTGAATATACAGGGCAAAATAACACCTTTATTACACAACCTATTGGGGTGGAGTTAACTATTTGTTTTAAAATTACTTACCTCCTGTGCAGGCACCAAAGGCAAGACGGCACATCTCCGGACGAATCTCTTGATCTCGTCATCGTCCTGGTAGGCCATCTGGAGATGGTGCTGCTGGCTTCTCCTCCATACACACTGGGTGAAGTGGAAGAAGCAGCCCTTCCAGTCGCTTCGGGGGAACACGACCGCAGAGGCGTTTCTGGCGGCAACCTCATAGTCCATCTGCAACAAAATATTGGAATATCATGATACTAATATTCACAACAATGGACAGAAACAGTGCATGGGTTTATAATAAGCATGTAACTTGCATTATTCTCTCCGAAAAAAAAGAAGCATTCATTTGTATTTACCTGGATCTTCTGCGGATCCAAATGATGACCTCTGGTCGCGGCTGCATCGACAAGTAGTCTGAACATCCTGGTGTAAGTATCCTCTTTCTTAGCTGGCAGGAAGAAGAATACCAAAGGAAACATGTTCCCATCTACCATGCCATGGATAGTGTACAACTGGTGAAATATGGTCGGCGCCACGTAGAATGTGCCATCTCCGTAGATGGTGTCTGATTCGCAGAGATGACAAGTGACAAGTGCGACGAGTTCACCTTATCAAAACATCTAGAGTAGATTATCCTAAGCCTAATCAGAACCTAAACTTCAAAGAAAACCGCAGGTCGGCGTCCTGAGACTAGTGGAAAATCGAAAGGTCGGCGTCGTGACACGACACCGACACCCTCTTTTTGCCTGCACGTACTGTTTTGAGATTGAAATTACTGGACCGTACTAATCCTTACAACAATGGGGATTAAAGCTACAGTCTGTTGTAGAAAAGCAAGTGTGCCAGCGCTTGTTGGTAAACAGTAAAGTTTATCACATTTTGTTTATTGCATATAGCAATAGCAAATATACGAATATGAGTTATTTGAAAATATGATGACATTTCTAATTTTACTAATATTGCATGTAACATCATATGCATACACAATATTGCATGTATACAAATATACAAAAATGAATCGTCTGACAAATATGATGATATTTTAAATCAGCAAATACATAAATAAGCGTTAAATGTTACACCAGGAAATATATACTTTTGTGCACTGTGCATTATACATATGAGGGGCGGAGGGGTAGCCTAATTGTTAAAGCATTGGCTCGTCACGCCGAAGACCCGGGTTCGAATCCCCACATGGGTACAATGTGTGAAGCCCATTTCAGGTGTCCCCCGCCGTGTTGTTGCTGGAGTATTGCTAAAAGCGGCGTAAACCCAAATTCAGTTAGTCTGTATTGTGACCTGATTTTTACCTGATGAAGGAGCAAGCATACGCTCCGAAACGTCGTGTTATTCACAATAAAGAAGTTGACATCCATAAATCTTGCTTTTCTTATTAAAAAGGTAAGTTATTTAAATCTGCTGAGCTGTAGGTTTGTTAAACATGTCGCGATGTGATTATCGCTCTAACACACCTGAGAGATTCGTCAACAGTGTGGTATGCACAGGCGGTGAAAGTTGTATTGTATTGAATTTGGTTGGTTGCATATTGTTTTGTGTTGAGCTGTCAATTTGTATGAATGTGTGAATGACGAACCTCGCATAAGTATGACATTAAAATCAGACTGAAATTAACATGATTCCATGGTCAATGTCGCAATGTTGGTGAAATGGTAGTATACGGAAGTTTGTTTCAGATTTTTCTATAATCCCTTCTTTTCTGCAGATAAAATTATTTAAAAATTAACGAATAATGCCATGCTTCTCTCAGAGTGAGGGAAGATAATTTATGTAGTGTTTCTTATCAAATTAGATATTTCTTTTTCGTCTGAATGGAATTTACAAATTACGTATGTTTTGTGTGAATGTGTATGCATACACTCATATATAACATCTAACTTGATAGGTATTAAAATCAGGCCGTTTGTAACCACAATGACTATATTGGTTGGAACACTTGAAGAACGAACTGAACTGGAACAGTAACATTTCTCATGTCATCATGTGAAATTCAAACATTGAATGAAATAAATGCTGTACGATGAAATGGATCAGAGAACATTATAATGGAATAAATGACGCTTAATGACACATGCAATGACAATAAATATATAATCATTATGTTAGTTAACTCATGGCCAGACACATCAAACTGGTACTGATAGATTTATATCTAATATGTAAAAATACCGTATTTTTTAGTACCTGAAATACGATTACACGAATTCGGAATGAGATATTTTAATCTGAAACCAAATTATTAGGATGCAGTTTACTAAAGTAGAACTTAAATAATCTCCAAAAGTTTGGTCATTCTCAAACTGAATCAGATCTCACTTATACTGCAGTAAACAGTATGGGGATACATAACGAAACATATCACTTGAGTGATAACAACTCCCTGTTTATTGAATAGAGCGGCATTTCGATGTACATCGTTCAGGATAAACAAGCTGATTGAATGTTTACTGATACGATCACTTTGACAGTGGAGTGGATTTCGACTTTGTCATACTGAAGTTGATTTACAGCTAGAATCTGTCAATCAGCTGTTCAATTACCATCCACTCAGCCTGTTTACAATTTGTTGATCTTACTCTCCTGCTGCCCCCATCCAACGATGTGCTACTTGCTAAATTATCTGTTAAGTTGCTGGTTGTCATTATGCATATATACTTCTATTCACCTGGTTGTAGTAACTTTTATATTGATAACGGTGTGGGAATAAATTTGGAAACTCCCCTCTATGCATCAACAAGAAATTGGCATTTGTAAAGTCGTACTTTAAGAATGTGGTGTCCTCTCACTTTGCCAGTTTCATTGTCAAGCAGTTAATTAAAGTTAATGGTGCAACAAAGGGGGATTAGTAGGGCATTCAACACTTTGCCAATTTATTTCATTTTACAAAATTTACAAAAATATATACGATTCATGTTATATATAAAGTTACTGATATTCAAAAATAAACAAATTATACATATATAACATAATAGTTTATAGTCACATGATGTTTCTTTAACATTTTTATCATTTTAAGCAGGTGATTAGTGTTGTAATTTTAGTTACAGATAAATAAATGATACATATATAACATATAATCATGTAATGTCATTTTAATCAAATACAAATATTTACAATCCCACTTAGTGGGAGACAACATAAGAAATTGATAATTGAAGCTCCAAATTGTGAACAGTTATTGATTAAAATTGTTTTGCATGTGGTGAACACTGTTCACTGTAGTTTAATCAATATTTATTCTTGTACCACTAGTAGTGAACAGTGGGATTGACAAACAGTGTGTCCCCTATATTAATGTCGCTCCCCAAACTAATACATATTACAACAGTCCTTCAAAGATTAGATAATGCAGTGTCCAAGTTGCTGCATCCCAGTCTAATACGACAATGTAAAATTTAGTTAGTTCTCAATCCATAGTTCTGCACAATTTCGTGTCCACTAGGCTGTCCCACCGCCAACTGTCACTAGACAATTGGTCCATACAGCAATACATATGTGAATGGAATTTGTAAGTGTAACAGTTAAAATGTTACCTTGTCGTAAACGTGTTGAGTGGTATTGGCACTGTTTATCACTGTTAAAAAGTGGATGCTAACATACATAAATAGGCTTGACTTAAGAACTGGTTCTTAACAAGCAGGCAAAAAACATGACTAGAACCGATTGTTGACTTTGTGAATAGGCTAGGATTTAGAAGTGGTTACTAGCACTTAATGATTAGGCTGGTATTCAGAAGTGGATACTTGCACTCGATATATGTGGTGTCCATGTGTGTGCTATATTACAGCCAAAGAAGCATCATTTGTTAACATTTTCAGCCACCATTTCTAATAATTGTCTTAATACACTACATCTTTTGCACCAAGCATATTTCTATTTACATTCTCTGTAAAATGTAAAGAAATTCAAATAATACCATATCAATGTATAATAATAATAATAATGATAATAATAATCAAAAAGTCCCAATCTAATACAGTTCCAGGGCCTGATGGCATTCGAAACCGGTACTGGAAACAGTTCCCCTGTGTCCAAGCACCAATACTTTTGCTGTGCCAGTCCTTTCCTATTCCTTTGGACTAGTTGATTGGACAAAACAAGACATCCAGAGTCTTAACCGTCTGACCAGAAGGATCATGTCTGATAACAGAGCCCACCACCCTAGTTCCTCTCTTAACCGTTTATACATGCCAATCAATTCTGGAGGTCGGGGTTTGATTAATGTGGAAGCTCTTCATGATAGAATTTTATTGTGTACTACTGCACATATTTATTTATCGGATGATACTCTGGTGATGCACGTGAAGACTCACGATGAAAGCAAGGAATTCCACAGCTATTTTAAGCGTGCCAAGGTTGTTGGAGAGAATTTGAGATTTGAGGTTGATTTTGTTGATGGCGATATACTGCTGGACGTTACAGTGATCGGAGTAAACCAGGTGAAGTCCTTCACCAAGTCTGCCCAGAGTCGGTCTTTAGTGGAGAAGCTTTCTGAGAAGCCATTACATCGTGTGTACATGCAGTGTGTTGAACAGAATAGCAATCCCACCGACTCCTTCGCCTGGATGAAGTCGGATGGTCGTAAATGTGAAACTGAGGGCTTCCTTTTTGCTGCTCAGGACCAGTCACTTCCCACTCGCAATCGCCTAAATGGAATTCTTAAAGAAAATATCAATATGAAATGTCGACTCTGCAATGAATTCACGGAGACTGTCCAACATCTTGTCAGTTGATGCCCTTCCTTGGCACAAACATCATATCTTAAACGACATAATGGCATGGCTCGTTGCTTTTACTACCGTCTCCGACATACCTGTGGTTTTGACTCCGAGGTCCATCCATGGTACGACCCTGAACATGTCCAGGGCGTCATGGAAAATGACGCTTTCAAACTTCTCTGGAATAGGCCCATATACAGCCTCAGAAGAATTCCTGCCAACAAATCTGATCTTGTCCTTTTTGATAAAGCCAATGAATTTATTTATATCATTGAATGTTCTGTCCCTTTTGACACCAATGTGATTGGCAAGATTCAGGAAAAGCATGATAAATATGCGGACCTCGCCTTTGAAATGTCTCGCTTGCATCCCAAGTACACTGTCGCCAGGCTCCCCATTGTTCTCGGTGCCCTTGGTTTGGTACCTCCTGATCTCTTGGCGCAGATCAGGAGAGTGCCCGGGTTCTCCACCGGGAGTACAGCCCTTCTGACACTCTGGGTAATGCAGAAGGCTGCAGTGTTGGGGAGCCTTCATATTCTCCGGAAAGTTCTTGGTGGGTTCGACTAGGCAGCGTTTCCTGGGAGAAGTCCCATTCGCTGTCTGGGCTGCGTGTAGAGGGGGCAAGGGCCCTGAGTTGATGATGAGCCTTACCAGCCTGACTGTGCCAGGATCACCCGAACCCTCTCGGTCACGGTCGAGGGAGCAAGGGCTGACCAGTTTGCAGCTAGGTTTCGTAATTAGACTGTTGGCTGGAAACATTAATCGCTCTGGATCAGTGGCCCTTATATAGTCTCCCTGCTTCAAAGGATTAACCGCCAATACATTGATTGATTGCTCATTATTGGCTAACTAAATTACTTTTTTAAAGAATGGCGGACATCATGCAATTAGTTGCCAGGTGTGCTATCTTGGGTGACCAATGGGACTATACACCAATGTGTAAAACCTGAAACGATAGATAACTTTTTCGCATATTAGACTGTTAAAACACACATGACATGGAACAGGATACCTTGTCAGCTGCAGATGAATGACATCTCATTCCTTTATGTGGATATTGATGGATACATTCCCAGAACAAGGTAATAGCCTGATATTGTTGCTATAACTTTAGTCTGTTTTAATTTTAATATTTGCATTTTGTTTTTATTTATTTGTTATGGCATTCAACAGAATCATTTTTTTTTTTGCCGTGAAGTGTAATGAGACAGACAGCATACACTAGGTCGCACTCAGGGCGTGTGTGTGAAATATGATACACGTTGGCAATCTATAAAATGTCTAGATATTACAATCATCAGACAACATGTACAACGTCAGACGTATCGCCTGTGAACAGAGAGGGGAAATGTTCTTCACAAACATGTGAGGAATAGTAGTTAAAGAAAACAATATTGAGTACATTTATTTGTTAATGCGGTTACACATTTGACAGTTGATCATTGGATCCAATAGTATTTTCATTATTAGATATGACTGTATCAAGTATGTTCCGGCAAGGAGAGAACTTGTCTCCAGTTTTTGTTTTCATTATTTCTTAATGATCTTAAAGATGCTTTAGCTTCAGATTCATGTTGTGGTTTGCAACTTAAACCCGGTGATTTCCAGAACCGCTTAGATACGCTCATTACACTTTTTGCCTTGCTATATGCTGATGATACCGTCCTTATGTCCTCTGATCCTTGTGATTTGCAAAATATATTAGATTCTTTTCATAATTATTGCACAAAATGGAAACTTAAAATTAACACATCCAAATCCAAAATTCTTATTTTCGGTGGATCCGCAAAAGAATATAAAGAAGTTTCAAAATTGGACATACTATCCTGGAAAATGTAGATTATTATCCCTATCTTGGCATTACACTGCAACAGAATAGTAAATTTACTAACACCAAACGTATACTGGTGGAAAAGTCAACAAAAGCAATGTTCTTTGTATTAGGCCAAGGCAGAAAAAATTTAAACTTTCCATTGATTGTCATTTGAAATTGTTTGATTGTATGGTCACCTCGATTCTTTTATTTGGATGTGAGGTCTGGGGTTTTGAAAATACTTCTTGCATTGAAAATGTCCATCAACGCTTTCTAAAATATTTAGTATCACTCAGGAAAAGTACACCTAACTTTATGTTATATGGCGAGTTTGGTAGATTCCTACTTGTAAATGTTATCAAAAGCAGAATGGTATGTTTTGGGACTAAACTTTTAACCAGAAAATCATCGAAATTATGCCTCTTAATATATAAATTAATATTCAACGATTATATATTTGGCAAGTGTGAACATAAATGGATAATCTATCTTGAGAAAATTTTCGACAATCTTGGACTGAGTTTTATCTGGAAATCCCAAAATTTTAAAAGTATATATTGGCTTAAAAGTGTTATCAACAGCAAATTCAAAGATATTTATCAGTAAACATGGATCTCAACAATTAAAACCTCATCCAAAGCAACCACTTATAAGATCCATCTCTCAACTTTGAACCATACCTAAATTTTCTGCATTACAATAACTTGTTAAAATTTCGAACTTCAAATCATTTTCTTCCAATCGAGACAGGTAGATGGCGACGAATCCCAGTAAATGATAGAAGGTGTACTATGTGTAACCTAAATGATATTGGTGACGAATTTCATTATTTATTTATATGTCCCAAATTAGAATTAGAAAGAGAAAAATATATCCAGAAGTATTATTATATTAGACTAAATATGTTTAAAATGAATATCCTATTTAACACCAAGAAACTAGGAACTTTAAGAAAACTCTCAAGTTTTTGTAAAATAACTAAGGCTGTATTTAAGAAATAATTTCAATAACTTTATATGTAACTAGCACGATGTACATTGCACCTATCATACCGTTTGTATATACTTTTTATGTTGCATATAAATGTAAATATTATTTATGTACCTCTTATGCTACAGTTTGCAGCCTGATTGAATAAAATCAAAAGTTCAGTTCAGTCAGTCGGGTAATATGAGTGGTGTTATCACTAATTATACCTTTTATAAATTCATTGACAGACCATCAAGTGAATGATGACAAATAACATGTGTAGGTTTACCACCAAACAAGGGTTACAGCAAGAGAGTAGTAATCGCTGTATTGCATGCAAGTTTGATTGCCTGAAAAACAAACAACTTATGGGCCGACACTGTTTTGAGGATACGAACAGAGCTTCGTTGTTACATTAGAAATATATGTAAGCATTTGCTGTGTACTTAGTTAAAAACTGTATGTACCTATGTACCTAAGTAAAATTTCAGATTTATTTTGCAATGGCAAAGTGGGATTGTTTAGTTTATGGATTCAAATATATATCAAATGTGTGTTTTTGATATCATAGCATACGTAATAGACACCATATTTTTACATGATTAAATATTGAGGTAAAAAAACACAGAAATAGGATCAAATTGGATCAGTCACTAAACCATCTAAACATTTGAAAATCTGAAAAAAGCCTACACTGCTGGGATAATTTATTACAATCAGACAAGAACTACCGGGGATAGTTTCAAATAACGGCATCTGATAGGCATCCACCCTTCCTAATGTCCCACTGATTGGTATTAACCTATTTCGTCTAATGTTTAAAACAGGTAAACAGTAGCAATTAGACGACCCAGGCATAGTCAGGGTTGAGTGTCTTTGCTCGTTAGACGAAGTAGGCATGTGGACCAATCCATTTCAAACTTAACAGGGTTGTTACCACAAAATAAAAACAAAGACAACATAGATATATTTCATCGTATATTTTTATTATTTATTATTTTACTGTGCTTATTTGCATATATATCTTACACATTGAAACTTCATTGCTTAAATGCTCCTGCACGACGAGGACCTTGGTCAACTACCACATACTGTCGGCGTCTTGATGGTCCACGTCTGTTTCCTCTCTGCTGTGCACGTTTCACCACAGTTGTAGACTGTTCCCTCTTGATGAGCTGAATGAAATCAAATATATTCGGGTGGCATGGGGTGAGGGAGTTGATCTTGCTGTGTCAACCTTCAATGTTGTTGTTTGTTCTGTGTCCATCATTAGCAAAGTGGTTCCAAATCAGTTGGTCCCAGGCCATCACATCACAGAGATGTTCCAGGTTGGAGGTTGTGTAAAATTTCAAAATTCGGTTGTTATCCCCTTGGTCAACTATCAGGAACCGGTCCCCTGCATCTGTAGTTGTCCTGTCTCTCTCCAGTTGAAAGTCAGCTTGTGTCTTTGGCAGCTTGGGTAGATTCTTGTTTGCACGTACATGTATTCATGTGGCCACCATCTGGTCATATACCAACGGATTCGTGGGTTCTTTTAAGTGCACAGGGTTGTGTACTGTACACTAGGGATTGTGGCAACACGGAAAGAGTCTGCACACAAAGTTGACTCCAAGGTTTTTACACCCGGTCACAAGTGGGCTTGATGCCGGCACCTCAACCTCGCTGGATCAGTAGCCTGGCGCCTTAGCCAGACCGCCCAGCGCGCCCCCGGTAAGCATCTTGAGGGTTTAGTCTCTTTCGCCTACATCTCAATTCGCCTTAAAAAACAATGTAGGCGAATTGGGATTAAAGAATGCACCCCTACTCTTATAATGAACCTGACTCACTGAGTGTTGATTGACTGTTGTTATAAGGATATGTAGTTGAGTAAACAGGATTAGTGCATCCACTGAGAAGTTAAAACAGGATTAAAATAAAATGACAGGGATTAATGCATGCGATGATGAGATGTAGTTAATTCCTCACTGTGAAATACCAAGTTGTCATAAGGATATGTAGTTGAGTAAAGAGGATAAGATCTGTTGTCACAAGTGACAAGCTCAAGACTTGCGCATGATTGTGTTTAAAATAATTACAAACAAATAGAGACAAAATTTAAGCTTTTAAGACAGAGACTTCAGACGGCCGGCAGTTCCTGGTGGTAGACGACGGTGATGAAAACAGGATTCTAATCTTCACAACCGCAGAGATGATGGATATCCTTGCTGTAGCCGAAACAGTGTACATGGATGGAACATGCTTTTTCCATTATACACAAGCTGTTTGGAGACAAGTTTCGAGAAAGGCCTAGTCAACGACTACAGGAACAATCCAACTTTCAACTCCCATGTGCGACGTGCTGCTTCTCTTCCCCTCCTCCCGGTGGATCAGGTCCATGATGCGTGGATGGATACATTGACTGCGTCTCCAGATGTTTAGGGTGTTGCTGCCTTCAACGACTACATGACCTCTACATGGGTAGACTACGACGCAAGATTCCCGCCTCGTATCTGGAACCAGCATGAAAATACAGGACCCAGAACCAACAATCATTTGGAGGGTTTTCACAACGGCTTCAAGAAACTCGTCGGAAAGCATCACCCGAACATATATGAATTCGCCATTGCTATAAAGAAATTGGAAACAGCGAACAGACTGGCACGCAGACAGATCGATCATGTCCGCACCAAATCAAGGATCTACCGAAACCTTGAGAGTCGCTTGGACAGACTTAGAGAGCAATTTGCTTCTGAAGTGAGAATGGACAATGTCACGATAGTGATCGGAAAATGACAAATAACAGAATAAATAACAGACAAATAACAGAAATAAATTCGTTAAAAAAACTTTCTTTTTGTCCTTCAACTACTTCAACTAGAAGATGATGTGATGATATGATGTGATATAAGATAAATAAATTATCATTTCATTGTGGTCAGAAAATGATAAGTAACTAGAAGAGTCCATTTTTAGATCATAGGGGTGTCACTAGTTTACCATTGCGTAATCAACAGTCAACAGACCATGACATGTTGTTTTAAGACTGTAGGCGAAATGGGATGTAGGCGAAATGAGAACATGCCATTTTGAGACCCCCAAGACCTCCAATAGCCTCTCCCAAACAAGATTTTACGGGTCAGTGACTTCACGGCTCACACTGACCCATGGGGAAATCACTCATGCGTGGTTAGACAATCCAGGTATAGTCAGGGCCTAAAATTAGACGAACCAGGTTGTAATCAACTGATTAGGTTGAAGAAATTCTGCCAAGGCGGACAGTAGCCCAGACCCCGCGTCCGTCACGGCCGAGGGAGCAGGGGCTGACCAATTTGCAGCTAGGTTTCGTAATTAGACTGTTGGCGAGAAACATTAATCGCTCTGGATCAGTGGCCCTTTAATCCTTTTCATAAACTAGAATCATCTGTGATATGAACTTGTGTACTGATTTCTCTAGAAATTATTCAACGTGATCTAAAGCGAATAATGTATTAAACATTTAGTCACCTTTTATTGTAAATGACCAAATGAATTAGTTACACTATAATTTATTAAAGAAGGAATTCATTTGTGTTGTTTTGACGGGGTGTTCCTCTTTTGCCAGTCGGGCAAGTTGTTTATTAAGGGATTAAGAGGATCACCAGACCATGTTAATTAGCAAGACAATGATGGGGGATGACTGAGGAGATGACCAAGCCAAGAAAGACACAAGTGGACTATCATTTGTATTTTTATGTTCAGTATACATAAATGACCCAGAAAACGAAAATACAGAGAACTTAACGGTAGACTACAGAGAGCAAAAGACCATCTTCAAGCAGAAAGGAAGACCATGATAGAATATGGAGATGCTGTTTCTCATCTTGTTGGACTTTAAAGTCAGTTGTGTATGAACCATCATTGTGGACATTGATGATGTATGATTGTGATTGTGATTAGTACCTTATCGATTTCTTTTATTTACGCAGTTACATAATGCTAAACATTGTGTACAGTTATGTATGTTATGTGTTATGTATGATTGTGATTAGTAATTTATCAATTTATGCATGCGAAAATGAAAATACAAATGATAGTCCACTTGTGTCACTTGTGTAAATGGCCTGTGGTCTGTTCTCACTGAGGAAGACAAGGAAATGGTTTCTGTAGCTTGTGATCAAGTCGTCCCTGGTGTTAATTGTTGCTCAACAAGAAGGATAGCAACATCTCGAATGTGTTGTATCACGCTTGCTAGTCATAATTCGAAAATTATATCCCTAATACACTAAACTTCTACCACCTCGACCATTTGGAACAAACTGAACGTTCACCAAAGCATTTGCCATCATGGGATAAAGTGAAGACTTGCCATAACATGGCAACTAATATACCTTACAGTAAAACAACATTGTTAAGTTTTGCTGTTCTAGACACATAGAGATGTATGGGGAACATGGAGGTGTATGGAGAACAGCCATGTAATAACTGAACCAAAATCATTCCCTCTACTAGTGAGAGCCGTGTGGGATTAGTTAAACAAACACACCCAGTCGACCATGCCTCATAATCCTCTTACTCTTTAAATGAACAACTTGCCCGACTGGCAAAAGAGGATACCACCGTTTCTGCCTCAGTCCGCCCGTGTGTGGACAACATAAGCAATTATCTATTAACAAGTTCATGATATTTCGTGAATACATCAATTGCATGACACGATCTCTGACCATAAACCCAAACGGCCCATCCCTTGTGACAGGTGTTAATTAGACGGTACCAATTAGAGAATGTATTCTACAACAATATGTCTATTATTCCCTGGCAAGGGTTCACTTTTATGACATGTAATAAACCCTGCCCAGTCAGTCAGTGAGTCCGTTAAACTTTTATTTAATCCATGATGTAACGTAGGTCTATGTAATTTGTGTTTATACAAACAGTGACAGGGGAAACATTATTTGCGCTTCTGTGGATAACAGTAAGACATATACTTAAAACAGTATTTTAGAAAATGCTAGCCATAGTAGGGGGCAAATATGGCAGTCAATATCAAGTTTTGACACTTAGAACAAGAAGGATGCAGATGAGTGAAGTTATACTATTATATAGAATTGGTTCCCAGTTGATCGCATAGGACGGCGAATAGAAAACACTTAATAGTACTTTAAACATGATCCCAACTTTTAAAAATGTATCTCTTCACGCGTCAGATGCAATTACATTAAAGCGCAAATGGATAATATCAAAATACGGCCTATTCCTGCAAGTCAAATGAATAAATATGTCACATGCAAGATGCATTATGTATATCAACAATAAGAACTCGAACAGAACAAAAGATGCGTGAAATAGTCTATACACTCATGGGGATCCTTGGGTTTAGGAGAACTTGAACGAAGTGGTAGTAAAATCCTTCCTAAATTTCCAAACATTTCCAAGCTTTGGAAATATGATATTTCCAATTTTGGAACTTTTTGGAAACATGATGTTCCCAAGTTTGGAATTTTTTTGAAATATGATATATCCAATTGGAAATTTTTGGAAAGACCTTTTTTTTCTTGTGTTGACTCCTGAGAGTTTCTAGGACTTCAGTCCTGCCCCACAACGAAGCACATGAGATATATGTGGCCTCACCTTAGGCAAGTGAGTCTGTTCAAAATTGCCTATGTTCACCCAGCAAAAATTGGGTACCCGGTGGGATAAAACATGTGACTATTGCTTTCTAGCACCTAACAGGCAGATTGTGTTATCCAGGGTAATAAAAACAATCAGATTGATTGGGCGCTCCGAGCATGCATTGTGCATGGACAAATGCGCATGATAAGTTGACTATTATTATTATTTGCTTCAAATTTCGAAACGACTAATCTCGTACTGGTGTAAATTGACATTATCACATCCAAATAACAAAATAGCAACTTTCATTCTTCAATATATTACTAAACAAAACAAAACATCGAATAACTATGTCTGGCTAAGTCATATTAAACATATTCTCTGTAGGTGCGGATTGCCTGACGTTTTTGACAACCCTCATCTATACTCAAATCCATGGATCATTTCAAATGTTGAATTTATCTTAAAGGACCAATTTTTACAATCGTGGACGAGCGATATGCAAAACTCCTCTAAAGGAATATACTATAAAGTTCTGAAGCGCTCTCCAAACTTCGAACAATACCTACTTCTCTCAGATGCTATTTCTAAACCGATCTTAAAATTTAGAACATGCAACCATAAACTCCCCATAGAAACAGGGAGATGGCAAAATATACCAAAAGAACACAGAGTTTGTAACTTATGTGACTCACATTTGATCGGAGATGAGTTCCACTATTTGTTTAAATGTAATTATTTTGCAGACATACGTAAATCGTTGTTAAAAGAACCTTATAGTCCCTGGCCAAATTTATCGAAATTCCGTCAACTGTTTTCAAGTAAAATTTCTACCCTTAAAAATGTATCCAAGTTCATCAAGATTGTTTGCAAACACTTCAATTGATGCATCATTTAGTCATCTTGTTGTACATATTGTATGTAACATACCTCTTTGTTATACCCATGTACCACCGATGGTGGATTATTTTGAGTAATAAACGTGTGATGATATTTTTATATGGTAAGGATGAATAAATATTACAAAATCATTTTCGAAAACTCAAAATTCATGTTTTGGGGGTTGTATTTAAATAAAAGCATGTTTAATAGAAACATGACAACAAATTCAACTCATTTTAACTTAATTTCAACATTGTCAGCGTTGTTATATCAAACGAATATTGTCTTCTGTATGTTTAAATTGCAACTTATAATATGATTGTTTAGTTTATCAAACATTATACCATGTGATCCTGCATATTATACACGATGACGTGGAAGTAAACTGGTGTAAAGAAGCGTTGAATTATTTGATACACATGACATTTTCTCTGAAGCACTAGTGTGTGGTGTAGATGTAATATCCAGCCAGACAATTGTGCTGTTAAAATGAAGCTCTTTTCCCTCTACATTCCCAACATAGCCCAATAAAAAGTGTCAAGACTTTGTTTCGTCCAAATAGGCCAGGGCTTTCAAATAATTTCATATAAGCTTATGATTGTTTACCAATCCGGTTCCTTTCATTGGAAATAAATATGTTTAAATCGGGCTTTCAAAAACAACTATAATCTTACGATTGTATCCTGAATTGTGTTTCAATCCATACACTACTACTATATCTACCTACATACCACTTAGTAACGTCATAATACATACTTTGTAAAGATAACTGGTCCATTAAAATGAAAGCCCTTTTCTCTTTCATTTCCAACATTGACTCAATCAAAAGTATTATATCTACCTAAATACCACGTTATAAGATATCAAAGTGATGTGTTGTAAACAAATACACTTTTCAAAGTGCCACATCCCTAGCATTGTCTCCATATCACAGGTGTTCCGTCCCACTTGGCCAGAGCTGTCAAAATGCACAGTCTCAAAGGGGGTGTTCTCTTTTTGTCTGCAGGTATTGTTTTGGGATTAAAATCAGCGGACCATACTTATCCTTATAACAATGGTGATTCAAGCTATAGTCTATATTAGAAATGCATGTATGCAAGCAAATAAGGAGAAATGGTAATGTTTATCAAATTCCGTTTGTTGCATATAGCTCCCGGAAATACAATAAATGCACGAATATGAATCATTTGACAAATATTGGATGCAACATCAACAAATACAGAACCTTTCTTACAGTATCTCCACTGGACAGTTCGGTTTCTTCTTCATTTCACTCTAAACTTATAACCATTGAATACTAGACTCTGGCCACCCGAGGAATTGGAAACAAATTGAACACGTGCCTCTGCCATTGTAGAATGACTTGTCGTAAACTTAAATTGCTGTATAACCCCTCATTGCACATTTGATTACTTTTAATGACTGTGTTCACTAATCTATATGAATGGGTTTAGTGTGGTCAGTGAGTGAACTCCACTTACTCGAACAGGCTATAATTCTGCAAGCACTAGACTGTTAATCCTAATCCGCTTATTGCCAATTAAAGTGCAGGCAAAAAGATAATACACCTCTCAAAGTGTAGTATTTTAAGCGCACATGTTGCTGTTAATTAATAGCCAGGTACGCCTGTATCCAGGTTGCATAATAGCCCCTTGTTATTGGTGTTATGTTTCAATCCGTCCAACTGCGCTTAATTACCTGTCAGGAGCTTTCAGTGGTATCGTTTCATTGATAAATTTCATGGATAAGTATGTAATACAGACAGCCAATCAACTTTCACTTTCAGAATTAATGGGCATGGTAACAGCACTCCATGACCCGATTGTAAACAACACAATAAAATATTAATTCTAACAGACCCTCACAGTGAGCACCAAGCAATAAAAACAAAAGCACCAAAAACCAACTCGTCATTTGGATCCCTGCCCATGCTGGTGTTCTTGGCAACGGGCATGCCAATAAATCTAAAAATACAATACTACAATAAATCTAAAAATATGCACAGGGCGGTAACCAAATTACACAAAATTAAATTCCCATCTACATAATAATGGTTTTTTTTATAAACCAACAACACACACACACACACACACACACACACAAAAACGGTGCTCCAGAGTTCACTGGACACTAACACATACCTAACACTACAAACACTTAGCCCACTAAATAACACTCAAACCTTCAAAGCCTTAGGCATATTTTTCATGAAAACTGGTCTTTTAGGTCGCTTATAAACCCATATAACAAACTTCTGCTTCCTTAAAAAAATAATACAAAAACAGAACAAATGCCACCCAAAACATTACGTTGTTCATCCCCCCTACAACTTCTGGCAAATTTCAAAATTCAAAATTCACACAAATTTAATTATGCAGCCCTAAAGCTCTCTCCAAGTTGCCATATCTTTCGCCCCTTCAATCAAAACACCAAATGGCCTGGCTAGTCAGTGTACGAAATACGCATCATGTCGGAAAGCGCACGTAAATCTCCAAATCATCATCATCACCGTTACTTGTTACAATGTCTGTGCCAATCATTTTGTTCTGGGTCTATTGCGTTTATATATTAGTGCTATTACAGGCTACTCCCTTTACACTATGTGACTCGTTGTTGTACAAAAGTAAACTACGGTATTTATTAGACAAGAAGAGATCATTCATGATAGTTAATACGTTGTCAAGACGAAGTGCTACCGCTTAACTCTACTAGAGTACTTTCAAAGAGTCCATGTGAATTTGCCGACGAAAAAGAGACCGTGGAGAATGTATATGTCGGCGCTTTAAGGTCCACATTTGGTCACTCTTGTCATTCTCACTACGCATTGCAATTGGTTTCACAGTTTTCTTTTGTGTCCGGATGTCACATTCAATCAAAAGCAGTACCTGAATATATAGTCACAGTCGACCGTGGGTGCATTTCTCCATTAGCTGTGTTAGTTTCTTGTACAGTGTTCTACCCTTGCAGCCTGTAGGTCGTTTTGGTCTATATGTACCACTGGCTGACCAGTACTTCACACAGTTGGGATACAATGACAACTCATGATCGTACAAAACGTTTACCTCTTGTCTTACTGACTATTCTTCTAGACACATTATGTCATACTGCCACGTACTACATTTGTAATGTGCATAAGAGTACACAGCAGATAACTAATAATCTGCGTATCCTAGAAATGTTGCACTTAGCATATGTCAGAAACTACACAGCATTTTCCCTGTATCTTTTAACTGATCTGCTTTTGCTCCATAGTTTCAGTCTCACACAAATACGTAAACATTTTGGACTGGTTACTGAAACATTTTTGTGATATCTTTTATATGGTTTACTTGTATTTAACAGACTCAGTTTGCATTGAAATGTTTTCAGTGCTTTCGAAGATTTTTGCTTCGCTTCAAAATATCTTCCGCGTTTGTTTATAAATTCATGCGGGCCTTAGGTTTTGGAATGTTTGCCTTCGTGGCAATTAAATTTACCTGTATTACCTTGGCTTTGCGATATAGTAGTTGAAGACAACATAAGCACGCGTACATGATTCACTGTAGATATTAAAACCAATTTACGTTGAAACGTGATGTGCACGGTATACGTTTTTTGTCATGGGTTTGTTTTTGCAAATTGCTTGTTCAAGTATGTCAGTTCAATGACAAACAAGTCTTTGCCACTGATAGGGCAATGTCCCCAGCCGCTAAAGAATGGAATATCTATATTTACTGGTGTCACTGGCATAATCACCCAATGTAGGCTGTCAACATACTTGAAAACATTGGGTGCAATGTTTTATGAGATATCGCGTTTAAATAAGTTTAAAAAGCGGTCAAAGTGTCGTGGTGACCTTGAAGATAAGGTCAAGGTCACCCAAATAAACTGGTGTCTGCGTAATACCCCAATGTAAACTGTCACCAAATTTCAGACATTGGGTACAACAGTCCATGAGATATCGCGTTAACAAGAGTTAAAAGCGTGCAACGTAGGCTGTCACCAAATTTCAAGACATTGGGTATAACAGTTCATGAGATATCGCGTTAATAAGAATTTAGGAAAAGTGGTCAAAGTGTCGTTGTGACCTTGAACCTTGAAAATAAGGTCAAGGTCACCAAAATCGACTGGTGTCTGGGTAATCTCCCAATGTAGGCTGTCACCAAGTTTGAAGACATTGGGTACAACAGTTCATGAGATATCGCGTTAACAAGAATCGGGACGTACGGACGGACGGACGGACGCCGCTGAATACATAGTCCCCCGTTCCGCGTTGCGGCGGGGGACAACAATGGAAACTCATTTGCAACACATTATTATACACATTATTATAGACCGTCATAAAAGTCAGGCACTGTTGATGGATAATGATTTGCAAAATAGTTGCTGAGAGTGTTTATGTGAATAGAGGCGTGTGCTTATGGCAGTTATTCTGTTGTCAATAGTAATACTTATTTGTCTGAGCTTTGATTAGCATTATTTTTGTAAGCTGATTAAATAGTAGGTGAGTATAAGTACATTCATGCTTAAGAACTCACGTAAGACGCCTATGGCGATTAGGGATACGAAACATTCACCAACGTCATTCTAAAATATATGGTCGTCAATGATGTATATAAACTTTTCAGGAATTGAGATTAACGCGGTATAATTGCCTTCGGTTTTGTGACAGGTAAACGTCAGTGCTGAAGGATGATGACCAAAATACTGACCGGTGAACTCACTTTCACCTCCCTGAAACCTCTTGATTTGTCGACCTGCACCAAGAAGTGAGTTTGAAATGCCTCATTGTCTCTGTCACTACCTGTCTCTGTCTCTCTGTATTTGTAAATCTACCAAAATGAAGTTCTTATCGCTTTTGAGTTGTGTAGCCTTATGTGTGTGTAAAACTATTGACATGCGAATCTAACTGTTTGATTTAAAGAGAATGGATTTGGTACAAGTTCTTCCAACTTAGTGAAATTCTCGCCTATTTACAGTGCTTAGATGCAAAATTGAAACAAACTGCATGTACAGGGATAGAAAGATATATATACAAAAGGAGAATAAGACATTTAAAATAAGAATAGATTGAATACATGAATTATTTAGATCATAAATATTAGATCCAATTACTGAATCTTTTGGATTTTGATATATATTTTTGAACTTCTTTAAAAGTTTGAATATTGTCACTGTACGGAAGATCTGCACTGCCATTTGATAGTACCTTTAGGTTTGTTGGTGCTCTAATGCTACAAACTCTGCTAATATTTGGAAACATTTCCTGTCTGATATTAGAATACAAAGAACATTCCACAAAAATATGATAAGAACTGTCATCCAATTGTCACCCATTGCTTCACCAAAAGTTTTACTTTTAGACAGATCAAGCTTTACTTCGAAAACAGCTATGACTTGAACGAAAGCCTCTTCACGGCACTCAAAGGTAACTACTCCAGTTATAATATGTGTATTTTTAGATATGTTATGTTTTATGCACAAAACCAACGCTAGTTTAATTTGTGTCACGCTTCAGTGATTTTATATATATTACTGGAATAAAGTAACTGTGCATTATTTGCCAAAATTCAGCTAACGTCAAAGTCTGATTCTGGGCCTGACGTAAACGTTTCTCCTTTTCATCCCAAACGTGCTCGATAGGGGACAGGTTCGGAGAAACAGCTAACCAGGGTAGCACCGGACTGTTCTGCTGTCTCTGGAAATCTGTCACAACACGAACGACATGCGGACAGGCATTATCTTGCTGAAGCATGAAGTTACGTCTCTGTCCTTGAATGAACGGCCGCACATGAGGCCCAATGATCGCATCCCTGTTTTGCAGACCTGTCAGATTGAGATTGACAATGACTAGGAGATGTGATGCTTCACTATACCACAACGCTTGCGACTGTTGGCGTTGAACAACGCATGCGTCTTCATTTTCGGCCATTCCAGTTTCCAGCATATGTCTCCACGGCATAGAGTCGCTGGTTTTCTGCAAGCCGTATTCGAATGACGTACGCACAGTTTAGGTTCAAATTTCCACAACATTCAGAGCTTCGAGAATAATCAACCAAACTTCAATTTTCAATATCAGGTGTGTGAGCTCCAGGTGTAAAAAATCATGCAAAAATGAGTAAGTTCAATTGTGCACAAAATGCACGTGCCATCACATTTCATGCAAATTGTTTTGCTACATAGTTATTTAGGTTTATTATCATAAGATTTCCAATAAGTTTTTTAATGCAATATTATGTTATGCACAGTTACTTTTTCCGTTAGTATAATTATATTCTTAAGAAAATGTAACGCAAAGCCAGATTTTACTACATGAACTAAAAATGAAAGAAATTTGAAATGTGCAGATAAACAACCTCAACCGAGGCTTTAAAGTTCTGTCGGAAATAGAAAAAACTGTTTTTAGGCTATTACTCTGTATCCCTAAAATTTACACAATTGCAAATAGCATATGTCGAAATAACCCACATCGGCCTAACTGGGCGTTCAGTGGGATGCGTAATAGGATATCCAGAAAAGCCGTCGGCGTCCTGAGACGACACCAGAAAAGCATGCTTACTCGTAAAATCGCGCAAAATTTAGAAAGAATACGAATAGCTTCTGAAAACAATAGGTCAGACTATTGATGGCAATTAGGTCGCTCAGCCAGGTATGACGACGGACCATCGACTCACCTGTCATGAAATGAACGTGCTGCCTACAGGCACAAGGGGTCATATCAATGATATTTGATGCCTTTTCTTGTGTGTTGAATATGTTGCATCTATTGATTAACATCTTACGTGTATTTCTTTCATAAAGTTTATGTTCATATATGTAAAAAAGTATGACACCCGTAGAAAAGCCTAATCAGTCATCGTATTAAATGTCTCAAAATACATAAATGGCATGACCACCCAAACATCGACAGGACTGGATATTATTTGTAAATTGTTATGGCATGCCGTTTACTTCCCCAGTTTAATTCCCCTGAAGGATCATCTTATCTTAGCTGATATCTCTATACCCCAGCCCGACCCCAAATCAGCGTATGCGACACCCGTTCTTGTTTTGCTTTTGAGACGACCCCTCCTACCTGTTTCTTTTTATAGTGATAGTGAGACTCCATGGTAGCTGCATCCTTAATAGTTTCACAATTAAAGTTATTATTTTTTTACGTCAGCTGTCGTTTATAATGAAGCTAAGTCTAATTTCAAAATGGGTATTTAAAAAGTGTCCTTTGTAATACAATATCATCGGCCTCTAATTTTCATGAAGCCATGGTATGTTCCAAATAAGTCGATATGGACTTAGAAAAAACCCGCATTGCTCACTTCTGCACTGATCTCTCCTGAGTAAAGTCCAATTTTTACGTTTCCTATCTCCCTACCTCTGAGACTATAGTTAGGCCGAACTTAGTTTAACAAATATTTCACACTTTCACATATTATCTACGTAAATTGTAGATGTTAATGCGAAATAACAGTTTTTTTCCGACAGTACTTTAGTAACATTCATCGAATGTCCCAACGTCACATTTGACATCACGTACAGTTAGTAACGTGTGTGGTCTCCCTGAGAGTCAATTACTGCCTGGCACCTCATTCCCATAGACGCAATCCGATTGAGGATGACACCTGGGGAATTGTAGCCCACTCAGCCTCCAAAGCGCTGTTTTAATGTCTGAGGTTGTGGTTGTCGTACATGTCTATCCAATTCATCCCAAAGATGCTCAATTGGGTCCGGGGATCTGGTAGGCCATGGCAGAATGCTGTTTACTGGGAAGGCTATGGTGATGCGTGCTGTATGAGGACGGGCATTGTCCAGCCGGAAAACATCGTTAATGTTGGTCATGGTGGGGACGACGTGCGAACGCAAGATTTCATCGATATAGCGCTGTGCTGTCAAGTTCCCCCTGATGTGCACCATGTCTGTCCTTGCGTTATGAGAGATGGCTGACCACATCATGACACCTTCTCCACCAAATCACGCCTCTAACAGGACGTCTTGGTCGCAACCCTGCCTCTCGTAGACAGTTCTGACCAGTGTGGTCCGAGATCCTGCGCAGTCCCGGTACTGAGGATGCAGTGGAGGCAGCAGTTGGCGTTGTTCCTCTGAGCTTTGTTCAGCTAAAACAATCCTCTCATTTCTGAAAATGAGAATATGAATATGAATTATATTATGCTTACTTGAAGCTCTACTGCCAAACATACTTGCATTGCAAATTCCAGACATAAATAGATAAATAATTTTTTTTAAAATAACGAAAATGATGATGTTATGGCATTGACCTTGGCATTAATTGTTACGGTAGTGACGCAATAACGGTTGTGACACTTTTAATAATAGCCATTTATTTATGTTTACTTTAAAAGCTGATTGAATCAAATTTGTCAGTAAGATATTTCAGAATGTTTGAAGCATATGTAATAGGCAAATATTTACTTAGATGTCCCTGTCATGTAAAAAACAGGTAAAGACTGCATGTTACGGCAGTAACATTATGAGTAATGCCATTGAGCCACTAATGTCTCTACCGTAACGGCCCTATATAAGTCGTGTTCTTTTTTGTAACAGCCGTTATACTACCCTGTCCTTACCGTATCAAAAAATCATACATAATATACGCTTATTGGTTTTATTCATTTGAGAATAAGAATTCCAAACATTTGACATGTTTGAATTGAAATTTTAGATACAAACAATATTAAACTAGAAAAATGTAACCGCCGTCACAAAATCTGTCCTTACCGTAACAAAACCCATGATCACGGCAGTGACCGTAACGGTAGTGACAGCAACTAACAATATCAGTTTTAAAACATTCAATTTCTGTATTTCAGTTGATATTTAAGGCCAACGGCCTATTACAACATACAATGTATAGACAATATAATAGCACAGTGCGCTTGCGTACAATATGCATATTCATATGTGTAGTAATATACTGATACAATGATTCATGTGTGTGGTAATAATATAGAAGTTCTCAAATTCATTGCATGATGTAACTACATTGACACATTTATAATAGTCCCCTCCTTTTGGGGGGACATCAGGTAAACAAATTGATCTTTAGAAATTGTGTTGACATTGACATATTGTTTTCTAATGTGTGAAAGCGATCTACAACCCAAAAGAAAATGGTATTCATCCTCTATATCTCCCGATTTACATAATTTACCCAGTCTGTTTTTGCGCTCGACACCGTTCATACTACCAGTTTCTATTTCTACTGAGAGTGTACCGCAACGAAAGTTTGCCAAAATACACCTAAATTTACTTATTTGTAATGAGTTAAGTTTCAAATCTATACTTAAACAATTTGTAGTTATGTAGTTTACATGTATCATTTATTGAATTAAACCAATCTGATATAAATACATCTTTCATTCTTTGTTTAAACGCGTGGAGAAATAAAATTTATGTTTTGCACTCCCTGATTTGTCCATACATATATAAATCCACCAGAGCATAACATGTTTCTTACCTTGGTAACCCAGTCTACTTTTCCATTAGTATCATAGAGAAGTGACATTCTGTAACATTTTTTTACATATCTATGGTCAGGCATCCTGTTTATTTTAAGCCAATATTTAATGACTCTTACTGAAGTGTTAAGAAATAGAGCGTGTTAGTGTCTTTACTGCTAGTTGTAAATATATCTTGCCAGCTATTGACTGAATTCTTTCTGGTTCATTGTATAGTATATATCACCAAATTTCACATCCGTGTGTTAGGATTGGTAATATTTTGGTATGGAAAATATGGAAGAATAACTTCAATGTATTCTGTCTGTCTGTAGAACACTATTTCAAACTCGCTGCCCTTCCAGAGCTCTTCTTCTAATAGCATATTTCCATGATAGCTGAGGAGTGAAATATATACCTAGGTATTTATAATTATTCACAACTTTTAACTTTTCCCCATCAAATTCCTCCCTCCCTTTCTGAATACAATTATATTTAATTTTGCCATGTTAAATTTCAATCCAAATTCGATCGAAAGACTGTTTAACTGTTTTTGGAGTCCTTACCCACATTAGAAAACAACATAATGTCGTCAGCAAAAATAAATAAATATATATGTTCAAGATCAGGCATCAGTTGTGGCCCATAACAGTCTGAACATTCAATACTAGTTGCTAATTCAATTATGTATATAGGAAATATCAAAGGGTTCATAATGCTACCCTGTTTTAAACCGATAGGACAATTGAAGAATTCTGAATACGTTCTATTATTTCTTTCACAAGCAGCAACATCATTACATAGATTATGTATTATTTGAAATAATCTGCCTTTTATTCCGATGCGATTAAATAATTTAAATGATTATGGTCGCCTTACTGTGTCCAAAGCCTTCTTAAAGTCTATGGAAGTTGCATATACTTTCTCTCTTTTCTTCGTTATTTGTTTCTCTATCACTGCACTCAAAATAAATACGTTATCAATGGTAGAATACTCATGTCTAAATCCAGCTTGCGATCCAACAATGTTATGAAATATCTCTGTCCACTAATTGTTTGATGGGCATTCTAGAAGTTGGTGACTCAAAAATGAAACACACAACTTTATGGATGACAACTTCTTATTTATTGCATAGACTGACGTTTCGATGTAGATTCTTACATCGTTATCAAGCTAAAAGTGAATACAACCAGATGTAGAGGAGTATATATACACAGTATGTTTTGACAACAGCAGATTAACATTAACAACAACATGTAATTGAATAACTAATCAAACTATAGACTCTATACGCATCTAATCAGCTTGTTATTACAACTTAATCCCCCTTGTTTGTTGGCTTCGTTCCCAGCTTCATTTGTTGTTCTTAGTCTCCCACTGGCCTCTCATAAGTATGTACCAGTTGTTATTCAATTACATGTTGTTGTTAATGTTAATCTGCTGTTGTCAAAACATACTGTGTATATATACTCCTCTACATCTGGTTGTATTCACCTTTAGCTTGATAATGGTGTAAGAATCAACATCGAAACGTCGCTCTATGCAATAAATAAGAAGTTGTCATCCATAAAGTTGTTTGTTTCATCTCTGTCCACATTCTTAGTAGTTTACATATGATTGATGTAAATATTTTACTAAATATGCTTTAAAGACATATCCTTCGATAGTTACGTGGATCATTTGACGGTCCACTTTTATGTAGTGGGATAATGATAAACTTCGATCATTCATCTAGTATGCATTCCGTGTCAAAATTCTTGTTGAATAACTTATGAAGAGCTGGGGTTAAAACACCAGCACCATGTAGGAAAAATTAAGTAATTAATTTATCAAGACCAGCTGACTTATTCCTCTTCAAACCATTGATTGCTTTTGTTATTTCTGTCTCGGTTATTTCTTTGTTTAAAATCATATTCGAAACTTCATCAATATCATTATAATCACTACATTCGTCCGTCTCCAATGGAGAAGAAGTATTCTCGATTCCATCATTGAACAATTTACAAAAGTATTCCGTCCATGTATCTATAGATATGTTAGTTTTACGTGTGGAAGTTTTTCGACTGTTTAATGTGTGCTTTACTGTTTTCCAATACGATTAGGCGCATTAAGATTTTCCATCAATTCATGCATATATGCTTCATCCGTCTGAATTTGCTTTCGTTGACAAATAGATCCAAAGTTTCTTCTACTGTCTAAATACATGCTTAAATCATTATCATAATGCGTTCTTCTAAACTTCATAAGATTAGCATATTTTTGCCTCTTGGCTTTCTGACAGACAGACACACAGTTTATTCAGCATTTTAGGCCAAGCGACCCATAGTACAGTTACATATTTTCAAAGTTTACATACTTATCACGTTTTACATCTATATATAAATATATTTTTAAGAAAACGAGCAACAGAGGTAATAACATCTTCATTTTTAGAACTTAAAAGATTTATCATTAAATGTTGATCCTTGTACCTTGCACATAAGTTTGGAAGATATTTATGTCGCAGGTCTCTATAGTGCTTACACACAAATAACACATGATATTCATCTTCGACCTGGTTGCTATTACATTTTACACATTTAATTTCACTTGGATTTAATTTTTTTCTTTTACGCTCAGAGTTTACATTGAAATCATGCAAAGAGATCCGGAGTTTAAAAAAAGCTCTCCTCAAAGATTTGTCATGTAATACAGTTAATATTTGTCTGGCGCTAATAACGATTTTACAAGAGCATAATGAGAAAGATAATTGGATGAGTGTACGTAAGAATGCCAATCTTGGTAAAATATGTCTTTTAGTCTTTGTTTAAGAATGAAATTAAACATCTTTTTATCACCGACATCCTGTGATATCCATGCATAAGAGAACCAATACATGAAAAGAATATTTCTAATATCAGACACCCAGCTATTTTTACCTTTGTCATCTAATTGTTTTAACATAACATAACATTGATACGGGTATCTATAAGCATCCATACGTATTAACTTTATCCAATAGCTGACTGCTCTTAATTGTGTTGAAACAAACATAGAATATCTACCTGTTTCGCCAAGAATCGCTTTGTTGGAAACATATTTACCGACACCTAAGCATTTCTTTAAATATGAAGTTTGTATTTTCTCTATAGAGTCATGATATTTTACACCCAATTTCAGAACCATATAATAGAATGGGTGCAATCTTACTATCAAAAATAGAAGAAGCTACATTAAATGATATAAAATCATTTTGCTTGAACAAATTATAAACAGGCATTATTGCTTCAGATGCTTGAAGTGCTAACTGCTAACATGCTGTAGACCATATTAGTCTAGAAGACATCATCAATCCTAAGTACTATAATATGAAACTATCTTCATAGTTGTATTACAATATGTCCATTTTTCAAATCTGTTTACAATACCACCATTTCTAAAACAATCACATTAGATTTATCTAAGTTCACCGTTAAGCCCCATTTGGAACAATAAGACTGTAATACATGTAATTGTTTCTGTAAGCCATTAACTGAATAAGAAAACAAAGCAATATCATATGCAAAAAGAAGAAGCATTATATCTACAATTTCCTGAGAAACAAATACACCATGATCACATTCATTATACATATCAGATACAAGTTCATTGAGGGAAAATATAAATAAAACTGGGCTGAGAACACAGCCTTGTCTGACATCACTTGAAGTTGTAAAACAATCAGTAATACCTTTGTCTGTTCTGCTACATGCTTTGAATGATGCATACATATTTTTAATACAATTGCTATTTTTCCACTTAAACCTTTATGAATCAATAAATAAAGCATTTTCTTCCTATCCACATAATCAAAAGCCTTTTTTAAATAAATGAATGCGCAATAAAAACGCCCCTTTGGTCTGCTTAGGTATTTAGTATATAAAGCTTGAAGAACAAATACATTGTCTACTATTGAATAGTTAGGTCGAAATCCTGCTCGGCTTCTGATAGGAAATCATTTACATCAAGCCAAATTCTGATAGGTTTTTCAATTGCAGCAGAAAATAGTTTACCTGGGACATTTAATATAGATATACCTCTATAATTGCTGGGTTCCAATTTGTTTCCAGACTTATAAAGAGAAAGTATCATTCCTACATTCCAAGCATCTGAAAATACACCAGTATCCAAAATCTTATTAAACAATAGTTTAAGATACGGAATTATAAACTGACTTATACTCTTAAGAAATTCAGGTGATATTTCATCCATACCAGGAGCCTTACCAATCTTTAATTCATTCAATGCTTGTTTAATCTGATGTTCAATGATTTCACCTGACAAGAGTCACTACAATCTGTGCATGAGTGAGAATCTCAAAATTCAGATACTAATTTATCAAATTCACTCAACTTTGTTGCTTCTGTGGGGTTTAAAAGACCCTTAAAGTATTCATACCACACTTCGGGTGCTACATCATTTTCACCAGCATAACCCTTCAGATATTTATTTACAGTTCTCCAGAATTCTTTACAATCACCATATTTGACAGCATTTATTTCATTACTAAGTTTCATCTTGTATAAATTTTGCTTTAAAGTACATATCTTCTTATATTCAGATTTTGTATTGAAATAGTTCCTTAAATTCTCATCACATTTAAAAGTTCTGAATTTATTTAAGTGTTTATTTATCTTAGATTTTAATTGTAGACATTCTGCATCAAACCACAACGGTTGTTTTTTCTATATAACTCTTCTTGGCCATATACATAATGCACCTGCGTTTTCTCCACAATAAATAAGTATATCTGATAACTTTCCAACAGCAATATTAACATCCGTTTGTAATGAAGAACAAATTTCTGCAAACATATGAGTGCACTCATTACTTGAAATGTGTCTTATATAATCAGGTATATGTTCACTTGGCAAACGATATTTGGGAACAGTTGTAATTGAAATAGGAATCTGTATCTCATCTACAGGATTCTCTCTGTGTGTAGAAGAGCCAAAAATATTTTTCATTGAAGAGATCACTGGCAAATGGTCACTTTCTGTTCTACTTTGAACAGACAAATCAGTAACATCAGAGAACAAATCAGGTGAACTAATAAAGGAGTCAACTGTACTACACCCAGTGTGTAAAACAAACGTAAAATCACCCACATTATCACCATCAAACCGTCCGTATGAACAGCCATCAATTTACACATATCTAATAAGAATCTATCAAAGTTATTAATGACTGTATCACACGAATCTTTACTGCAAGAGAAGTTATCAGATCTGTAGTCTTGATCGACAGGTATACATATTCTGTTTTATCATCAATAATATAATCAGTTTCATTCCCTGTACTTGCATTAAAATCACCGCTGATAATGAATTTACAGTTTTCTCCATAGTCAAACATGATTTGACTAAGTTGGTCTTGCAACTTGTCTATACCGTTAGACTCCTCATTATGGTAGACAGCAGAATGCTCAGGGTGGATGTATGCAAATACCAGGAACAGGTGGAAGGGTAACTGGTCATTTGTGCATCTGAAGAATAAAGTATTTTCCCACTGGCAGTAAACTCTTTCAAAATAAGAAGATATACATTTGTTTATACAAACCGTCCTTTGTTTCCAGAACGTTTAGCATTGCTAACAAAGATATCGTATTCATGAAAAATAGTCTGCAACTCATTTGATGCATCAGAACACATTGTTTCAAGTAAGCAAAATATATCAAAATGTTAACAAAAATCTATAAATTCAGTATACTTACCTTTTGATTTAAAGCCATGTATGTTCCATGTACATATTGTGGTCATTTCATTATTTGCTGTTTTACTGCAGGCAGTATGTTGATCTACATCAGTATCCTGAGAGGTTACTGTATCAGTTACTGAGGTAGAAATGTGTACAGGCGACTGAGTAGAAATTGTAGTAGGGTAATCCTGTTCGTTGGTGTTGCAAGTATTTGCATTGTGAGAGTCATTTGAATATTCTAAATGTGTGTTGGATGAACTGGAGGCATGACCGGAATCTTATCTTGGAGAGACAGTTTCTGAGACAGATTCTGAGAGATGCAACTGGTTTGGTTTATGAGAAACCCATCCACGCCTCTGGCCTACTTGTCTAATATCGTTCATCTCATAGTCAAACACATAGACAGCACCATCTATTACTAGCTTGTCATAGTTCATATGAGACAGTTTACCATCATCTCGCGCAGCCTTCATGAAGGGGAATAGTTGGGACCTAGCTCTACGCACTCTCTCAGTAAAATCTTCTGAGACTCTGAAGTCTTTGTTGCCCTTGAGATTCTTTTTGGCAGCGTCCAGAACAGCACAGTTATCTTTAAAGAAAGTAAATCTGACAATTATAGGCCGAGTTCCAGACTTTGAATGTAGCCTATGAGCTCGCTCAATGGGAAGAGATGTGGCATTATCTAGATGAAGCGAAGCTTCCATAAAATATCTCTTACACACCTTTCACTCTCATCCCACTTCTCTCCTCGTTTGTCAGGTAAACCATGAAATATTAAGTTTGTTCTTCGAGACTGCGCCTCAATTTTATCTGTTTTGGCTTCAAGATCAGAGAGTTTGGTTTTCAATGACATGTTTTCCTCTTGGAGTACAGAGATTCTTTTTATTATAGTCCTGGGCAAACATGTCAACTTGTCATTCAGTTTAGTGATCTGCAGCTGTATTGATGCCAGCGTTGCAACGAGGTCACTCAGTGTTGTGAAGGTGGGTCAGAGGTTATACACTGTCCAGACACATTTTGAACTGATAAACGCGTTTGAATTCTGTCTGATGCAGATTTAGGAGGCCCTGGGTTTGCCTCAACATCGCCAGCAACAAGTAAGAGAGTCAAAGAGAGAAGAATCAGACGCAAACACAAACGAGTCCCGTGTGGTATTGTTATACCGGGGTTCATAACATGGCCTCGCCTGCCTCGTGGACTGAAACATCCAAGTTTCGCCCTCCATTCAACAATATTAACCCCCATATTCGCTCTGAGGTTTATGTGTAAGTTAAGAAAGAATATTGACTGTATGTATCACTAGGAATCTTGCACTGAGGAAACATTCTCACAGCAAAATCATAACAACCGCCATGCCCTTTGATCACGTGATCTCTGTCAATCGCTATCGAACCAAACAGATTGTTTCACAACTCTTTGTTGTATTCGCATTTTCATTAACTGAGCAGAATTCAGGATTAAATCATTCAATGAACTAAAAGCTTGTTTAATATTCACATCTGTAATATTTTCCAGAATTTCTTCTCAATAGATTTGAACATTTGCACTTATTGATTTTATGTAAAGAAAACCCATCTTTATCTGATACACACCGTCTATATTTATACAACTGAAAGTTTAAAAACAATAACTGGTCCCAAAAGTTTACTGAGCACATGGTTTCAAATGATTTCCCCCACTGCCTGAAGTACTTGGCGTTGTTTGGCTTCACAAAATTAATTGGTTTTAGTGGTAGCTACCGTAACGGTAAGGACATGCAAAAATCTCAGATATCATTTTGTACTCATCTCTTTTTGCGATAAAATTCAGAAAAATGATTTTTTGTGTCAGTGTTTGACAGTCATTTTTCCTCAATGCCATTGCTTGCAAACAGGAAGTAGAACTAGCAGACAGTCCATGGAGTAATCATGAGTGCATTTTTTATGTTACGGTAGTCAGCCACTGGAGTTGTGACACATGGGAATTGAATAAAACTTGGATGGTTTGAGGGGGTTAAAATAAACATACAATTATTTTTTCCCCAATTGTGTTACTGTGTAGAATAAACTGAGATAAATCGGTTACCGTAAAATATTGATTTTGACTTCAGTTTGTCGGGTACAAACAATTAATATGAATATGCACGATTTTTTTAGAATGTCTCACATAGATAGATAGATAGATAGATAGATAGATAGATAGATCGTTCGTTTCTTTCTATATATAATTTAGTTTGTGTCAGCAGCAAATATGATAAGCTTGATTGTTACTCAAGGGCGAATATTAGCCTGTTACGGAAAACTATTTCCAGCCCATTTTTATAAACTTTATTACAGTCCATTCTGTTCAAAGAAATAAGAGAATTTGACCATGTCTTCTTGCATTCCATTCTGAAAAGGTGGTATCAAATTTGTATGGCAAGCAGAACATGTACTAATATTATTGCATAGTGTATGAAAGAGTCCTAGACGTCTATTCAGAACTGTCAATTGATGATAGTTGAAAGAATAACTAGGTTAAAAAGTTATTATGAAAACTTATGTGTTGGTGCCTGGTACATGCATATAGGCAAATACTTATCAAGATAAATCAAGATATGATATGATACTTATGTGGAATAAAAGAGACTTTGTTAGACAGGTGCTGCTTATTAAAGGATGCTGGTCAGAATATGTTTTAGTTAAGTAACACAGGGGGTAAGCCCTGTCCATACTCAACAGGAAGTTGGTCGTCATCAAGTACCATTTTCCCGATTGACTGTAGATCCCGGTAGAGAGTGAGTCCCAAACGTTGTACGATTTTGATATTTCCAAGTAGTAAATGTTTCTGAAATCGACTTGTCTTATAAGCATGGATTATAACCCCTATATCATTTGGTCATGACACATTATATTTTGTTTACATTTGAAGGATTTCTTGACATGTCTTTCAGCGCGAATCGAAAAAGCCGAGAAGTCGACCGTTTTCGAGAGCTTTACAAATAATCAATTGAATTCATTTCACGTATTGTGCATTTTTATTCTAAATGAGGTTATGTAGCCACTGTGTCAAGATTTTAGCTTCTGTCAATACAGATATTCACAAAAAACAATAACTGTACGCGCCGATGTTAGTTACTCATGTGAACAAATCAACTGCAGTGAATGATGAAAGTATGAAGTTTGAAGTATGCAGCTGTACACATCATCATCATCATTTATTTCTCGAAACCACCCACGATGGTACATGAGACATAATGGCATATATACTGAACATCATTGAAAACGCACCAGTGTAAAATTTTCCATATTTTCATCAAGATGGATTTCAGCATTACAATGATCAATGAATATAACTAACATGAAGTCGAAGGGCATGTCCAGTTGCAAAAAATAGAAACAAATTCCTGTCCACGATTGTGAAACGAGGACAGAGATGCCGCGGTTAACACCTCACGAAAGAGAACGTGCACAAGGCATGATTCAGGTTGTCACCAGCAGCAGGGATATTGCACGACAACTTGGACTTGGCCACTCCACCATCGTTTGGCTTCATAGACGACATCAGTAGACAATGACCTTGGCAACAACGTGTTACGACGCTCCATCAGGATCGCCATATTGACCTTGTCCATATCAGTGATTGAACACTGCCGTCTGCTAGGACTGCTGCACCAGTTCAAGGTTGACGTGGTGGTCATCAGCGTTGACTCCATGCGATGCCGTCTACACGCTACAGGGTTCCATGCTCGACGTCCTTACGCTGGACCAATTCTGACTGACAGACACCATAATGAGCGTATACAATGGGCTAGTAGGCATTTTCAGTAAAGGTTACAACAATGGCATGGTGTGGTAGTCACTGACGAATCACGTCTTATCTACGTAATGCTGACGGCCGATTACGTGTTTGGCGTAGACGTGGTGAACGTTATGCTGATGAGTGTGTGGTTCAGACAGACCTTTGGGTGGTGGGAGTGTCATGGTCTGGGTGGATTATATTACAATCACAGGACTGCCTTCATGTCTGTCAAGGGAGAGTTAATGCCCTTTACTACCGTGAGCAGATTCTTCAGAATCACATCGTATCTTTCTTCAATCACCACCAAGATGTCCATCTTTTCAACAGGACAACACACGGGCACACACAAGAAGACTTTCCATGCAGTATCTGTCCTAGCAACACATCCATGTTATTCATTGGCCAGCACACTCGCCAGGTGTATCCACCATGAAGCACTTGTGGGACGAAATTGGTCAAAGTCTTTCGCGGCGACAACAGATGCGAAACATCCGGGAACATGAGGCTGCACTATTGAAGAAGTGGAATGCCATCCTGAAGAACTCTGTTCGGACGCTTATTGACTCAATGAGGAGACGTTGAACTGCATGTGTCAGTGCAAATAGCGGTCACACGCGATATTGACATTTCGATTTGACACCACGTGTGTTGGATCCTTTCTGACTGTGGAACATTTCAATGAATGAGCGTCTATTCTGTGTTGTTGTTTTTGTCAGTCGTCCATCTGTTATTATCCACTCAAAAAATATCAATTCCTTACACGTGCTTTTAATAATCTGAACTTTTATACGTGGTGCGTTTGCAATGATGTTCAGTATATATACAGTAAACATCAAGATGACAGAACATACATGAATATAAATTATAAGTCATTTGTAATACCTCAGATCGAACAGGAATACATCTACATGAATACGTCAAACATATCAGATATACAGACAAATGTCATACGAATACACCAGGCATGAAAACAAGTAACGGATGGAAGTTTTTTATGGAATGTAGGGATTATCTCCTAAGTTTTGATGATATTAATTTAAGGTATCTGGAAAGGTTACATAGGATGCTTGTCTCTTTTGATTGAAGAAGGATTGCCATTTTAGTTAAGTTTGGGAATTGGCAGAATATTTTGGGAATATATATAGATCTCTCTTGGGTGAAGGTTTCGCACTTGAAAAGGTAATGGAACTCATCTGCGATAGCAGTTGAGTTATAGAGAGGACAAAGTTTTTCAGCTCTTGGTACTCCACTCCATCGGCCTGTTTCCACAGGGAAGCTATGGTTTGATGTTCGCAATTTCACCAGTTGTAATGATAACGTCTTAGGAAGAAGAAGGTATGATTCAAATCCAAAAGACTGTATAAAATAGCAATAATATAAACCTTTAGGGCTTGCAGAGATATCGCCTTTCCAATTCTGAAAGAACTGGTCTTTTAGAATTCGTTCAGCGTTCGAAACTAACCATGGGGTGGAGTACCCAGATGGATTATTCCAAACATGGTTTAAACCAATGTTATTTAAGAAACGCTGTATACAAGTAAGCCATGGTTGTCATTGTTATTAGTTTCAAAATCTAACCGAACAAACCGAAGCATTATTCGAGAGAATTTAGTTACACCTGTTTGGAAATGTAACATACGCTTGTATATCTTGCTGTGTAAAGTTTCTCTTCCTAGTTCCCCATATACCATAAATTTGGTGTAAGTTTCGTAGGCCGACAGTGAGCTTAAGGAATTTAGATGAACTTGTTCAATTAAGTGTAGGTTTTCAACCCCCCAAACTACTGAGCCATATGTTAAAATTGGAACAACCAAAGTGTCAAATGCTGATAATAAGCAGTCTTGCGGTAAGTTGATATTTCGAGACTTCCTGAGTAGATCATACATTGCTTTTTGTGCATTTTCGCATAGAGATTTTATTGCATATATAAATCGTCTTTCTATGCATGTTATTTCCAAGATAAGTATAGGAATCAACCATCTATATACAATTTCTACCGTAAAAGAAGGCAAGTTTTAATGATATAGCAGGACCGCCTCGAAATATAACAACTTCAGTTTTCACAATATTAACTTCATCATAATACAATACTCGTAAAAAGCATTTCAAAAAATGCATGAGTAGGTGAAGGACAAACATATTATCAGCAGTCATAAAATGTTTTCGAAATACAGTCTGAGCAAAAGATAAAATCTCATTTTTGTTTCTTTTTAATTCCCTCAATGCTTTTTGGATTTTTTCTAACGTTATATCTTTGTTCAATTCTTTACAGTCATAACGTGCTGGTGCAGTATCCGATTCGTCAAATATCTCGGTATTATGATTTGCGTACTGTTTTGTGATGTAAAGTAATCATAGAATCTATTTATATCTGGGGTTGCATTATTCAGGTTTTTAACTGGATGTTTGTTAAATAAATGCAAGAAATCCCTTGGGGGAGTATTTCATGGAATTTCTCAGCATATCTTGTACCTGTTTCTTGTATTTTCGTATGTGTCTATCCATACATTTCTTATAAAATTTCGATGTTTTACGGAACATTTCTATATTTTGAGCGGTGTTTGAATTCTGAAGACGACTTTTAGCTTTATGAAATTGTTTTCGTAATTGTAAACATTCATATCCGAACCACGGTTTATTTATTTTGCACGCCTTTCTTATGTACAAACTGATAACGGGTTCCGAATGTTTCTCGTGCGGCGTTGGTGAGCACGTGCGTTATGCGCTCAGCGAGATCATTCACGACAAGTGGGTCGCACTGACCTCTGCGTGCGTCACGAATCGATTGTAATAATTTGTTTATTTGGAGCGTATTTAAGTTGTTAACAAATACCTCGGATTTAGATTTATCATATCTACCCGGTTTGGAGTCGTTTTCCAATGAGATATTACAAGGATTATCTTGAGTGGAGGTGGTGAATTCTACTGCTTTTAACTTAAAGACAAATGGGCAGTGCACGGCAGAAAACAAAGGTCAGAATTCTTTACTTTCTAGCTCAGTGAAAATATGTCAACATTTTGGTGAGGCTATTAAGTAGTTGATTACACTAGTATATTTGCACGTCGTTTTACCTATTAATTTGTCACTACCAACTCTACTGTTGCAAATAAACATACATAAGGTTTTGCAAATTTCAATTAGTCTAATGTCATAAATATTAATCTTGACATTATCTTGTGTTCCACGATATTTCGATATTGGCTGTTGTGTTTGGTAGTGTTAACTGGGTCCGTTTGATGGGGATCACAAACTGTACGAGTAGAAGACTCATTGTCGTTTATGTGTGCTTCCCTACTACCATGGGGTAGCACTAACTGCCCCTGACCACCGGCACACCCTTATCTAAAGGAGGTCTTGGCCTGGGTTAGCTGTGGGGGTGCACGGTAAGGGGGCGGTATAGACACTTGCTGGAGCACATTATTTACATACAACCAGAAATTATTGAGAATTTAAAGATTGTAATTTTATATTTTTTTTCACTCATTACTCACGTATTAAATGTGAATATTAGCAGAATATAACTCCAGATTCAAAGACAGGTGAACAGTTAGTATTTTGTCAAGTCACCATGGGCAGCAGTAGAGGCTTCAATGCGGCGGGGCATACTACTGATCAAAGAAGTTAGAAAGTCGTGGTCCATGCTGTCCCAATATCGGACCACCTCTTCTTTCATTTCAGCAATATTTGTCAGATTTTTCTTATTGACACTTTCCTTCATAAGTCCCCAAACATTTTCTATTAGATTTAGGTCAGGGCTATAGCTTGGCCAATCTAAGAATGTCATATTTTGGGTCCAAAACCTGGCCTGTGAATACTTTGAACGATGTTTTGGGTCGTTGTCCTGCTGGAAAATCCACAAATTTCCATAGAACACGTGAGCAGATGGAGGTAAATGTACCGCTCACTGTTCATATTCCCTTCAAATACACAGAGGGGCGTTGCCCCTAACACAGATATGCCACCCCACACGTTACATTTCGGACTGTACTTTGGGCGCTGATACAAAGATTTTTCAGTTTGTTTGGTCCAGAATTTCAGTGTATTAGGAAACAGCCACACAGACCTTTCATCTGAGAAAATCACATTGTCCCAGTTAAGATTTCTATGCTGTAAGCACCAGTTCAACCTTCGCTCCTTTTGTTCAGGTTTCATGATCGGTGATGGAATTCCTCGACTTTTCTGCCAACCTATTGCATGCAGCTCAGTTCTAATTGTCTCCTTACAGACAGCCACAGTTCCTCTATCAATCATATCCAGCCTTAAGTTTTCTAAACTCCTTCGTTTGTTTTTAGAAACAAGAATACAAAGCCGCCTCCTGTCACCGACAGTCAATTTTCTGGGCCTACCTGCGTCTCCCTTGTGCTCAATGCCATTAGCATTTGCAATATTTTTCAAAACACGATAAACAGTGGACAAAGGGATGCCTGTTCTACTTGAAATCACTTAAGCTGATCTGCTGTCCTTGTTATAATACTCTAAAATCTACTTCCTCTTCTCTAAATCATCCAAACTGAGGATCACTGAAAATGTCGTCTGCTAGCAAGTAAACAAAGGGGGATAACTCTTCACAAACTAATGAAAAAGGATTTACGGAGATGTCTCTCTTGAATGAAACCAAGCACTTGATACCTGGTCAAGGTTGCTTATACTAGAAATCCAATTGAACATATTCCTAAACTTCTCAATAATTTCTGGTCATACTATACATAGATGTTATCAACAGATATGTGAGCCTTTTGGTTCTTGCTTCTAGCTTCCTTCGTGAGTGGAACTAACACTTCCCTCCTGTAGGAGCCTATCTCCCCTGTGAACTGTTCCATGATAGTATACGGTTTTCCTTGTAAGTTTAGGGCAGCTGCTTTGACACTAACCCCAATATTCTTAAATGTTAGCAAGAACCTCACTAGAGATGCCTTGGCCATCTGTGCGCTTTAATGTCTTTTGAACCTTGTCCAAATCATCTGGCTTTAAGTCACCTTTATCCGATTCTTCCTGTGACCTGTGTTTTTAATATCTCTCATAAAACGGAATAATTTTCCATGAAATAACTTTTTACCGATTCTCCAGAGTTGTTTAATCTCATCTCATCTCTGTATCCCATTTTAGTTGTTTTAAGTGAATACCACTGTATTACGTCTTCAAACAATAGGAAAGCAATGTTATCCAAAGGGAGTTTTCCATTGTGTGACAAACGGTTGAACTTCATCTAGGTGTCAACCCAGCTAACAATCTCACGTTGTCACAGCGTTTAGCTTTGTTGTTACACCGTTATTCTGTGGACGTTTTGATATGTCATTTTTACGTCGCCGCAAAGTTCAAGTTATTTAACTAATGCTAACGTTGTTTTACGGTATATTTAACTTTAAAAGTTGAATAGTTTTCCCAGTAATGAACAACAGTACATAAGAAACAAAGCAGAAATTCACTTCAATGTTTATTTGTCAATTTGCATGAAGTTTTAGTCGTGTGTTTTTGATGCTGAAGCTGAATAGTGAAGAAAGAATCTCTGAAAGGTTTTACAGAAAACTCGGTGACACCAAGTTATAAGAAACGTTGTTTTAACGTTGTGAGGAGCCCAAAGCATTAAGTTTCCTCACGTAACTTTGCAACGTTGTTATTACGTTGTGACATAATGTTATAAAATGACGAAACACTAACGTTGTGACATTACCAATCTACAACCTGGGAAGGTGTCCTAATTCTTTCAATGCGGAAATGACACCTGGAAGAAGTTCAATCACCTCGGACGTGGCATCCTCCTCTGTATTGACATCTCTTTCAAAGCGACTGCTGGTGCTGCTGCACGCAAAGTCGTGGTCAGTGTTATTTTCATCAACCTTCTCTTTCTATGTCCATCAAGGTCAATGTAAATGGGTCTGGTGTACACGACTTGCCACATTTTATGGATTTCTAAGGGAATTATATTTGCAAATGGTTTGGTGTGAAGTTATATTTTTTTACTGTCAATATCAGACATCCTTTGGCAAACCTTGCTGACATTATGTGGATGGTGCTTACAGAAGTGATTAATAATGTTTCAAAATTTTGATTTCTCTGCGCAATAATAACAATGGAAACTTCCACCCATGATTGAAAGCAAACGAACTGATAATCTCAGTACATACTGTGGTTGTAATAGTGACCTACAGAAGAGAAAAAGGGAACGAATCAGAATTCGATAGCTGCAACTACCAAGACAGTTTTGTGTGAGAAGAAACCAACAACCCGTACGGTGATGAAGCAACTACCATCGATGCGTACAGTTATTGTTTTCGTTAATATCTCAGTTTGTATGCTTTGACAGAAGCTAAAATCTTGACACAGCGGCTACATAACCTCATTTAGCCTAATAATGCACAATACGTGAAATGAATTCATTTGATAATGTTGTAAAGCCGTCGAAAGTGGTCGACTTCTCGGCTTTTCTTATTCGCACCGAAAGACGTGTCAAGAAATGCTTCAAATGTAAACAAAATATAATGTGTCATGACCAAATGATATAGGGGTTATAATCCATGACCATTTAGCTTATTATAAGACAAGTCGATTTCATAAACATTTACTACTTGGAAATATTATAATATTACGAAGTTTGGGTCTCACTCTCTACCGGGATCTACAATCTATCGGGGAAATGGTACTTGATGACGACCAACTTCCTGTTGAGCATGGACAGGGCTTACCCCTGGTGAGTAAGGTCATTTGATTTCTAATTTTCATCACAAACTTCACCACTTTCGTTTGTGGATGGTCAGCCAAAGCCTATATCCGATGTCATTTTCACAAAGGAGTAATACATTTGTAGTTTTCAGCTACCAAACTCTGCTGTTTTTAAGGATGTGTACCTGCCTTTCTTCGAAAGATTTAATACAACGTGAATGTTATATATCTTCTTTCCAATCCATTGCTGTTTCCAGAGCCAATGGCACCCTTCAGTGTACTACATTTTCTTGACGTGTCTCCCATTTATATGTTCTTTTGAGGGTATTGTGGAATTACAGACGTGTCTCTTTCTTTCGCAGTCAGTTTTGGTTCTGGGTTCTACAAAAAATCTTCATGTTCCATGTTGGTCATACTAAGTCTGTCTGTACGATTGACCTTTAAGAATGGGTATTCATAAACCCCACTAATTGACTGTCTGAGGATTTCTGCTTTACTACACCAAATTGACTTTATCAGTAGAGTTGTTTGAACAGTTAAAATGACGTCTCTTCAAAGGCCTACATTGGCGACGTCTGTCATTCAGTGAGGTAGAACGATCAACCCACCCTGAATACTGCTAATTTCTTGCCACGACGGTACCCGTTTTACCAAGGCTTTCCTAATTTTGCCACTACAAATACATGCAAGGCATTCCGTGCTACCACTTAACAATCCTAATTAACAGCTACTTGGCCCAGAAATATGATAAGGCAAATGAATTTGAGCCACGTGTAAATTTCAGCATCCTTGTACTACCGAACTGCGATAAATTCCACATTACTTTTGTATTGTTTCACCATACAATTATTCATTTTTATTCAAAGTTACACTTTTAGTTTGTTTCAAAGTTAAAGTTGTTTCTTGTTTCCTTGTTTCTTTTGTTTCAAATTATTAACCAATGCAAAGAGACGCCTAATGTCGGGTGGTCACAACACACCGCCTGCATGTGTGACAACTGGTGTATAACAGCAGTTAAAACTCCTTAAATTCCTGCTTGAGGCGAGGATTAAATATATATGCATGTGAAAAATACTTTCTCTTCCATCTGTAGATGAGTCTGCATTTTACAAATGCCCCGACCGTCTCCGCCTCCCTCTCATCTTCTACTTCGCCCATACAGCCACTGTCTACGTCAATAAACTTCTTCTTGCGGGCTTTATCAAGGTAATTTTTTTCTTTTTTGTTTTCGTATGAAAACAACGATTACATAATTAAAAACGCAGGAGACGGCAGAATTGCTACAAGCACCACATATCATCATTGACCATTGTTGAAAAGTACAAAACAGTGTTTCTTTCTTTCAGGACAGAGTGAATGTTGAATTTGAAACAATGTTTGAAACTGGCGTAGATGAAATGTCATGGGACGACACGGTAAGTCGCAGCGATCACATCAAGGATCCAACATCAGGTAATTTACTGTTTCAGGAGTAGACGTGGCCAGTGTACATTAGGTACTTTACATTTAGCACATTTCCTGGTTTAAAACAGTTTCCGCTAATATGATATATTTCATACCCAATAGTTTCATTGGGTTTAAGATGAAAAGAACTGTAATTTCAAGAGATGTTAAATCCGGTACACATAACTTTCATCTGCATATAGTATATCAGATGCAGATTACCCCTGGGTACAGAGTACATCATATACTTGTAGAATATGTAGGGCAAATGCAAAACTTCCAACACATTGGTATATGTAAGGTAGATTCACAATCACAGATGGATGGTTGGATGGATGGATGGATGGATAGATAGACAGATAGCTAGCGAGTATTACAAAAATCACGTTAGGCTTTAGTGGCAACAGCAGTAATAGTCATCTTTCCGCTTACAGACCACTTACAGAAGTGTTGTAATAAACATTTTGCTTAATGGTCTATTTGTTGTAGGAGAACTACCGCATGGGAGGAAACTTTATATGGCCTACCCTGGACAAAGTGGTGGAGTACAGACGAAAAGTGAGAAATCTGATTCTTGACCAGATAGATAACACCCCACTCACTCTGCCTGTTACAATGGACCATTCATGGGTAAGACGTTTGTATTTCGTCCTAAATTCGTGTTATAATAACGTGTGTCATTGGCGTCGGATTACCACGACACACACCAAGATTCGTTCTTTAAATATGTGTTCTGTCGATCAGCCACGGCGGATATAGCCATCCTGTGGAACCTATATGAATGCAAAGAATATATATGATTTATGTCTGTTTAAAATAGTGGGGCCTTATCATGGGAATGGAGCATGAAAGGATTCACGTGGAGACTTCATCTGTTCTCATACGCCAATTGCCCATACATTTGGTCCTCAAGCCCGAAAGATGGACATATGGCCCCGTGAAAAGTGGTAGGTATGAATTATATTTCGGGTTTGTTTTTAATATTATTTGTTTTGGTAGCATTGAAGATAAAACATAATACTACGGTCGCAATTTATTATGACGCAACATGTTTGTTCAGGAAACGAATATCACAAATACAACGAAATATACCTCTATTAATAAGTTTTTGTTGGTCATTAAACTTTATTTGAACACACACACACACGCATGGATATGTGCCTGAAGATATTATATGTAAGTACTTTCCAGGCTCTAGCGCGACTGAGAACACACTACTCTCCATGGAGGCAAAAGACATCACAATTGGCAAGCCTAAAAGCTTTCCTTCCTATGGGTGGGACAACGAGTATGGCCAAGCTGAGATACAGTAAGTTATGGGGTCGGGGTATTCATTGAAAGATTCCAAACTCGATACTCTGAAATGATAATATTGTATGTAATATGAATGCGTAAATGAACATATATTTAAAAGTTAGTATATATGCAAGGCTGATAATTTCATTATCATATTCCAAGTGTGCTATTATTCCCTTTCGAAAAGGATGGGATATAGATCATATATATTCATCAACAGTCTTAGATTACTTCTGTACACATCTGTGCACCGCTTTCGAATAGTAAGTTCACATTTTCATGAAGACCAGGTTATCATCACTTTTGACACTGCATTGCGTGCAAGTTTTGAACAGCTTAAATACAGATGTCCAAGTATATTTATAAAACCCAGCATATTTCTGAATAGATTTACCCTTGCAGTGACATCTGATACGTCACTATTTAATACTGTGGTACACAATCAAGAATTTTTGTTTTTCAACTTGCTAAGGGCGTTGAGTTGGCGCATTATGAATTATCACATTATCGTTAGTACTTACAGATTGAAGTAGAGGGTTAGGGTAATCGGTCAGGCTGGTTAAACACGTTATCATATCAGGAACTTCCATATCAGCGGCGAGTCGGACTTCTCCCTGGAAGCGCTGCCCAGTCGAACCCACGAAGAACTTTCCGCAGAATATGAAGGCTCTCTAACACTGCAGCCTGCATTACCCAGAGTGTCAGAAGGGCTGTGTTCCCGTCGGAGAACCCATGCACCAAGAACAATGGGGAGCCTCACGTCAGTGTTTTTGGGATGCAAGCGATGCATTTCAAAGGCGATATCCCCATATTTAGAATGTTTTTCCTGAATCACGCCAAACATGTTGCTGTCAAAAGGGACAGATAATTCAATGATATAAATAAATTCATTGGCTTTATCAAAAAGGACAAGACCAGGTTTGTTTGGCTGGAATTCTTCTGAGGCTGTATATGAACCTATTCCAAAGAAGTTCAAAAGCATCATTTTAAGTGACGCCCTGGACATGTTCAGAGTCGTACCATGGATGGACCTCGGAGTCAAAGCCAAAAGCATGACGAAGACGATAGTAGAAGCAGCGAGCCATGTCATCATGTCTTTTAAGATATGTTGTTTGTGCCATTGAACTGTGTTGGACATTCTCAGTAAATTCATTGCAAAGTGGACATTTCATATTAGTAGTTTGTTCAAGAATAACATTTTGGCGATTGCGAGTGGGAAGTGGACTGGTCCTGAGCAGCAAAAAGAGAGCCCTCATTTTCACATTTACGACCAGCCGGTTGGATTACTGTTCTGTTCCACACACTGCATACACACGATACAGTGGCTTCTCAGAAAGCTTCTCCACAAATGACCGACACTGGGCAGTCTTGGTGAAGGACTTCACCTGGTTTACTGCCATCGCTGTACCGTCCAGCAGTACATTGCCATCGACAAAATCAGATTCTGTACAACAACCTTGGCACGCTTAAAATAGCGAATGTCTTGACATACATCACCAGAGGATCAACCGATAAATAAATATATGCAAAAGTACACAGTAGAATTAAATCATGAAGAGCGTCCACATTAATCAAACCCCTACCATCCGAATTGACTGGGAGGAACGAGGGTGGTGGGCTCTGTTATCAGACATGATCCTTCTGGTCAGGCGGTCAAGACTCTGGATGTCTTGTTTTGTTCGATCAACTACTCCAAAGATATAGGAAAGGACTTGCACAGCAAAAGAATGGTGGCTTTGACTTTGTTTCGAATAAGTTAGCTCTGAGCTCCAGAATTTCTTTTAAGCGGGATTTATATGCGACCCGAAGTTTGTCTTGAATTTGGGCATTATTATTATCATCAGTGATGGCGACGTGAAACAATCAACTTGTCTGAATTTATGAAATTTTCGTTAGCATAATATGTGCCTTTGTTATATTCCAGTGTGCCGCCATTTAAAGCATCTAAATATCTGGTGACCAACAGGGAGTTTCTAGGTTTTGTCCGTGCTGGTGGATACAAGTGCAAGAAGTATTGGTCAGATGAGGGATGGAAGTGGCGAGTGTTCAAACAGGCAAACCACCCGGTGTTCTGGATCTGCAATAACGGTGCTTATTTCATCTAAACTGTATTAATGGCTGAAAGAACATTTGATTCAAGATACAAGATTGTGTTGTGTAAAGCTCTCGTCACGTGAATTATTGAAACAAGTAAATCCCGACATGCATTTCTCTTCTGTCCAGTGTGTACTATGGAAATGACTTCCGTTGTTCATAGTCGAAGACTTAACAGATGAACTGATTTCTTACAGGATGCATAGGGGGATGTGGTGGGGACCTAGCTGACTGGTCTCACTGCCATATCAAAGGTGTACCAGAGAAGATACTTGAAAAGGATGAAAACGACTGTCCCAGCGTTGACACGGAATACAGGTTTAACCATTTTCCTGCATCGCGATTAAGCGTCTGCAGTAACGAATATGGGGTTGATGTTGGTGGGTGGGACACACACATGACGCTACTCGTGGGTATAGATGTTTAATTCAGAGAGCACGATTATGACAAAAATTATATTAATATTCATCATCGGCATTGAAAATATGACATTAACATCATTATGTATTCAATCTTAAAACATAACATAACTAATACACACTCACGCCAAACTACATACTAGCTATTAGTTAGAAGAGTACATATAACATTGAACGTACAATTTCAAACACATAGAAATTATGTGTGTGTGTGTGTGTGTGTGTGTGTGTATATATATATATATATATATATATGTGTGTGTGTGTGTGTGTGTACGTGTGTATGTATTTGTATGTATGTGTGTGTGTTGGCGGTAGTTGCGTTATGCTAGCTGAAGGAAGCGCCAGTAAAATCTTTCAACAACACCCACTCGCCGTCTGTGCAATGCCTAAAGAGTAATGCGCTTTCGGTAACATTTGGGTTTTCTGCAGTTTGCATGGATATTAACACTTCATAGGTGACCTGTATCGAGTCGTTACGTGTATTTCAAGTATATATACCTGCTCTCGATTCACAAATTCAGTTGCAACAGCCCGAGTGTAACAGTGTAATGGATACTGTTACAAACTACTGAATTACCTTAACTGCTGTGAAATCACAAGTTCACTTGCGTGAGCGTGAGAGTAAGTGAGTGAGTGAGTGAGTTTAGTTTTACGCCGTACTCAGCAATATTCAAGCTGTATGGCGGCGGTTTGTAAATAATCGAGTCTGGACAAGGCAATCCAGTCATTATCAGCATGAACATTGATCTGAGCAATTGGGAACCGATGAACATGTGTCAACCAAGCTCAGCGTGAGAGAAACAGCGTTGTGGATATTGGTACATGCAACACAAATACAGAGTACGGGCGATGCGTGTCACATTTCTACTTGGCTGTTGTTGATATTTATATGGAAATGATATCTACACTCACAACAAAATAAACACCATAAACAACCACATAAACAATAACTACCTTTCCCTTTCCCACACCCACATCTACATACAATGTAGATATCATAATGATATTCTTAAATCCAGATCCAGGAATGCAGTTCAAGCTAAATTATCTAATTTTACAGAACGTCCAGTACTTCCAGTTAAAATGTTTTCAGACAGCACAATAAATTTGTCTGAACTGGTGAGGATGTCATCAATACAGTAAAAAGAAATAAATAATTAGCAATTGAACGTGCAACCATTATTCTTATTTCTTCCAAGCCAAATCCAAACCATACCACACAATCCTTTGTATCTAACCCTTGTCCATAAGAATTCAAAGTTAATTACTGAAGCATTTCTCATTACTGACAGTGATATAATCCATAATTACTATAGCCTTTACTACTTGCGACATCTGCGTGACAGGTACAAATGGCTAGATTGTATCCAAGCCAAGGAGCCATCATCGTTGTTTGCAACTATATTTATTTATTATTATTATTGTTATTTATTATTCCGCCGATTTTTCTACCAAACATACCTCCTAAACCAGTGTTCAGAATCGCTTACAAAAAATCACACAGATGTCCACCGAGGTGAAGATATTCCCCTTAAAAATCTCTAGGCTCTAAGCCCAATAGCAAAGGGGAGTTAATTCAAAATTAATTCCAAAATTTCAAAGTTTGACAGCAAATATCTCAAGTATATTTGTTCCAACATTTCCAAATCTCTTGTACAGATGCACAATCGAATTCCCAACAATTGTGCCTGGACGGGTCAAGTCGCTAAAATGTACTGTTTGGCAGTTATTTTTGTTTTCAGTTTTTGGCCATGTTTTTCAGCAGTTTTCTGAGTAGTCTGCTCCCAAAATGTGCTGAGCTCGAACCATCAGCTCTCAATATTCCAAACTTTCCATAACTGATGTCCAGTAACTATTGTTCCAATTTTGCACAAAAAGAAGTCTTGGTGATTCCAGAACACTAATTGTTTTGACCGTAATCCCAAGAACAGCTGAGATACAGCCTTTTAAAGAGGGAACTATTTCTTCTCCAGAACTTCTTAAAACTACATGACCCCGCGACCCCGGCTGTGTTAGGAAGAGCCGCTCGCCTGTAAAAAACGTGTTCTGTCTCCGTTTTGGACGATTTCTAGTCCTCAAATACAATTCAAACACCCGTAACTCTCAAACCAACCGTCCGATTTCGACCCAAATGTACCTGTCCAAGTGGGCTGTTAGTGTCGATTATAACTAGTGATTGCAGTAATGTATCTCCAAAGACAACAGAGGGACAAGTGAAATTATATTTTTTTAGTTGCTATCTTCATCGGTGAAAGTTAGCTGTATGTATCTCAAACGTTAGCTGATCATTTTCTGTACTACGGTTCCTGTTTCCTGATGGCGGTGTATAGTACAGTTATAGGATTACAAAAATATAATATCTTACTATTATATACAAATACTTAAAACTTAACTCGGCCACACTTCGAACAGCTAAAAACAGCTTAAAATGCCTGAGTATACTTTTAAAACCCAAACTGTTTTCTGAATAAAGTTACCCTCACAGTGACTTGAGAAATGAGTGGCAGTTTACAATGAATGTACCCTACAGTATCCCTGATAATATCTTCATCGTACCAATACAATGCATGTTGAATTATTATTTCCCTCACTAAAGTTTGATATGAATAAAGTACACACAAGGAAATATACCTGTCATTGCATAAATATAATCTTCTTGACAGATACCTTATGTTGTTTCATAAAGAAAATGGTTTTGTGTTGCAATAGTTCCATACAGATCTGGTTTTGTGTATATGCATACAAACGTTGGGGATCATGACCACCTTTATGCAGTTTGTACGTGGCTTACATTCAGCATTACATTTTTTCAGTAAGGTACAGATTCTAGTACCTTTAGTGGAAGCCACGGTGGCTGAGTGGGTTAGATCGCTGACGGTTTGGTGCCGTACTCTGAGAGAGTGGGTTCGAATCCTGGAATATGTACTTTACTGACAAGGAGTACTTCTCAGTATCACATACGTTACATCTGACCAATTTCGAAATTGCATTGTGTAAGTTATACATTTGTTCAGGCTGAGGTTGATGTTTGATCTGGTAAACCTTCCCATCGACTGGCCAGTTGAAGTTAATTACCACGAAGCAAAGGCATTTTGTTACTGGAAGGGAGAGGATTTCCGCTTACCAACCGAAGCGGAGCATAATGTCATGAGAGGCAAGCAGGTTAGTCTTAACTATGTGTCTTTGTCTAGCATAAGGAACACTTGTTGAATCTGGATGTGTGTACGTGATTGATTTTCTCTCTCATTAGCGATCAGTGAGCGATGGTACAGCGTGTGACATCATATACAGTGACAACATCGAAGCCAACTTAAATCTTCAATACGGCTCCTCAACTGTGAGTATGGTATTCGGTGATAGTCGGGACCTTTTAACATTTGTTTGAGTCGGGGCTGATGACTAGGTATAAGTGAAAGGGGTGGAAAACAATCATGGCATATACCCTGGTTCAATCAGGGTATCGTGGTTCAATTAATCATACACATTCTTTCCAACATTTTCAGACGCATTTTCCGACAGTCACACAATAATGATCCCACTCGTTAAAACATATTGTTATTGACGACTTGGTTCTGTCAGTGCTTAAAATATCAACATCAAGCATCACTGTCCAAAATGTCGTTAATATTGTTGACTCTTTGTTCGGTAGCCTGTTAACCTGTTCCCAAGCAATGAGTTGGGTTTCCATGACGTATGTGGGAATGTATGGACATGGGTGGAGGATCACTTCAATGGACTCTCCGGATTTGACACACACTGGTTGTATGACGACTTTTCTTCGCCGTGCTTCGATGGTCATCACAACATGATACTGGTATATATCCCTTTAACTAATGATTCACTGCTTTGGAACATTTGAAGAATTGATTTTCTATTCTAAGTTCCTTTTCATAAAAACTATCAAGAAAGGAAGATATTGATATGTGTATGTGAAGACATCTTACGTTTAGTTCATACCCAAATAACATGCATGATGAGCCATGATGAGCCCTTTGTTCGACTCACTTGAACAGGGATCATGTCTATGAAGCCTCCATGTCAGTACTGGGTCCTCTGCATCTCAAATCAACGTGAAACTTGGTATACATAATTCTACCATGCGAAACTTATGTGAAGTTTTTCATCATTTTAAAAAATTGAAACCCAGTCAATATTTCTCTGTATTTTCAAACTACAATTACAGTATGTTACAGCAAGGGTTTTTATCAGTTGTTGTAGATGGTGGTGAAATGAACTGTAGTTATTTACGAACACCCAGCATAAAATGTGTTAATTCTGACACACTGTGACCCAAATATTACCCAAAGCGGTTTGATATAAAATATCGTTTGGAAGCTTATGACTCTGTCTCTTGACTATGCAGACATATTTTATTTGATTCTTTTTGGATTTGCCTACGGTCTATTTCTGAATACCCCACCAAATATGTTTGAAACAGGGCATACGAACTCATACTTCGGTATCGCGTTATTGGAAGCAGTGTGGTATCATAAACAGTCCATCGTCCATACCATCACTAATATACGAAACATGTCGACACATCAATACAACATCAATCAACTCGTCAACTTACGACCTTGAAATTCATTTTTGAAATGGTGCACAGTTATTGATTGTGCTTAACAATAATTGTATGTGTCAGAACATTAACCACATAACAGATTTTGTTCGTTAGATACATTTTGAAATATATCATAATGAAAACTATATGTAGCTAAGTTAATTAAACGTATGTGCTGTAACAATAGGTATTATTTTGTTCTGCGTTAATCACTTCACCACACGATAATCCGAAAATGCTTTAACCACTAGGTTACATGCTGCTACACTGTCGAACGAAACTTATAAGCTGAGGACATTTCTGATTCTTAGACACCAAAAATGCGCATGTATTTGTTTCAATAATGAAACAAAGATGTCCACTACATAAACTAGAGCGCACATAAATACTTACAAAAGCTTACACGCTCCTAAATGTTTCATTGCAAATATTTTTAAAGTTTCAATACATGAGGTAGGCAAATATAAATGTTTCAAATGGTTGGGCGCAATTAATGGTTCGTTATGTACACTAAAGCGCCAAAAATGGTTCATTGCATAAGCTAAAGCTTAGAAAAAGTTTCATTGCGTGAGTAAGCGCGTATAAATGTTTCATTGAATAATCTTAAAGGTCACATGCAACGTAAAATACAACTTTGCAGATTCTGATACCTTTCGGTATGGACTTACCGAAACAAAGCGTCAAAAATGCAAATTCAACTTATAAAGTTGAAAAATAACGCGATGAAAAAAAACGCGCGAAATCGGAGTTCAAACGTTTCACTAATTTTCCCCCGACTTTTCTGGGAAATACGGGTTTCAACAGCTGGGCTGCGCTCATAGCACGTGCGCAGTGAAATAGGTTCGCGCAACTTGGAAGCGGGCTGTCTGGTGAATACTCGGTGAAGGCTTTGGTGTGAGCTATTTTCATAATGTTTTGTTGATATCTCACAGGCGCGAGCTTTTTATATGTTATGACAGTAAATAAACTGTTTATATAATTTCATTTGTCTATTTCACCACACGTTCTTCTTACCGAGTCACTTTCTCAGTTCGATACTTAAAAGCAATGTCATTATTTAGAGTTGACAGAATTTCTAACTGTGATATAGATATGTCGCTGTCACAGACAAAACTCAATGTCTTGTTTTATTGACACCTGTGTGTCTGCCTGCCTGTCTGCTAATGACAATATTCAATACACAACTGCGATCACTGACCACATGCAATTTGAACTTAACACCAATCAGGCTATACACCATAAACAAAACGCATTGAGTTATGGCCCGAGTTCGGTCTCTGTCACATTATGTAATTACACAGACAGGCAGGTGTGATACTTGAACACATGACATGTTATGATGTCTGTTGATTGCAAAATGTTATACACAAAAAATGAGCATGTATTTACAAAACCCAACTTTCTATATATACACACACAATGAGCCGTGAAGGCGGCGTCTGCTAATGAACCAGCCGTTACACTTGAGTGCACACCCACCCGCTCTGACTGGGTTCGGTATCCCGGCTGCTTCGTTTCGAGGGAGGTAAACCCAAGTACAAAATATTGCACTTTTGATTTGCGATTATACGCTTATAATTTTGTTTATATGTTTTTTCATAATCAGCAATGCTTATTATATGTCATGAATAAGTGATAATTGTGTTTTAATTATGTTTGATTTTTTGGTTACATGTAACCTTTAAGCAAATATAATTTTCTCATTACATAAGCTAAAGCTCTTAGATATTTTAACACGTGAGAATTTACCTTTAGGGGCAACTAAGGGGACAAGAAGGTCAGATTCGTTGACTGAAATAATACATGTCGTTTCCCAGTTGCTTATACCGATGCTCATGAAATCAGGCACTGGATTGTGTGGTCCAAAAGAATTAATTACAGACAATATTTATAATACTGCTGGGATATTGCTGAAAAGCTGAAAAATAAACAACAAACAAACATAAATCTATCAATACAAGAGCTTGGGCGCTCTGAAATGTCTATTTCCTGGAACCAGGACGCATTTAAATCTTTCATCACATAAGGTACAAGGCATATAAATGTTTAGTTACCGAATCTAGGACGCATTTAAATCTTCCATTACATAGAAAACCTATAAAAGATTTGAATGTTTCATCACATAAGCTAAGGCGCTTATAAATGTTTAAATACGTAAGTAAGATGAAGTATATGTTAAAGAGCAACTTTGCTTATTTCAATATTTTGGGCATACGTTATCACAAATACATGTACTTGACAAAAATGAAAGGAGAAAAACGGAAATAGCCTAAAACAAACAATAAATTGACTGGCGAAATTACTTCAAAAATGAAAGAGTCCACGTTTTCAGTTAAAATGTGTTTCCTTCATTGGGGTTGAAACCTGTTCTCGGTGTCGGAAGAACAATTGCAACGAATGCCGGTGCTCAGTCTCACTGAAGAGACCGTTCTGTCTAACTTCCTTGGGAGGTATTTAGGTTGTTAGAAACCTACATCGAAAGCTCGCTCTGACTGCAATAAAGAAGTTGTTCTTCCATATATTGTTATCCTTCATCACCGTTCTGTCTGCTCATCCTTTTACAGTCTGTAATTATCGTGTCAATAACGTATGTCGCATGTCTTAACAGGAAAACCCATCAAAATCTGGGTAAGAATTGATTTTCGGCTACCATGCTTGTCGTGAGAGGCAAGTAACGGGATCGGGGATCAGGCTCGTGGACCTAATGGGCACATGCAAATCTCTTCCAGTTGCTTAGATCAATGTTCGTGCTGTTAATCACTGAATTGTCTGGTCCAGACTCGAATGTTTACAGACCACTACCATGTAGCCGGAATGTTGCTGAGTGCAGCGTTAAACAACAAACAAATGTTTAAAGTAACAACAAAGAGGATCCCTTCAGTCAATGTAAATGATAAATCCACGTGAGACATTCAATGTATGAAATAGGACCGAGGACAGCAGGTCAGTTGTACCCAAACAGGATGCTATAGAGAGCTAGTCATGGACATTATCATAAGTATTGACAATGTCAAACTTAAAGGTCGTTCACACACAACAATACATGCATGTAATGATAAGATTTGTAGGAATCACCGAAATAGCCATCTTGATTGTGATGTGTGCATACGAAAATCTAAGCATCACAGCAAATATTATCTCACAGAAGCAACATCAAAGACTTTTAGAGAGTCATCCAATGAAACGTGTCACACACTGCAGCACGTTTGCAGCATATCCCATCAGATACATAGAGACTACTACACGAGGTCTCATTACATACGAATAATACGAAACGAGTTTCCTTCCTATGAGATCACAAACCATAGGAAGGTCACGAGTTTCGTATAACTCGCATATAATGAGAACGAGTGTGGTATTTTATTTTATTACCCACGTCTTAAATGCATTAAATTAACAAAATAGCGTATTTTTGTTATTGTTATGGTTTCAAACCGAAACCGGTTTCATAAAGAGGTTGCAGAAGGATTTTGTTCTGTAGTACACTTTTGCATGACGTCACACTGTAATGACGTCACTACGCCATTCTCGTCTGTCCCCTTGGTAACCGACGTCACGATGCATGTCAGTTGTCATCGCCTCGTACAGCCTTCTACAGTACACTACTCTGTAGAACCCCGTTTCTTGGTTTGCAACTGCTTCACTCGGCTAACAGCACTGGTGGAAACATTGCGTTTATGTTTTTCGACGGATATAATATCTCAGTTCGACTCACAATTAAACAACGACACGGCAACGTTCGCAATATTGACATTCCCACAATGCATATAAGTTGTAGAGAGAATAAATTCACGTGTTTGTTACGAATGAACAAGTAGTTCCGTCAGAACGTGACCTAACTGAGAGGTCATCGGTTATCCAATCAAATCGTTAGAATCTCAGTTCAAGTCGTTACGACACAGGTCAACGCGATACCACACTCGTGTGACGTACGAGATTAGTATGCAACTACCCATACGTTGACCACGTGGGTAATAAATTTGTTTAGGAAGTTATTGTGGAGTGATATTTCAGCACTTTTACGTGGATATTTACAGATGATTCTTTTAAAATAAACTCTAATTGTCTAAATGTATCAATTACTATCCAAGAAATTCATATTTTGAATTGTAAGGCAATGAATGGTATAATCACAGATGCAGATAGAAAAATGTTGAAACTTCCCAAGTTGTTTCGTATTATGTGTATAAATAAATCAGCAATTATTGTGCAGAACATATTTAAGTATCACTATATGGGTTAATTGTCTCTCTTTGCTGACGGTTAAAACTGTTGACTGCATACTCGGGTGGTCTACTGTGTCTGGGCATCAAAGGTTGATATTATGTCAAAATGAGCTATATGTAATCTGTACCTAACCAAAATCCCGAAGGTCCCCACTGGATCTGAGGGTCTAATTAGTATTATAAAGAGTAAATGAACAGAGCGAGACAATATCAAGAAACGCCTACTCCTGAATCCCATCAGTTTCAGTGGTCTGTACTTCGTGTTAAAAACAGCAAACAACTTGAGCTTCGTGAGGTTCATCCATAAAGTTGTATACTTCATTTTTGTCTCACAAACTTCTGGAATGCCGATCAAACAATATTACCTGTTAACATTTGGAGAAGAAAGAAAGGTGCTGGTTGTTGACAAACAAATGGGGCTCGAATTACAGGAAGGTAGCCCTCATCAACCCAAATTGTGAACGAAAGGTTTTTTATGATTCTGAGTGAATATTCCAGCGATAAAATCGCATCCCAATGTCAATGTAATCCATGATCTGATTTGTATGCATGTTGCTGAGACGCCGTGATAGTGTTTCAGGTTGTCAAGATAACCCTATCTCTATAAAGTCGTATCAATTTTCAATATAAGTTCAATTTTTTTAATGTAGCTCATGAAAATACAGTTATGCTTTAAAGATCAGTTTACCACGATGGTTAATTTTGAAAATCAGTTCTTCTGATGGTATATCACTAAGATATGTTTTACTATAAAGGGCGGTTCTTGGATATCGACCGGAGATGAGGCATCTCGTTTCGCCAGGTTTGGCTTTAGACGACATTTCTTCCAACACCTTGGATTCCGACTTGTGCAGACAATAGACCAACCGAAAGATGGGAAAGTGTCATTGCCAGCCCGAGTTGTGAATACACCAGTATTCGTGTTAGGGCAGGGCGTCACAGGTATATTTGGATAAAAATATTACTCAAACCAAGCATGTTTTAGATTTCTTTCCATTTATGTTCGTGCTTTAATGAAAGAAATTCTGCATACTGTTTGACGTGTTTTTTCCGTGTGAACCAGAAACAGAACACTGAAATAGATAACGTGCGTATAGGGTGCAACACCTCCGTTGACATTGTAAAATCATAATTTGCATAATTACATCAACTATTGCTATCGTGAATGATGAAAACAAGTCGCCTTGTCAGCTGATGTAAAACAACAAATGCAAAATATAAGATGTATTATGAGTGTTATTTAGTAAACAAACAAGTTCAAGTCTCATTGTTGACATATCACATGTTTGCACACTTTTGTGAATATGAATTTGTTTTGAAGAAATTGTATTTGTGTTTAGCCAACAACGGAAGTCTACATGGGAAGTATCGTGTTGAGAGTGTTCCTACCACAAACCTCAACTATTGCTATGAAGGTGAAGATTCACTGGTAGGAATCTTGGAATTGGAATTCGGCTTCCGAGACTCGGGCGTGGCCGTCCTGGCCGCGATGTGTGTGGACTACGCGCGTGACATGGGCATCCCAACAAACACAGCGCTGCATCTTGGGGCAGGAACAGGACGGGGGGCGTTTGAACTTAGCAAGGTTTTTTTGCAAGTAAGTGTCAATTTGCGATGATATAGTTTTAAGCAATGTGGCTTATTATTCCAGACAATGTTTCAGAACGTGTATAGGATCGACAGAAATACTCATTTGGCACATATGTGAGTTTCTGGTGTCCCCCGCCGTGATATTGCTGGAATATTGCTAAAAGCGGCGTAAAACCAAACTCACTCACTCACTCACATATGTGAGTTCGACAGTCCCTGAAAGCACTAGTAAAAATAATGGGTATTTTACAGCAATGTTTTGCACACTTCGATTCTATATATATATACTAGCCACATAAAGAAACTGTGCATTGTCAAAATGTGATCCCAGTTGATAAGTACGATAACAATGTCACTATATACATATGTACATATTAACTTTAATGGAGGGATCATGAGACCATAACAAGTCGGGAGAATATCAATTGAAAAGTCAATCACAATGACGTCACGAATCCACAAGTGGGACAGGGGTCAAACGACCATGTCACAAGCTCAATAACGGGTATGTCCGACATCGGCATTGAGAACAGCAGTACATCGACGACGCATAGAGCCTATCAAACGTGCAAGGAAGGCTTGTGGGATGTCACACCAGATTCTCTCAAGTTCTGTTGCCCGCCATGATGTTGCTGGAATATTGCTAAAAGCAGCGTAAAACCAAACTCAGTCAGGCAGTCAAGTTCTGTTGCAAGGTCAAGGACGTTATCTGGCGAATGAGGAAGACGGCGCAGATTTCGATCCATCTCGTCCCAGACATGCTCTATCGTGGAGAGATCCGGTGAATTTGCAGGCCAAGGCAGTAAGTCAACGTTGTGGTGTTGCAAGAAATCCATAGCAACCCTTGCCGTATGAGGGCGGGCATTGTCCTGTTGGAATGTTAACCCAGGGCCATGACGTTGCAGAAAAGGAATTGCCACAGGTCGAAGAATCTGATCCCTGTAGCCCACACCAGTTAAGTTGCCCTGAACAATCACCAAAGGAGTTCTTTGGCGTGCTGTTATTCCACCCCAAATCATCAGGGAACCACCACCAAAGCGATTTCTATCCAAGACACAGGCCTGTGCATAACGTTCTCCCACGCGTCTATAGGCACGTTGACGTCCATCACTATGGGAAATGTTAAACCTGGACTCATCTGTAAAAACAACATTTCTCCACCAAAACAAGGGTCTGCGGACATGATTTCGGCACCACATTCGGCGAGCTTGTCGATGACGTTGTGTCAGGATAGGCCGTATGGCGGGACGTCGTGGTCTGATCCCGGGGTGGATACGGCGAAGTCCTGGGATGGTTCGGGCAGTCATCACTGCAGTCTGAAACCTGTGGCGAAGATAGGTCACCCTTATCCATATGTCCTGTCTTGGCGTTGTTACACGTGGACGTCCAGAACTTGGCCGATCGATGACGTCATTTGTGTTCTGGTAGCGTCTCACCAGTGCAGAAATGGTGTTCCGGTGGCAGTGGAAATGTGCAGCCACTTGTTGTTGAGACATTTGCCCACGGACCATCCCAATGGCCTCATGACGTTGTGCAGACGTGAGCCTTGGCATGCTATGCGTTTCAATAGCCGTTTAATTTTTTGAACGATCGCAAAGGCAGGGGTTGAGCTTTCCAAAGTGACAGTATTGTGTGGCATTCATTTGCTCTGTTTGTCTTTCCCGGAATGCACGTGCAACAACGTATTGCATGTCTCAAGGACGAACCCACTGACGTCGCGGAACGTGGCACGTGCATGCATGTTGGATACATGTCACTATTCTCTGAGTTTAAATCCTTATGTGTCTACACAGCTTTGATAAATTTAGATTTTATTTTTTTGTATGCACAGTTTGTTTATGTGCCTAGTGTATATCAAATATCATTTGTAAATGAGTGAGGTCTTGCCTTCCCTATTAATCGTATCATGTATTCCACATGAGTCCAGCAGTTCCTTTAATTGTATTTCTCAAATTCAACGTTTAAAGAATTTTCTGAAGTCTCCCACAGCTAAGAAATTTCATAACCAGTTTCGAACAGCTTCAAAGCCTCCTTAACAATTCTCCAATTTCTGTTTGTTTTTAAAAAAAAGTTTTTATGTTATCAGTGGAATGAGTTTAGTCTTTTCTAAAGGGCATGTGCGTGTGCGTGTGCGTGTGCGTGTGCGTGTGCATGGTCTTGTGCGGGCGTTTTAATTCGAATCTACATCGAAACCTCTCTCTTTGAAATAAAAAAGTTGACGTTTATAATTAAAGTTGTGTTTCATTATTGACTCACCAACTTCTAGAATACCGATCAAACAAAATTAGAAGATGGTTTTATTGAATCGTCAGTCATTATTGCCTTTCGGGCCTATATCGTATCCTAATGGCGTTGAATGATGATTATGATGTCAACGCTGGACTGTCTGGTCCAGACTTGATTACTTACATACCGCCGTCGTGTAGCTGCAATATTGCTGAGTATGGCGTTAATCAACAACATAAAACATATGTAGGCATTGTCTGATTAACTATTGTATCGTGTGGCATTGTGTGATGTTATCTTAAGTAACATTGTTTTGTTTTACAACGTTCGCACATAGGTCCTTGGAGTGGAACCTGTCGGCAGATTTGTCGACGCGTCTCTGAAATTGCAAGAAAAGCGTACTTTGACATTTTCAACCACACATAGCAATTCTGCAACAGCGATAAATTTAAATGATTGCGATGCCAATCCTGAGAGGATCACATTTAAACAGGTAAAATCATGACGGATGACTCCACTTTAAAAAGTGTGTTGTGACTAGTTTTCATGTTGAGAATTCTGTCAATTGCCAAGTAACTTAGAGAAAATCTGGGTAGTTCATATGAGTAAACCAATTCTTCCGTGACAGTAACATTGTCATTAGTTCCACTGTGTGTGAGTTTGTGTAAGCGCTTACATATTAAATGTTTACATTATCAGTTGACGTGGATATCAAATGAGCTGGACAGTCATGATCTGGTCCTCTTAAGTCATTTGGACCGAGTCCAGAATCCTAAAGGTCAGTAAAGCCCAGGTTTTGTACATTCTTTAAAACCAAGCACTCTAGATTATTAATTTGCTAATTTTGTCAATTTTATACATCAACACCAGACTTGCAGTTCGATTACATCACAGAGCCTTGATGGATAAAATAGGTCGTTCACAAATGTATATCGCCAATAACGGCATATTTAGAGGATGCAGTTTACATAACCACGAGAATACATTTTAAAATGTAAACGGTTCATGTTTCGTGTCAGACTTTTACAAGCTTCACTGTGGGACGTGGTATGCAAAATGTAGGTCACAAATCTGTGTACATAGAGACAATGTATTTGGCACAACCATCAGTTGGACATTAACGATAAGTGGTGTTTCAGCGAACACTTTGAAGTGCGGTCTATTTATTCTATATTTTGCATATGTTTCTTATTATTCTTAATTCCAACGACGCATGATGTCATTATTCCAGAACGCAAATTACGTCAGATAGCACGTGTACTTTGACATGCAAATATTGCAGCATGGTTGATGCGTGTTTGGGAAATCACAAAACCCAACGGTATTGCTATCGTTGGAAGTCTCAGCGGTGAGTGGACCCTGGAGAAGATGCAACCTATGTTGGGTGAGAGGTGAGTACAACAACTCGCTTAATTTTACAGAAATATGGACTTCAGGGTGTTTCGTCCAATTCATAGTTTCCACGTGATTTGATATTGACTTCATACACAAGCAGAATACTGAAACAAATTGTCAGTGTTATGTAATCACGCAAAATGTCAGTTACGTCTACTACTATACCTTATGCGTACATGTACAGTGCACGTTACCTTCAAATTTACAGTGTATGTTACTTACATATACAATATCACTTACTTGCTTGTCCCTTGAAGATCCCTAGAATTGGCTACAACTACCCTTTGGCCCGATTGACTGGTAAGGCTCGCATCCCAGTTGCGTAACTCGATGCTCATCATGACAGACACTATATTGTCTGGACCAGAGCCGATTATTTACCGACCGCTGTTATAGTATGACCAGAAACTATTGAGAATTTTAGGAATATGTTTAATTGGATTTCTAGTATAAACAACCTTGACCAGCTATCAAGTGCTTGGTTTCATTCAAGAGAGACAACTCCGTTAATCCATTTTCATTAGTTTGTGAAGAGTTATCCCCCTTTGTTTACTTGCTAGCAGACGACATTTGTGGTGTCCACCGTGATATTGCTGGAATACTGCAAGAAAACATACTTATGTGCAGACATGATAAATACAAATTGTTCTTTCTTTTAGGATGTCATGCGTTCTGAGTGAAGCCACTGAATATCACTGTCGTTCAGGGAGTCACACTGCAGTGGTCACCGCATGGCGACATCACTAGGTAGAGACAGAGAGTCACCTCTGCTGGAAGTGCGCGATGTACATGATTTCGAAGGAAACAGATAAACTAACCGACAATGCGCTAGAGAGGAAGATGTTAGCACAGCACAATGTATAATTGCTACAACCATGGTGTGTTTTTACATTGTGAGTTGGTCATGCTGCATAAACTGAGGTTTAACAAATTTAAGAAATTATTGCATGACGTTTTCCATTAGGTTGGTATTCTTTTTGCATTGTGTATCTACACGTGTTATGATTTTGCGTTTTCCATGGAAGACTCACTGTTCACAGTCTTTTACTGGTATTGAGGTTGCATGAATGTATGGGAAGTTACGGTACAATTTATTTCTCATAATCCCCAACACAAACCGAACATAGAAGGTTTTCTTGTATTCTATTATCCCTTTAAAGTACATTTTATAAAAAAAAGATATGTTTAGATATATAAGTTAATAAATGATTGAGACTTATTTATGTTTGTGTAATTCATGTCTTGAAGCAAAAGGACAACCCCAAAACGCCTGCAGGACATTACTGAACACAAACACACACACACACTCGCACGCACACGCACACGCACGCACACACAGGGCAAGACGTACCGAAAACTTGTAATGTAGATAGTACGTTCCAATTACATATTAGCGATACCCCTATATTCCGAGCTGTCTAATTCTTACAAATACTACCCGAAAGGGTTATAAATTGGTGTTTCGGTAGAAAACATTGCAGTCTACAGATACAAACACGAGTTTTACAAAAAATGAGTTATTCAAGCTGGTTTTGACACCCTCGAATACCCGGTCCAGACCGCTTGTAATGCAGATAGTATGTTCCAATTATTGGCGATACCCCTATATTCCGAGCTGTCTAATTCTTGCAAATACTACCCCAAAGGGTTTTAAATTGGTGTTTCGGTAGAAAACATTGTAGTCTACAGATACAAACACGAGTTTTACAAAAAATCAGTTATTCAAGCTGGTTTTGACACGCTCAAATCCCCTGGCAATACGTACCGAACACTTGTAATGTAGAAAGTATGTTCCAATTATTGGCGATACCCCTACATTCCGAGCTCTCTCATTCTTGCAAATACTACCCGAAAGGGTCATTAATTGGTATTTCGGTGGAAAACATTTTAGTCTACAGATACAAACACGATTTGTAGAAAAACTCAGGTATTGAAGCTGGTTTTGACACCCTCGAATGTCCGGCGCAAACGTAGCGAACGCATATTATGTAGACAGTATGTTCCAATTATTGGCGATACCCTTACATTCCGAGCTCTCTAATCCATGCAAATACTACCCGAAAGAGCCATAAATTGGTATTTCGGTAGAAAACATTGTAGTCTACAGACACAAACACGATTTCTACAAAAACTGAGGTATTGAAGCTGGTTTTGACACCCTCGAATACCCGTCGCAGACGTACCGAACGCTTGTAATGTAGACAGTATTTTCCAATTATTGGCGATACCCATAATTTCCAAGCTGTCTCATTCTTGCAAATATTACCCGAAAGGGTCTTAAATTGGTATTTCGGTAGAAAACATTGTAGTCTACAGATACAAACACGATTTTTGCAAAACTGAGGTATTCAATTGCTGGTTTTGACACCACGATTTTTACAAAACTGAGGTATGCCCGGCGCACCCTTGAATGCCCGGCGCAAACGTAGCGAACGCTTGTTATGTAGACAGTATGTTCCAGTTATTGGCGATACCCCTACATTCCAAGCTGTCTCATTCTTGCCAATACTACCGAAAAGGTCATCAATTGGTATTTCGGTAGAAAACATTGTAGTCTACAGATACAAACACGATTTTTACAAAAACTGAGGTATTCAAGCTGGTTTTGACACCCTAGAATGCCGGGCCCAGACGTACCGAACGCTTATAATGTAGAACGTATGTTCCAATTATTGGCGATACGCCTACATTCCGAGCTGTCTCATTCTTGCAAATACTACCCAAAAGGGCCATAAATTGATTTTAAGGTAGAAAACATTGTAGTCTACAGATACAAATACGATTTTTACAAAAACTCAGGTATTCATGCTGGTTTTGACACCCTTGAATGCCCGGCGCAAACGTAGCAAACGCTTGTTATGTAGACAGTATGTTCCAATTATTAGCGATACCCCTACATTCCGATATGTCTACTTCTTGCAAATACTACCCGAAAGAGCCATAAATTGGTATTTCGGTAGAAAACATTGTAGTCTACAGATACAAATACGATTTTTACAAAAAATCAGTTATTCAAGCTGGTTTTGACACGCTCAAATCCCCTGGCAATACGTACCGAACACTTGTAATGTAGAAAGTATGTTCCAATTATTGGCGATACCCCTACATTCCGAGCTCTCTAATTCTTGCAAATACTACCCAAAAGGGCCATAAATTGATTTTAAGGTAGAAAACATTGTACTCTACAGATACAAATACGATTTTTACAAAAACTCAGGTATTCATGCTGGTTTTGACACCCTTGAATGCCCGGCGCAAACGTAGCAAACGCTTGTTATGTAGACAGTATGTTCCAATTATTGGCGATACCCCTACATTCCGATATGTCTACTTCTTGCAAATACTACCCGAAAGAGCCATAAATTGGTATTTCGGTAGAAAACATTGTAGTCTACAGATACAAACACGATTTTTACAAAAACTGAGGTATTCAAGCTGGTTTTGACACCCTCGAATGCCCGGCGCAAACGTACCGAACGCTTGTTATGTAGACAGTATTTTCCAATTATTGGCGATACCCCTACATTCCGAGCTCTCTCATTGTTGCAAATACTACCCGAAAGGATCATTAATTGGTATTTCGGTGGAAAACATTTTAGTCTACAGATACAAACACGATTTGTACAAAAACTCAGGTATTGAAGCTGGTTTTGACACCCTCGAATGCCCGGCGCAAACGTAGCGAACGCTTGTTATGTAGACAGTATGTTCCAGTTATTGGCGATACCCCTACATTCCAAGCTGTCTCATTCTTGCCAATACTACCGAAAAGGTCATCAATTGGTATTTCGGTAGAAAACATTGTAGTCTACAGATACAAACACGATTTTTACAAAAACTGAGGTATTAAAGCTGGTTTTGACACCCTCGAATACCCGTCGCACACGTACCGAACGCTTTTAATGTAGACAGTATTTTCCAATTATTGGCGATACCCCTAAATTCCGAGATGTCTGATTCTTGCAAATATTACCCGAAAGGGTCATAAATTGGTATTTCGGTAGAAAACATTGTAGTCTACAGATACAAACACGACGTGTACAAAAACTGAGGTATTCAAGCTGGTTTTGACACCCTCGAATACCCGTCGCAGACGTAGCGAACGCTTGTAATGTAGACAGTATTTTCCAATTATTGGCGATACCCCTACATTCCGAACTGTCTCATTCTTGCAAATATTACCCGAAAGGGTCTTAAATTGGTATTTCGGTAGAAAACATTGTAGTCTACCGATACAAACACGATTTGTACAAAAACTGAGGTATTCAAGCTGGTTTTGACACCCTTGAATGCCCGGCGCAAACGTAGCGAACGCTTGTTATGTAGACAGTATTTTCCAATTATTGGTGATACCCCTAAATTCCGAGCTGTCTCATTCTTGCCAATACTACCGAAAAGGTCATCAATTGGTATTTCGGTAGAAAACATTGTAGTCTACAGATTCAAACACGATTTTTACAAAAACTGAGGTATTCAAGCTGGTTTTGACACCCTCGAATGCCGGGCCCAGACGTACCGAACGCTTGTTATGTAGACAGTATTTTCCAATTATTGGCGATACCCCTGCATTCCGAGCTCTCTCATTGTTGCAAATACTACCCGAAAGGGTCATTAATTGGTATTTCGGTAGAAAACATTGTAGTCTACAGATACAAACACGATTTGTACAAAAACTCAGGTATTCAAGCTGGTTTTGACACACTCGAATGTCCGGCGGAAACGTAGCGAACGCATATTATGTAGACAGTATGTTCCAATTATTGGCGATACCCCTACATTCCGAGCTCTCTAATCCATGCAAATACTACCCGAAAGAGCCATAAATTGGTATTTCGGTAGAAAACATTGTAGTCTACAGACACAAACACGATTTCTACAAAAACTGAGGTATTGAAGCTGGTTTTGACACCCTCAAATACCCGTCGCAGACGTACCGAACGCTTTTAATGTAGAAAGTATTTTCCAATTATTGGCGATACCCCTAAATTCCGAGCTGTCTCATTCTTGCAAATATTACCCAAAAGGGTCATAAATTGGTATTTCGGTAGAAAACATTGTAGTCGACAGATACAAACACGACTTGTACAAAAACTGAGGTATTCAAGCTGGTTTTGACACCCTCGAATACCCGTCGCAGACGTACCGAACGCTTGTAATGTAGACAGTATTTTCCAATTATTGGCGATACCCCTAATTCCAAGCTGTCTCGAAATACCCGAAAGGGTCTTAAATACATTTCCAGAGCATTGTAGTCTACAGATACAAACACGATTTTTACAAACTGAGGTATTCAAGCTGGTTTTGACACCCTTGAATACCCGTCAAACGTAGCGAACGCTTGTTATGTAGACAGTATGTTCCAGATTGGCGATACCCCTACATTCCAAGTTGTCTCATTCTTGCCAATACACCGAAAAGGTCACAATTGGTATTTCGGTAGAAAACATTGAGATTTTTACAAAAACTGAGGTATTGAAGCTGGTTTTGACACCCTCGAATGCCGGGCCCAGACGTACCTGAACGCTTGTAATGTAGAGAGTATGTTCCAATTATTGGCGAAACCCCTACATTCCGAGTTGTCTAATTCTTGCAAATACTACCCGAAGAGTCATAAATCGGTATTTCGGTAGAAAACATTGTGGTCTACAGATACAAACACGATTTTTACAAAAACTGAGGTATTCAAGCTGGTTTTGACTCCCTTCTTGAATGCCGGGCGCAGACGTACCGAACGCTTGTAATGTAGAACGTATGTTCCAATTATTGGCGATACCCCTACATTCCGAGCTGTCTTATTCTTGCAAATACTACCCGAAAGAGTCATAAATTGGTATTTCGGTAGAAAACATTGTAGTCTACAGATACAAACACGATTTGTACAAAACTGAGGTATTCGCTGCTTTTGACACCTCGAATGCCGGGCCCAGACGTACCGAACGCTTATAATGTAGAACGTATGTTCCAATTATTGGCGATGCCCCTACATTCCGAGCTGTCTCATTCTTGCAAATACTACCGAAAGGGTCATAAATTGGTATTTCAGGTAGAAAAACATTGTAGTCTGCAGATACAAACACGATTTGTACAAAAACTGAGGTATTGAAGCTGGTTTTGACACCCTCGAATGCCCGGTGCTGAACGTACCGAACACTTGTTATGTTGACAGTATGTTCCACTTATTGTTGATACCCACTACATTCCAAGCTGTCTCCAGTGTTCTTACCAAAGGGCTCTCATTACTACCCGAAAGGGTCATTAATTGGTATTTCGGTAGAAAACATTGCAGTCTACAGATACAAACACGATTTTTACAAAAACTGGGGTATTCAAGCTGGTTTTGACACCCTCGAATGCCCGGCGCAAACGTACCGAACGCTTGTTATGTAGACAGTATTTTCCAATTATTGGCGATACCCCTACATTCCGAGCTGGCTCATCCTTGCAAATACTACCCGAAAGAGTCATAAATTGGTATTTCGGTCGAAAACATTGTAGTCTACAGATACAAACACGATTTGTACAAAAACTGAGGTATTGAAGCTGGTTTTGACACCCTCGAATGCCGGACCCAAACGTACCGAACGCTTGTAATGTAGACAGTATGTTCCAATTATTGGCGATACCCCTACATTCCGAGCTGTCTCATTCTTGCAAATATTACCGAAAGGGTCATTAATTGGTATTTCGGTAGAAAACATTGTAGTCTACAGATACAAACACGACTTGTACAAAACTGAGGTATTCAAGCTGGTTTTGACACCCTCGAATGCCCGGCGCAAACGTACCGAACGCTTGTAATGTAGACAGTATTTTCCAATTATTGGCGATACCCCTAAATTCCGAGCTGTCTGATTCTTGCAAATATTACCCGAAAGGGTCATAAATTGGTATTTCGGTAGAAAACATTGTAGTCTACAGATACAAACACGACTTGTACAAAACTGAGGTATTCAAGCTGGTTTTGACACCCTCGAATGCCCGTCGCAGACGTACCGAACGCTTGTAATGTAGACAGTATGTTCCAATTATTGGCGATACCCATACATTCCGAACTGTCTCATTCTTGCAAATATTACCCGAAAGGGTCTTAAATTGGTATTTCGGTAGAAAACATTGTAGTCTACCGATACAAACACGATTTGTACAAAACTGAGGTATTCAAGCTGGTTTTGACACCCTCGAATGCCCGGCGCAAACGTAGCGAACGCTTGTTATGTAGACAGTATTTTCCAATTATTGGTGATACCCCTAAATTCCGAGCTGTCTCATTCTTGCCAATACTACCGAAAGGTCATCAATTGGTATTTCGGTAGAAAACATTGTAGTCTACAGATTCAAACACGATTTTACAAAAACTGAGGTATTCAAGCTGGTTTTGACACCCCGAATGCCGGGCCCAGACGTACCGAACGCTTGTTATGTAGACAGTATTTTCCAATTATTGGCGATACCCCTGCATTCCGAGCTCTCTCATTGTTGCAAATACTACCCGAAAGGGTCATTAATTGGTATTTCGGTAGAAAACATTGTAGTCTACAGATACAAACACGATTTGTACAAAAACTCAGGTATTCAAGCTGGTTTTGACACACTCGAATGTCCGGCGCAAACGTAGCGAACGCATATTATGTAGACAGTATGTTCCAATTATTGGCGATACCCCTACATTCCGAGCTCTCTAATCCATGCAAATACTACCCGAAAGAGCCATAAATTGGTATTTCGGTAGAAAACATTGTAGTCTACAGACACAAACACGATTTCTACAAAAACTGAGGTATTGAAGCTGGTTTTGACACCCTCAAATACCCGTCGCAGACGTACCCGAACGCTTTAATGTAGAAAGTATTTTCCAATTATTGGCGATACCTCCTAAATTCCGAGCTGTCTCATTCTTGCAAATATTACCCAAAAGGGTCATAAATTGGTATTTCGGTAGAAAACATTGTAGTCGACAGATACAAACACGACTTGTACAAAAACTGAGGTATTCAAGCTGGTTTTGACACCCTCGAATACCCGTCGCAGACGTACCGAACGCTTGTAATGTAGACAGTATTTTCCAATTATTGGCGATACCCCTAATTTCCAAGCTGTCTCATTCTTGCAAATATTACCCGAAAGGGTCTTAAATTGGTATTTCGGTAGAAAACATTGTAGTCTACAGATACAAACACGATTTTTACAAAAACTGAGGTATTCAAGCTGGTTTTGACACCCTTGAATACCCGGCGCAAACGTAGCGAACGCTTGTTATGTAGACAGTATGTTCCAGTTATTGGCGATACCCCTACATTCCAAGCTGTCTCATTCTTGCCAATACTACCGAAAAGGTCATCAATTGGTATTTCGGTAGAAAACATTGTAGTCTACAGATACAAACACGACTTGTACAAAAAAACTGAGGTATTGAAGCTGGTTTGACACCCTCGAATGCCCGGCGCAAACGTACCTAACGCTTGTTATGTAGACAGTATGTTCCAATTATTGGCGATACCCCTAAATTCCGAGCTGTCTCATTCTTGCAAATATTACCGAAAGGGTCATTAATTGGTATTTCCTGGTAGAAAACATTGTAGTCTACAGATACAAACACGACGATTTTACAAAAACTGAGGTATTCAAGCTGGTTTTGACACCCTCGAATGCCGGGCGCAGACGTACCGAACGCTTTGTAATGTAGACAGTATTTTCCATTTATTGGCGATACCCCTACATTCCGAGCTCTCATTCTTCTTGCAAATACTACCCGAAAGGTCATTAATTGGTATTTCGGTAGAAAACATTGTAGTCTACAGATACAAACACGACTTTTTACAAAAACTGAGGTATTCAAGCTGGTTTTGACACCCTCGAATGCCGGGCCCAGACGTACCGAACGCTTGTAATGTAGAACGTATGTTCCAATTATTGGCGATGCCCCTACATTCCAACTCTCTTATTCTTGCAAATACTACCGAAAGGGTCATAAATTGGTATTTCGGTAGAAAACATTGTAGTCTACAGATACAAACACGATTTTTACAAAACTGAGGTATTGAAGCTGGTTTTGACACCTTCGAATGCCTCGGCGCGAATCGCGTAGCGAACGCTTTGTTATAGTGTAGACAGTATGTTCCAATTATTGGCGATACCCTAACTACATTCCGAGCTGTCTCATTCTTGCAAATATTACCTCGAAAGGGTCATTAATTGGTATTTCTGGTAGAAAACATTGCAGTCTACAGATACAAACACGATTTTACAAAACTGAGGTATTCAAGCTGGTTTGACACCCTCTGAATGCCCGGCGCAAACGTACCGAACGCTTGTTATGTAGACAGTATTTTCCAATTATTGGCGATACCCCTACATTCCGAGCTGTCTCATTCTTGCAAATATTACCCGAAGGGTCATTAATTGGTATTTCGGTAGAAAACATTGTAGTCTACAGATACAAACACGATTTGTACAAAAACTGAGGTATTCAAGCTGGTTTTGACGACCCTCGAATGCCGGACCCACACGTACCGAACGGCTTGTAATGCAGAGAGTATGTTTCTAACATTTGGCGAAACTGTCATTCTACATTCCGAGCTGTCTAATCCTTGCAAATATTACCCGAAAGGGTCATTAATTGGTATTTCGGTAGAAAACATTATGAGTCTACAGATACAAACACGATTTGTACAAAACTGAGGTATTCAAGCTGGTTTTGACACCCTCGAATGCCCGTCGCAGACGTACCGAACGCTTGTGTGGTAGACAGTATTTTCCAATTATTGGCGATACCCGTAAATTCCGAGCTGTCTCATTCTTGCAAATATCCTACCCGAAAGGGTCATTAATTGGTATTTCGGTAGAAAACATTGTAGTCTACAGATACAAACACGATTTTTACAAAACTGAGGTATTCAAGCTGGTTTGACACCCTCGAATGCCGGCGCAAACGTACCGAACGCATTGTAATGCAGACAAGTATGTTCCAATTATTGGCGATACCCCTACATTCCGAAGCTCTCTTTCTTGCAAATACTACCCGAAAGGGTCATTAATTGGTATTTCGGTAGAAAACATTGTAGTCTACAGATACAAACACGATTTTTACCAAAAACTGAGGTTATTCAAGCTGGTTTTGACACCCTCTAAGAATGCCGGGCGCAGAACGTACCGAACGCTTATTGTTATGTAGACGAGTATGTTCCAATTATTGGCGATACCCTACATTCCGAGCTGTCTTATTCTTGCAAATACTACCGAAAGGGTCATCAATTGGTATTTCGGTAGAAAACATTGTAGTCTACAGATACAAACACGGCTTGTACAAAACTGAGGTATTCAAGCTGGTTTTGACACCCTCGAATGCCGGGCGCAAACGTACCGAACGCTTGTAATGTAGACAGTATGTTCCAATTATTGGCGATACCCCTACATTCAAGCTGTCTCATTCTTGCAAATACTACCCGAAGGGTCATAAATTGGTGTTTTCGGTAGAAAACATTGTAGTCTACAGATACAAACACGATTTGTACAAAACTGAGGTATTCAAGCTGGTTTTGACACCCTCGAATGCCCGGACGCAAACGTACCGAACGCTTGTTATGTAGACAGTATGTTCCAATTATTGGTGATACCCTACATTCCAAGCTGTCTCATTCTTGCAAATACTACACCGAAAGGGTCATTAATTGGTATTTCGGTAGAAAACATTGTAGTCTACAGATACAAACACGATTTCTACAAAACTGAGGTGTTCAAGCTGGTTTGACACCCTCGAATTACCCTCGCATAACGTACCGAACGCTTGTTAATGTAGACAGTATTTTCCAATTATTGGCGATACCCTAAATTCCGAGCTGTCTCATTCTTGCAAATATTACCCGAAGGGTCATAGAATTGGTATTTCGGTGAAAACATTGTAGTCTACAGATACAAACACGACTTGTACAAAAACTGAGGTATTCAAAGCTGGTTTTGACACCCTCGAATGCCGGGACCCAGACGTACCGAACGCTTGTAATGTAGACAGTATGTTTCCAATTATTGGCGATACCCATACACAATCCAAGCTGTCTAATTCTTGCAAATACTACCGAAAGGGTCATAAATTGGTATTTCGGTAGAAAACATTGTAGTCTACCGATACAAACACGACTTTTACAAAACTGAGGGTATTCAAGCTGGTTTGACACCCTCGAATGCCGGGCCCAGACGTACCGAACGGCTTGTAATGTAGAACAGTATGTTCCAATTATTGGCGATACCGTACATTCCAAGCTGTCTTATTCTTGCAAATACTACCCGAAAGGCCATTAATTGGTATTTCGGTAGAAACATTGTAGTCTACAGATACAAACACGATTTTTACAAAAACTGGGGTATTCAAGCTGGTTTTGACACCCTCTCGAATGCCGGGTAGCATACGTACCGAACGCTTATAATGTAGACGGTATGTTCCAATTATTGGCGATACCCTACATTCCGAGCTGTCTCATTCTTGCAAATACTACCCGAAAGAGTCATAAATTGGTATTTCGGTAGAAAACATTGTAGTCTACAGATACAAACACGATTTTTACAAAACTGAGGTATTCAAGCTGGTTTGACACCCTCGAATACCGTCGCAGATGTACCGGAACGCTTGTTATGTAGACAGTATTTTTCCAATTATTGGCGATACCCTAAATTCCGAGCTGATTCTTGCAAATGCTACCGAAAGAGGGTCATAACGGGTATTCCACCGTTTGTTCCAAAACTACAATTATTCAAGCTGGTTTGTCTGGCGAACGCATTCTTTAGCGTGCAAAAACGGTGTAGTATTGCAGAAAGGAGTCATTCCAATTGTCTCGTTCTTGCAAATACTAGAAAGGTCATCAATTGGTATTTCGGTAGAAGAAACATTGAGTCTACAGATACAAACACGACTTGTACAAAAAACTGAGGTTATTCAAGCTGGTTTGACACCCTCGAATGCCGGGCACCTAGACGTACCGAACGCTTATAATGTAGAACGTATGTTCCAATTATTGGCGATACCCTACATTCCGAGCTGTCTCATTCTTGCAAATACTACCCGAAAAGGTCATAAATTGGTATTTCGGTAGAAAACATTGTAGTCTACAGATACAAACACGATTTTTACAAAAACTGAGGTATTGAAGCTGGTTTTGACACCCTCGAATGCCCGGCAAACGTACCGAACGCTTGTTATGTAGACAGTATGTTCCAATTATTGGTGATACCACTACATTCCAAGCTGTCTCGTTCTTCCAAATATTACTCGAAGGGGTCATTAATTGGTATTTCTGTAGAAAACACTGCAGTCTACAGATACAAACACGATTTCTACAAAACTGGGGTATTCAAGCTGGTTTGACACCCTCGAATGCCCGGCATAAACATTACCGAAACGCTTGTTATGTAGACAGTATTTTCCAATTATTGGCGATACCCTAAATTCCGAGCTGGCTCAATCTTGCAAATATTACCGAAGGGTCATAAATTGGTATTTCGGTGAAAACATTGTAGTCTACCGATACAAACACGACTTGTACAAAACTGAGGTATTCAAGCTGGTTTGACACCCTCGAATGCCGGACCCACACGTTACCGAACGCTTGTAATGCAGAAAGTATGTTCCAATTATTGGCGAAACCGTACATTCCGAACTCTCTAATTCTTGCAAATACTACCCGAAAGGGTCATTAATTGGTATTTCGGTAGAAAACATTGTAGTCTACAGATTCAAACACGATTTTTACAAAAACTGAGGTATTCAAGCTGCTTTTGACTCCTTCGAATGCCGGGCCCAGACGTACCGAACGCTTATAATGTAGAACGTATGTTCCAATTATTGGCGATACACCTACATTCCGAGCTGTCTTATTCTTGCAAATACTACCCGAAAGAGCCATAAATTGGTATTTCGGTAGAAAACATTGTAGTCTACAGATACAAACACGATTTGTACAAAAACTCAGGTATTGAAGCTGGTTTTTGACACCCTCGAATGCCCGGCGCGAACGTAGCGAACGCTTGTTATGTAGACAGTATGTTCCAATTATTGGCGATACCACTACATTCCAAGCTGTCTCGTTCTTCCAAATATTACTCGAAAGGGTCATTAATTGCTATTTCGGTAGAAAACACTGCAGTCTACAGATACAAACACAAATTGTACAAAAACTGAGGTCTTGAAGCTGGTTTTGACACCCTCGAATGCCGGACCCACACGTACCGAACGCTTGTAATGCAGAGAGTATGTTCTAATTATTGGTGAAACCCGTATATTCCGAGTTGTCTAATCCTTGCAAATATTACCCCAAAGGGTCATTAATTGGTATTTCGGTAGAAAACATTGCAGTCTGCAGATAAAACACGATTTTTACAAAACTGAGGTATTCAAGCTGCTTTGACATCCTCGAATGCCCGGCGCAAACGTACCGAACCCATATTATGTGGAAAGTATGTTCCAATTATTGGCGATACCCCTACATTCCGAGATCTCTAATTCATGCAAATACTACCCGAAAGAGCCATCAATTGGTATTTCGGTAGAAAACATTGTAGTCTACAGATACAAACACGATTTTTACAAAAACTGAGGTATTCAAGCTGGTTTTTGACACCCTCGAATGCCCGGCGCAAACGTAGAGAACGCTTGTTATGTAGACCGTATGTTCCAATTATTGGCGATACCCCTACATTCCAAGCTGTCTCATTCTTGCAAATACTACCGAAAGGGTCATAAATTGGGTATTTCGGTAGAAAACATTGTAGTCTACAGATACAAACACGATTTGTACAAAAACTCAGGTATTCAAGCTGGTTTTTGACACCCTCGAATGCCCGGCGCAAACGTAGAGAACGCTTGTTATGTAGACAGTATGTTCCAATTATTGGCGATACCCCTACATTCCAAGCTGTCTCTGTTCTTGCAAATACTGCCGAAAAGGTCATCAATTGGTATTTCGGTAGAAAACATTGTAGTCTACAGATACAAACACGACTTGTACAAAACTGAGGTATTCAAGCTGGTTTTGACACCCTCGAATGCCGGGCCCAGACGTACCGAACGCTTATAATGTAGAACGTATGTTCCAATTATTGGCGATACCCATACAATCAAGCTGTCTCATTCTTGCAAATACTACCGAAAGGGTCTTAAATTGGTGTTTCAGTAGAAAACATTGTAGTCTGCAGATACAAACACGATTTTACAAAACTGAGGGTATTGAAGCTGGTTTTGACACCCTCGAATGCCCGGCGCGAACGTAGCGAACGCTTGTTATGTAGACAGTATGTTCCAATTATTGGTGATACCACTACATTCCAAGCTGTCTCGTTCTTCCAAATATTACTCGAAAGGGTCATTAATTGGTATTTCTGTAGAAAACACTGCAGTCTACAGATACAAACACGATTTCTACAAAACTGAGGTATTCAAGCTGGTTTTGACACCCTTGAATGCCCGGCGCAAACGTACCTAACGCTTGTTATGTAGACAGTATTTTCCAATTATTGGCGATACCCCTAAATTCCGAGCTGGCTCATTCTTGCAAATATTACCCGAAAGGGTCATAAATTGGTATTTCGGTAGAAAACATTGTAGTCTACCGATACAAACACGACTTGTACAAAAACTGAGGTATTCAAGCTGGTTTTGACACCCTCGAATGCCGGACCCACACGTACCGAACGCTTGTAATGCAGAGAGTATGTTCTAATTATTGGCGAAACCCCTACATTCCGAGCTATCTAATCCTTGCAAATATTACCCGAAAGGGTCATTAATTGGTATTTCGGTAGAAAACATTGTAGTCTACAGATACAAACACGACTTGTACAAAAACTGAGGTATTCAAGCTGGTTTTGACACCCTCGAATACCCGTCGCAGACGTACCGAACGCTTGTAATGTAGACAGTATTTTCCAATTATTGGCGATACCCCTAAATTCCGAGCTGTCTCATTCTTGCAAATACTACCCGAAAGGGTCATTAACTGGTATTTCGGTAGAAAACATTGTGGTCTACAGATACAAACACGATTTTTAGAAAAACTGAGGTATTCAAGCTGGTTTTGACACCCTCGAATGCCGGGCCCAGACGTACCGAACGCTTGTAATGCAGAAAGTATGTTCCAATTATTGGCGAAACCGTACATTCCGAACTCTCTAATTCTTGCAAATACTACCCGAAAGGGTCATTAATTGGTATTTCGGTAGAAAACATTGTAGTCTACAGATTCAAACACGATTTTTACAAAAACTGAGGTATTCAAGCTGCTTTTGACTCCTTCGAATGCCGGGCCCAGACGTACCGAACGCTTATAATGTAGAACGTATGTTCCAATTATTGGCGATACACCTACATTCCGAGCTGTCTTATTCTTGCAAATACTACCCGAAAGAGCCATAAATTGGTATTTCGGTAGAAAACATTGTAGTCTACAGATACAAACACGATTTTTACAAAAACTGAGGTATTCAAGCTGGTTTTTGACACCCTCGAATGCCCGGCGCAAACGTAGAGAACGCTTGTTATGTAGACCGTATGTTCCAATTATTGGCGATACCCCTACATTCCAAGCTGTCTCATTCTTGCAAATACTACCGAAAGGGTCATAAATTGGGTATTTCGGTAGAAAACATTGTAGTCTACAGATACAAACACGATTTCTACAAAACTCAGGTATTCAAGCTGGTTTTGACACCCTCGAATGCCCGGCGCAAACGTAGAGAACGCTTGTTATGTAGACAGTATGTTCCAATTATTGGCGATACCCTACATTCCAAGCTGTCTCGTTCTTGCAAATACTGCCGAAAAGGTCATCAATTGGTATTTCGGTAGAAAACATTGTAGTCTACAGATACAAACACGACTTGTACAAAAACTGAGGTATTCAAGCTGGTTTTGACACCCTCGAATGCCGGGCCCAGACGTACCGAACGCTTGTAATGTAGAACGTATGTTCCAATTATTGGCGATACCCATACAATCCAAGCTGTCTCATTCTTGCAAATACTACCGAAAGGGTCTTAAATTGGTGTTTCAGTAGAAAACATTGTAGTCTGCAGATACAAACACGATTTTTACAAAAACTGAGGTATTGAAGCTGGTTTTGACACCCTCGAATGCCCGGCGCAAACGTACCGAACGCTTGTTATGTAGACAGTATGTTCCAATTATTGGTGATACCACTACATTCCAAGCTGTCTCGTTCTTCCAAATATTACTCGAAAGGGTCATTAATTGGTATTTCTGTAGAAAACACTGCAGTCTACAGATACAAACACGATTTCTACAAAAACTGAGGTATTCAAGCTGGTTTTGACACCCTTGAATGCCCGGCGCAAACGTACCTAACGCTTGTTATGTAGACAGTATTTTCCAATTATTGGCGATACCCCTAAATTCCGAGCTGGCTCATTCTTGCAAATATTACCCGAAAGGGTCATAAATTGGTATTTCGGTAGAAAACATTGTAGTCTACCGATACAAACACGACTTGTACAAAAACTGAGGTATTCAAGCTGGTTTTGACACCCTCGAATGCCGGACCCACACGTACCGAACGCTTGTAATGCAGAGAGTATGTTCTAATTATTGGCGAAACCCCTACATTCCGAGCTATCTAATCCTTGCAAATATTACCCGAAAGGGTCATTAATTGGTATTTCGGTAGAAAACATTTTAGTCTACAGATACAAACACGACTTGTACAAAAACTGAGGTATTCCAGCTGGTTTTGACATCCTCAAATACCCGTCGTAGACGTACCGAACGCTTGTAATGTAGACAGTATTTTCCAATTATTGGCGATACCCCTAAATTCCGAGCTGTCTCATTCTTGCAAATACTACCCGAAAGGGTCATTAATTGGTATTTCGGTAGAAAACATTGTAGTCTACAGATACAAACACGATTTTTAGAAAAACTGAGGTATTCAAGCTGCTTTTGACACCCTCGAATGCCGGGCCCAGACGTACCGAACGCTTGTAATGCAGAAAGTACGTTCCAATTATTGGCGAAACCGTACATTCCGAACTCTCTAATTCTTGCAAATACTACCCGAAAGGGTCATTAATTGGTATTTCGGTAGAAAACATTGTAGTCTACAGATTCAAACACGATTTTTACAAAAACTGAGGTATTCAAGCTGCTTTTGACTCCTTCGAATGCCGGGCCCAGACGTACCGAACGCTTATAATGTAGAACGTATGTTCAAATTATTGGCGATACACCTACATTCCGAGCTGTCTTATTCTTGCAAATACTACCCGAAAGAGCCATAAATTGGTATTTCGGTAGAAAACATTGTAGTCTACAGATACAAACACGATTTTTACAAAAACTCAGGTATTGAAGCTGGTTTTGACACCCTCGAATGCCCGGCGCAAACGTACCGAACGCTTGTTATGTAGACAGTATTTTCCAATTATTGGCGATACCCCTAAATTCCGAGTTGTCTCATTCTTGCAAATATTACCCGAAAGGGTCATAAATTGGTATTTCGGTAGAAAACATTGTAGTCTACAGATACAAACACGATTTGTACAAAAACTGAGGTATTCAAGCTGGTTTTGACACCCTCGAATGCCGGACCCACAAGTACCGAACGCTTGTAATGCAGAGAGTATGTTCTAATTATTGGTGAAACCCATACATTCCGAGTTGTCTAATCCTTGCAAATATTACCCGAAAGGGTCATTAATTGGTATTTCGGTAGAAAACATTGTAGTCTACAGATACAAACACGATTTTTAGAAAAACTGAGGTATTCAAGCTGGTTTTGACACCCTCGAATACCTGTCGCATACGTAGCGAACGCTTGTAATGTAGACAGTATTTTCCAATTATTGGCGATACCCCTAAATTCCGATTTGTCTCATTCTTGCAAATATTACCCGAAAGGGTCATAAATTGGTTTTTCGGTAGAAAACATTGTAGTCTACAGATACAAACACGACTTGTACAAAAACTGAGGTATTCAAGCTGGTTTTGACACCCTCGAATACCCGTCGCAGACGTACCGAACGCTTGTAATGTAGACAGTATGTTCCAATTATTGGCGATACCACTAAATTCCGAGCTGTCTCATTCTTGCAAATACTACCGAAAAGCTCATCAATTGGTATTTCGGTAGAAAACATTGTAGTCTACAGATACAAACACGATTTTTAGAAAAACTGAGGTATTCAAGCTGCTTTTGACACACTCGAATGCCGGGCCCAGACGTACCGAACGCTTGTAATGCAGAAAGTATGTTCCAATTATTGGCGAAACCGTACATTCCGAACTCTCTGATTCTTGCAAATACTACCTGAAAGGGTCATTAATTGGTATTTCGGTAGAAAACATTTTAGTCTACAGATTCAAACACGATTTTTAGAAAAACTGAGGTATTGAAGCTGGTTTTGACACCCTCGAATACCTGTCGCATACGTAGCGAACGCTTGTAATGTAGACAGTATTTTCCAATTATTGGCGATACCCCTAAATTCCGATTTGTCTCATTCTTGCAAATATTACCCGAAAGGGTCATAAATTGGTTTTTCGGTAGAAAACATTGTAGTCTACAGATACAAACACGACTTGTACAAAAACTGAGGTATTCAAGCTGGTTTTGACACCCTCGAATACCCGTCGCAGACGTACCGAACGCTTGTAATGTAGACAGTATGTTCCAATTATTGGCGATACCACTAAATTCCGAGCTGTCTCATTCTTGCAAATACTACCGAAAAGCTCATCAATTGGTATTTCGGTAGAAAACATTGTAGTCTACAGATACAAACACGATTTTTAGAAAAACTGAGGTATTCAAGCTGCTTTTGACACACTCGAATGCCGGGCCCAGACGTACCGAACGCTTGTAATGCAGAAAGTATGTTCCAATTATTGGCGAAACCGTACATTCCGAACTCTCTGATTCTTGCAAATACTACCCGAAAGGGTCATTAATTGGTATTTCGGTAGAAAACATTTTAGTCTACAGATTCAAACACGATTTTTAGAAAAACTGAGGTATTGAAGCTGGTTTTGACACCCTCGAATGCCGGGCCCAGACGTACCGAACGCTTATAATGTAGAACGTATGTTCCAATTATTGGCGATACGCCTACATTCCGAACTGTCTTATTCTTGCAAATACTACCCGAAAGAGCCATAAATTGGTATTTCGGTAGAAAACATTGTAGTCTACAGATACAAACATGATTTGTACAAAAACTCAGGTATTGAAGCTGGTTTTGACACCCTCGAATGCCCTGCGCAAACGTACCGAACGCTTGTTATGTAGACAGTATTTTTCAATTATTGGCGATACCCCTAAATTCCGAGCTGTCTCATTCTTGCAAATATTACCCGAAAGTGTCATAAATTGGTATTTCGGTAGAAAACATTGTAGTCTACAGATACAAACACGATGTTTACAAAAACTGAGGTATTCAAGCTGGTTTTGACACCCTTGAATGCCCGGCGCAAACGTAGCGAACGCTTGTTATGTAGACAGTATGTTCCAATTATTGGCGATACCCCTACATTCCAAGCTGTCTCATTCTTGCAAATACTACCGAAAAGGTCATCAATTGGTATTTCGGTAGAAAACATTGTGGTCTACAGATACAAACACGATTTTTAGAAAAACTGAGGTATTCAAGCTGGTTTTGACACCCTCGAATGCCGGGCCCAGACGTACCGAATGCTTGTAATCCAGAAAGTACGTTCCAATTATTGGCGAAACCGTACAATCCGAGCTCTCTAATTCTTGCAAATATTACCCAAAAGGGTCATTAATTGGTATTTCGGTAGAAAACATTGTAGTCTACAGATTCAAACACGATTTTTACAAAAACTGAGGTATTGAAGCTGGTTTTGACACCCTCGAATGCCGGGCCCAGACGTACCGAACGCTTATAATGTAGAACGTATGTTCCAATTATTGGCGATATGCCTACATTCCGAGTTGTCTTATTCTTGCAAATACTACCCGAAAGAGCCATAAATTGGTATTTCGGTAGAAAACATTGTAGTCTACAGATACAAACACGATTTGTACAAAAACTGAGGTATTCAAGCTGGTTTTGACACCCTCGAATGCCCGGCGCAAACGTAACGAACGCTTGTTATGTAGACAGTATTTTCCAATTATTGACGATACCCCTACATTCCGAGCTCTCTCAGTCTTGCCAATACTACCCGAAAGGGTCATTAATTGGTATTTCGGTAGATAACATTTTAGTCTACAGATACAAACACGATTTGTACAAAAACTCAGGTATTGAAGCTGGTTTTGACACCCTCGAATGCCCGGCGCGAACGTAGCGAACGCTTGTTATGTAGACAGTATGTTCCAATTATTGGCGATACCACTACATTCCAAGCTGTCTCCTTCTTCCAAATATTACTCGAAAGGGTCATTAATTGCTATTTCGGTAGAAAACACTGCAGTCTACAGATACAAACACAACTTGTACAAAAACTGAGGTCTTGAAGCTGGTTTTGACACCCTCGAATGCCGGACCCACACGTACCGAACGCTTGTAATGCAGAGAGTATGTTCTAATTATTGGTGAAACCCGTATATTCCGAGTTGTCTAATCCTCGCAAATATTACCCCAAAGGGTCATTAATTGGTATTTCGGTAGAAAACATTGCAGTCTGCAGATAAAACACGATTTTTACAAAAACTCAGGTATTCAAGCTGCTTTTGACATCCTCGAATGCCCGGCGCAAACGTACCGAACCCATATTATGTGGAAAGTATGTTCCAATTATTGGCGATACCCCTACATTCCGAGCTCTCTAATTCATGCAAATACTACCCGAAAGAGCCATCAATTGGTATTTCGGTAGAAAACATTGTAGTCTACAGATACAAACACGATTTTTAGAAAAACTGAGGTATTCAAGCTGCTTTTGACACCCTCGAATGCCGGGCCCAGACGTACCGAACGCTTGTAATGCAGAAAGTATGTTCCAATTATTGGCGAAACCGTACATTCCGAACTCTCTGATTCTTGCAAATACTACCCGAAAGGGTCATTAATTGGTATTTCGGTAGAAAACATTTTAGTCTACAGATTCAAACACGATTTTTACAAAAACTGAGGTATTGAAGCTGGTTTTGACACCCTCGAATGCCGGGCCCAGACGTACCGAACGCTTATAATGTAGAACGTATGTTCCAATTATTGGCGATACGCCTACATTCCGAACTGTCTTATTCTTGCAAATACTACCCGAAAGAGCCATAAATTGGTATTTCGGTAGAAAACATTGTAGTCTACAGATACAAACACAATTTGTACAAAAACTCAGGTATTGAAGCTGGTTTTGACACCCTCGAATGCCCTGCGCAAACGTACCGAACGCTTGTTATGTAGACAGTATTTTCCAATTATTGGCGATACCCCTAAATTCCGAGCTGTCTCATTCTTGCAAATATTACCCCAAAGGGTCATAAATTGGTATTTCGGTAGAAAACATTGTAGTCTACAGATACAAACACGATGTTTACAAAAACTGAGGTATTCAAGCTGGTTTTGACACCCTTGAATGCCCGGCGCAAACGTAGCGAACGCTTGTTATGTAGACAGTATGTTCCAATTATTGGCGATACCCCTACATTCCAAGCTGTCTCATTCTTGCAAATACTACCGAAAAGGTCATCAATTGGTATTTCGGTAGAAAACATTGTGGTCTACAGATACAAACACGATTTTTAGAAAAACTGAGGTATTCAAGCTGGTTTTGACACCCTCGAATGCCGGGCCCAGACGTACCGAACGCTTGTAATCCAGAAAGTACGTTCCAATTATTGGCGAAACCGTACAATCCGAGCTCTCTGATTCTTGCAAATATTACCCAAAAGGGTCATTAATTGGTATTTCGGTAGAAAACATTGTAGTCTACAGATTCAATTACGATTTTTAGAAAAACTGAGGTATTCAAGCTGGTTTTGACACCCTCGAATGCCGGGCCCAGACGTACCGAACGCTTATAATGTAGAACGTATGTTCCAATTATTGGCGATATGCCTACATTCCGAGTTGTCTTATTCTTGCAAATACTACCCGAAAGAGCCATAAATTGGTATTTCGGTAGAAAACATTGTAGTCTACAGATACAAACACGATTTGTACAAAAACTGAGGCATTCAAGGTGGTTTTGACACCCTCGAATGTCCGGCGCAAACGTACCGAACGCTTGTTATGTAGACAGTATGTTCTAATTATTGGCGAAAACTGTACATTTCGAGTTGTCTAATCCTTGCAAATATTACCCGAAAGGGTCATTAATTGGTATTTCGGTAGAAAACATTGCAGTCTACACATACAAACACGATTTTTAGAAAAACTGAGTTATTCAAGCTGGTTTTGACACCCTTGAATGCCCGGCGCAAACGTAGCGAACACTTGTTATGTAGACAGTATGTTCCAATTATTGGCGATACCCCTACATTCCGAGCTCTCTCATTCTTGCAAATACTACCCGAAAGAGCCATCAATTGGTATTTCGGTAGAAAACATTGTAGTCTACAGATACAAACATGATTTTTAAAAAAACGGAGATATTCAAGCTAAATTTGACACCCTCGAATGCCGGCCCAGACGTACCGAACGCTTGTTACATAGACAGTATGTTCCAATTATTGGCGATACCCATACAATCCAAGCTGTCTTATTCTTACAAATGCTACCGAAAGGGTCATAAATTGGTATTTCGGTAGAAAGCATTGTAGTCTACAGATACAAACACGATTTTTAGAAAAACTGAGGTATTCAAGCTGGTTTTGACACCCTCGAATGCCGGGCCCAGACGTACCGAATGCTTGTAATCCAGAAAGTACGTTCCAATTATTGGCGAAACCGTACAATCCGAGCTCTCTAATTCTTGCAAATATTACCCAAAAGGGTCATTAATTGGTATTTCGGTAGAAAACATTGTAGTCTACAGATTCAAACACGATTTTTACAAAAACTGAGGTATTGAAGCTGGTTTTGACACCCTCGAATGCCGGGCCCAGACGTACCGAACGCTTGTTACATAGACAGTATGTTCCAATTATTGGCGATACCCATACAATCCAAGCTGTCTTATTCTTACAAATGCTACCGAAAGGGTCATAAATTGGTATTTCGGTAGAAAGCATTGTAGTCTACAGATACAAACACGATTTGTAGAAAAACTGAGGTATTCAAGCTGGTTTTGACACCCTCGAATGCCGGGCCCACACGTACCGAACGCTTGTAATGCAGAGAGTATGTTCTAATTATTGGCGAAACCCGTACATTCCGAGTTGTCTAATCCTTGCAAATATTACCCGAAAGGGTCATTAATTGGTATTTCGGTAGAAAATATTGCAGTCTACACATACAAACACGATTTTTACAAAAACTGAGGTATTCAAGCTGGTTTTGACACCCTTGAATGCCCGGCGAAAACGTACCGAACCCATATTATGTGGAAAGTATGTTCCAATTATTGGCGATACCCCTACATTCCGAGCTCTCTAAGTGTTGCAAATACTACCCGAAAGAGCAATCAATTGGTATTTCGGTAGAAAACATTTTAGTCTACAAATACAAACACGATTTGTACAAAAACTCGAATGCCCGGCGCAAACGCAGCGAACGCATGGTATGTAGACAGTATGTTCCAATTATTGGCGATACCCATACAATCCAAGCTGTCTCATTCTTGCAAATACTACCGAAAGGGTCATGAATTGGTATTTCGGTAGAAAACATTGTAGTCTACAGATACAAACACAATTTGTACAAAAACTGAGGTATTCAAGCTGGTTTTGACACCCTCGAATGCCCGGCGCAAACGTAGCGAACGCTTGTTATGTAGACAGTATGTCCCAATTATTGGCGATACCCTACATTCCGAGCTCTCTAATTCTTGCAAATACTACCCGAAAGAGCAATCAATTGGTATTTCGGTAGAAAACATTTTAGTCTCCAAATACAAACACGATTTGTACAAAACTCATGTATTCAAACTGGTTTGACACCCTCGAATGCCCGGCGCAAACGCAGCGAACGCATGTTATGTAGACAGTATGTTCCAATTATTGGCGATACCCATACAATCCAAGCTGTCTCATTCTTGCAAATACTACCGAAAGGGTCATAAATTGGTATTTCGGTAGAAAACATTGCAGTCTACAGATACAAACACGATTTGTACAAAAACTCAGGCATTCCAGCTGGTTTTGACACCCTCGAATGCCCGGCGCAAACGTAACAACGCTTGTTATGTAGACAGTATTTTCCAATTATTGGCGAAACCCCTAAATTCCGAGCTCTCTAATTCTTGCAAATATTACCCGAAAGGGTCATAAATTGGGTATTTCGGTAGAAAACATTGTAGTCTACAGATACAAACATGATTTCTACAAAAACTGAGGTATTCAAGCTGGTTTTGACACCCTCGAATGCCCGGCGCAAACGTAGCGAACGCTTGTTATGTAGACAGTATGTTCCAATTATTGGCGATACCCCTACATTCCGAGCTCTCTAATTCTTGCAAATACTACCCGAAAGAGCCATCAATTGGTATTTCGGTAGAAAACATTGTATTCTACAGATACAAACATGATTTTTACAAAAACGGAGATATTCAAGCTAAATTTGACACCCTCGAATGCCGGCCCAGACGTACCGAACGCTTGTTACATAGACAGTATGTTCCAATTATTGGCGATACCCATACAATCCAAGCTGTCTTATTCTTACAAATACTACCGAAAGGGTCATAAATTGGTATTTCGGTAGAAAGCATTGTAGTCTACAGATACAAACACGATTTGTAGAAAAACTGAGGTATTCAAGCTGGTTTTGACACCCTCGAATGCCGGGCCCACACGTACCGAACGCTTGTAATGCAGAGAGTATGTTCTAATTATTGGCGAAACCCGTACATTCCGAGTTGTCTAATCCTTGCAAATATTACCCGAAAGGGTCATTAATTGGTATTTCGGTAGAAAATATTGCAGTCTACAGATACAAACACGATTTTACAAAACTGGAGGTATTCAAGCTGGTTTGACACCCTTGAATGCCCGGCGAAAACGTACCGAACCCATATTATGTGGAAAGTATGTTCCAATTATTGGCGATACCCCTACATTCCGAGCTCTCTAATTCTTGCAAATACTACCCGAAAGAGCAATCAATTGGTATTTCGGTAGAAAACATTTTAGTTTACAAATACAAACACGATTTGTACAAAAACTCAGGTATTCAAGCTGGTTTTGACACCCTCGAATGCCCGGCGCAAACGCAGCGAACGCATGTTATGTAGACAGTATGTTCCAATTATTGGCGAAACCCATACAATCCAAGCTGTCTCATTCTTGCAAATACTACCGAAAGGGTCATAAATTGGTATTTCGGTAGAAAACATTGCAGTCTACAGATACAAACATGATTTTTACAAAAACGGAGATATTCAAGCTAAATTTGACACCCTCGAATGCCGGCCCAGACGTACCGAACGCTTGTTACATAGACAGTATGTTCCAATTATTGGCGATACCCATACAATCCAAGCTGTCTTATTCTTACAAATACTACCGAAAGGGTCATAAATTGGTATTTCGGTAGAAAGCATTGTAGTCTACAGATACAAACACGATTTGTAGAAAAACTGAGGTATTCAAGCTGGTTTTGACACCCTCGAATGCCGGGCCCACACGTACCGAACGCTTGTAATGCAGAGAGTATGTTCTAATTATTGGCGAAACCCGTACATTCCGAGTTGTCTAATCCTTGCAAATATTACCCGAAAGGGTCATTAATTGGTATTTCGGTAGAAAATATTGCAGTCTACACATACAAACACGATTTTTACAAAAACTGAGGTATTCAAGCTGGTTTTGACACCCTTGAATGCCCGGCGAAAACGTACCGAACCCATATTATGTGGAAAGTATGTTCCAATTATTGGCGATACCCCTACATTCCGAGCTCTCTAAGTCTTGCAAATACTACCCGAAAGGGTCATTAATTGGTATTTCGGTAGAAAACATTTTAGTCTACAAATACAAACACGATTTGTACAAAAACTCAGGTATTCAAGCTGGTTTTGACACCCTCGAATGCCCGGCGCAAACGCAGCGAACGCATGTTATGTAGACAGTATGTTCCAATTATTGGCGATACCCATACAATCCAAGCTGTCTCATTCTTGCAAATACTACCGAAAGGGTCATAAATTGGTATTTCGGTAGAAAACATTGTAGTCTACAGATACAAACACGATTTGTACAAAAACTGAGGCATTCAAGCTGGTTTTGACACCCTCGAATGCCCGGCGCAAACGCAGCGAACGCATGGTATGTAGACAGTATGTTCCAATTATTGGCGATACCCATACAATCCAAGCTGTCTCATTCTTGCAAATACTACCGAAAGGGTCATTAATTGGTATTTCGGTAGAAAACATTGTAGTCTACAGATACAAACACAATTTGTACAAAAACTGAGGTATTCAAGCTGGTTTTGACACCCTCGAATGCCCGGCGCAAACGTAGCGAACGCTTGTTATGTAGACAGTATGTCCCAATTATTGGCGATACCCCTACATTCCGAGCTCTCTAATTCTTGCAAATACTACCCGAAAGAGCAATCAATTGGTATTTCGGTAGAAAACATTTTAGTCTCCAAATACAAACACGATTTGTACAAAAACTCATGTATTCAAGCTGGTTTTGACACCCTCGAATGCCCGGCGCAAACGCAGCGAACGCATGTTATGTAGACAGTATGTTCCAATTATTGGCGATACCCATACAATCCAAGCTGTCTCATTCTTGCAAATACTACCGAAAGGGTCATAAATTGGTATTTCGGTAGAAAACATTGCAGTCTACAGATACAAACACGATTTGTACAAAAACTCAGGCATTCCAGCTGGTTTTGACACCCTCGAATGCCCGGCGCAAACGTAACAACGCTTGTTATGTAGACAGTATTTTCCAATTATTGGCGAAACCCCTAAATTCCGAGCTCTCTAATTCTTGCAAATATTACCCGAAAGGGTCATAAATTGGGTATTTCGGTAGAAAACATTGTAGTCTACAGATACAAACACGATTTTTACAAAAACTGAGGTATTCAAGCTGGTTTTGACACCCTCGAATGCCCGGCGCAAACGTAGCGAACGCTTGTTATGTAGACAGTATGTTCCAATTATTGGCGATACCCCTACATTCCGAGCTCTCTAATTCTTGCAAATACTACCCGAAAGAGCCATCAATTAGTATTTCGGTAGAAAACATTTTAGTCTACAGATACAAACACGATTTGTACAAAAACGGAGCTATTCAAGCTAGATATGACACCCTCGAATGCCCGGCGCAAACGTACCTGACGCTTGTTATGTAGACAGTATTTTCCAATTATTGGCGATACCCGTAAATTCCGAGCTCTCTAATTCTTGCAAATATTACCCGAAAGGGTCATAAATTGGTATTTCGGTAGAAAACATTTTAGTCTACAAACACAAACACGATTTGTACAAAAACTCATGTATTCAAGCTGGTTTTGACACCCTCGAATGCCCGGCGCAAACGCAGCGAACGCATGTTATGTAGACAGTATGTTCCAATTATTGGCGATACCCATACAATCCAAGCTGTCTCATTCTTGCAAATACTACCGAAAGGGTCATAAATTGGTATTTCGGTAGAAAACATTGCAGTCTACAGATACAAACACGATTTGTACAAAAACTCAGGCATTCCAGCTGGTTTTGACACCCTCGAATGCCCGGCGCAAAGGCAGCGAAAGCATGGTATGTAGACAGTATGTTCCAATTATTGGCGATACCCATACAATCCAAACTGTCTCATTCTTGCAAATATACTCTGCAAAAAAAGAAACGCACAGGTGATAATGAAATTTAAAATTAACTTTATTTTATTTCTATGCAAACAAAACCCGGTTACTTTAACCAAACATAATGTATACTTGTTCATATCCATTAAGTATCGCTCAAACACACCATTTCATGAAATATTGTTGTTTGATGATGGTTTTTGAAAATATCATGAAATGTTCACGTGTAAATGACACTTCGAACGATATGCACGTGAAAGTTGCTTCACATATGCACCAGTGTGTAGGGTATATGAGGAAGGCAGTTTAACGTGTTCAATTCACTTTCAACGCCAGTTTACTGACGAATTCAACATGCCACGACTTAGCGAAGCTGACTGGAACATCGCCATCGGACGTCTTGAGGCTGGCGAATCTCAGTCATCAGTTGCAAGACACTTCAACGTGCATCACACAACAATTTCCCGTTTATGGAGGCGCTACAATCAACTGGGCTCGACCCGCGACCGACCTCGGAGTGGTAGACCACGGGTAACCAATGCTGCACAGGACCGCTTACATCCGGGTGTTCCATTTACGTAACCGGGCCGTCCCAGCAACACAAACAGCAGAGAACGTCCCAGGTCTTCGCCGCGTCTCCGCCCAGACCATCAGAAATCGCCTCAGACAGCACGGGATACGCCCTCGACGACCTCACGTAGGATGCACACTACGACCTCATCATCGCCTGGCACGTGTTCGATGGTGCAGGAACGTCCAGAGATGGAATTGGAGACATTGGCAGCGAATTTGGTTCAGCGACGAATCTCGTTTCCAACTTCAAAGACACGATGGTAGGACGAGGGTCTATAGACGGAGAAACGAACGTTACGCCCGTAATTGTGTAGTTGAAGCGGACAGATTTGGAGGGGGAAGTGTGATGGTATGGGGGGCCATTTCTTACAACGGGAGAAGTGACTTGGTGCACGTCCGTGGTAACCTGACTGCAATTCGTTACAGGGATGAAATTCTGCAACGTCATCTTTTACCTGTCATCAACCCTCAACGTCACGTTTTCCAACAGGACAACGCCAGACCGCACGTGGCTCGCATCACGATGGACTACCTGACGAATCAGAACATCACAGTTCTTCCTGGCCTTCAAAATCCCCCGATTTGAACCCAATAGAGCATTTGTGGGACCAGCTTGGGAAACGCGTTCTACGTCGTCAGCCTCAACCCCAAACGTTGCAACAACTGTCTCAAGCCTTGCAGGAGGAATGGAGGAGGCTCCCCCAAGCACGGATTCAAAGACTGATCATGTCCATGGACAGGAGGTGCCAAGCTGTGTTGCAAGCTCGAGGTGGTCACAACAGGTACTGACCTCCACGCCATCTGTACGCCCGGTGCAATGGTTTCAGAGACAAATGATAGCTGCATGTTGTAAAGCTGACTCTTGACAACATCCATGTGAAATTTTACGTTCGTGCGATCATTAGTTAAAGTTTTATTTGGAAACAAAATAAATTGTTTACATTCCTGAGTTTTCACCTGTGCGTTTCTTTTTTTGCAGAGTATACTACCGAAAGGGTCATAAATTGGTATTTCGGTAGAAAACATTGTAGTCTACAGATACAAACACGATTTTACAAAAACTGAGGTATTCAAGCTGGTTTTGACACCCTCGATTGCCGGGCCCAGACGTACCGAACGCTTGTAATGCAGAAAGTATGTTCCAATTATTGGCGAAACCGTACATTCCGAGTTGTCTAATCCTTGCAAATATTACCCGAAAGGGTCATTAATTGGTATTTCGGTAGAAAACATTGCAGTCTACACATACAAACACGATTTTTAGAAAAACTGAGTTATTCAAGCTGGTTTTGACACCCTTGAATGCCCGGCGCAAACGTAGCGAACACTTGTTATGTAGACAGTATGTTCCAATTATTGGCGATACCCCTACATTCCGAGCTCTCTCATTCTTGCAAATACTACCCGAAAGAGCCATCAATTGGTATTTCGGTAGAAAACATTGTAGTCTACAGATACAAACATGATTTTTACAAAAACGGAGATATTCAAGCTAAATTTGACACCCTCGAATGCCGGCCCAGACGTACCGAACGCTTGTTACATAGACAGTATGTTCCAATTATTGGCGATACCCATACAATCCAAGCTGTCTTATTCTTACAAATACTACCGAAAGGGTCATAAATTGGTATTTCGGTAGAAAGCATTGTAGTCTACAGATACAAACACGATTTGTAGAAAAACTGAGGTATTCAAGCTGGTTTTGACACCCTCGAATGCCGGGCCCACACGTACCGAACGCTTGTAATGCAGAGAGTATGTTCTAATTATTGGCGAAACCCGTACATTCCGAGTTGTCTAATCCTTGCAAATATTACCCGAAAGGGTCATTAATTGGTATTTCGGTAGAAAATATTGCAGTCTACACATACAAACACGATTTTTACAAAAACTGAGGTATTCAAGCTGGTTTTGACACCCTTGAATGCCCGGCGAAAACGTACCGAACCCATATTATGTGGAAAGTATGTTCCAATTATTGGCGATACCCCTACATTCCGAGCTCTCTAATTCTTGCAAATACTACCCGAAAGAGCAATCAATTGGTATTTCGGTAGAAAACATTTTAGTCTACAAATACAAACACGATTTGTACAAAAACTCAGGTATTCAAGCTGGTTTTGACACCCTCGAATGCCCGGCGCAAACGCAGCGAACGCTTGTTATGTAGACAGTATGTTCCAATTATTGGCGATACCCATACAATCCAAGCTGTCTCATTCTTGCAAATACTACCGAAAGGGTCATCAATTGGTATTTCGGTAGAAAACATTGTAGTCTACAGATACAAACACGATTTGTACAAAAACTGAGGCATTCAAGCTGGTTTTGACACCCTCGAATGCCCTGCGCAAACGCAGCGAACGCATGGTATGTAGACAGTATGTTCCAATTATTGGCGATACCCATACAATCCAAGCTGTCTCATTCTTGCAAATAGTACCGAAAGGGTCATAAATTGGTATTTCGGTAGAAAACATTGTAGTCTACAGATACAAACACAATTTGTACAAAAACTGAGGTATTCAAGCTGGTTTTGACACCCTCGAATGCCCGGCGCAAACGTAGCGAACGCTTGTTATGTAGACAGTATGTCCCAATTATTGGCGATACCCCTACATTCCGAGCTCTCTAATTCTTGCAAATACTACCCGAAAGAGCAATCAATTGGTATTTCGGTAGAAAACATTTTAGTCTACAAATACAAACACGATTTGTACAAAAACTCAGGTATTCAAGCTGGTTTTGACACCCTCGAATGCCCGGCGCAAACGTAACAACGCTTGTTATGTAGACAGTATTTTCCAATTATTGGCGAAACCCCTAAATTCCGAGCTCTCTAATTCTTGCAAATATTACCCGAAAGGGTCATAAATTGGGTATTTCGGTAGAAAACATTGTAGTCTACAGATACAAACACGATTTTTACAAAAACTGAGGTATTCAAGCTGGTTTTGACACCCTCGAATGCCCGGCGCAAACGTAGCGAACGCTTGTTATGTAGACAGTATTTTCCAATTATTGGCGAAACCCCTAAATTCCGAGCTCTCTAATTCTTGCAAATATTACCCGAAAGGGTCATAAATTGGGTATTTCGGTAGAAAACATTGTAGTCTACAGATACAAACACGATTTTTACAAAAACTGAGGTATTCAAGCTGGTTTTGACACCCTCGAATGCCCGGCGCAAACGTAGCGAACGCTTGTTATGTAGACAGTATGTTCCACCATTGGCGATACCCCCTACATTCCGAGCTCTCTAATTCTTGCAAATACTACCCGAAAGAGCCATCAATTAGTATTTCGGTAGAAAACATTTTAGTCTACAGATACAAACACGATTTGTACAAAAACGGAGCTATTCAAGCTAGATATGACACCCTCGAATGCCCGGCGCAAACGTACCTGACGCTTGTTATGTAGACAGTATTTTCCAATTTATTGGCGATACCCGTAAATTCCGAGCTCTCTAATTCTTGCAAATATTACCCGAAAGGGTCATAAATTGGTATTTCGGTAGAAAACATTTTAGTCTACAAACACAAACACGATTTGTACAAAAACTCATGTATTCAAGCTGGTTTTGACACCCTCGAATGCCCGGCGCAAACGCAGCGAACGCATGTTATGTAGACAGTATGTTCCAATTATTGGCGATACCCATACAATCCAAGCTGTCTCATTCTTGCAAATACTACCGAAAGGGTCATAAATTGGTATTTCGGTAGAAAACATTGCAGTCTACAGATACAAACACGATTTGTACAAAACTCAGGCATTCCACCTGGTTTTGACACCCTCGAATGCCCGGCGCAAAGGCAGCGAAAGCATGTTATGTAGACAGTATGTTCCATTTATTGGCGATACCCATACAATCCAAACTGTCTCATTCTTGCAAATACTACCGAAAGGGTCATAAATTGGTATTTCGGTAGAAAACATTGTAGTCTACAGATACAAACACGATTTTACAAAACTGAGGTATTCAAGCTGGTTTTGACACCCTCGAATGCCCGGCGCAAAAAGTTGCGAACGCTTGTTATGTAGACAGTATGTCCCAATTATTGGCGATACCCCATACATTCCAAGCTGTGTCGTTCTTGCAAATACTGCCGAAAAGGTCATCAATAGGCATTTCGGTAGAAAACATTGTGGTCTACAGATACAAACACGATTTTTAGAAAAACTGAGGTATTGAAGCTGGTTTTGACACCCTCGATTGCCGGGCCCAGACGTACCGAACGCTTGTAATGCAGAAAGTATGTTCCAATTATTGGCGAAACCGTACATTCCGAGCTCTCTAATTCTTGCAAATACTACCCGAAAGGGTCATTAATTGGTATTTCGGTAGAAATCATTGTAGTCTACAGATACAAACACGATTTGTACAAAAACTGAGGTATTGAAGCTGGTTTTGACACCCTCGAATGCCCGGGGCAAACGTATCTAACGCTTGTTATGTAGACAGTATTTTCCAATTATTGGCGATACCCGTAAATTCCGAGCTCTCTCATTCTTGCAAATATTACCCGAAAGGGTCATAAATTGGTATTTCGGTAGAAAACATTGTAGTCTACAGATACAAACACGATTTTTACAAAAACTGAGGTATTCAAGCTGGTTTTGACACCCTCGAATGCCCGGCGCAAACGTAGCGAACGCTTGTTATGTAGACAGTATGTTCCAATTATTGGCGATACCCCTACATTCCGAGCTCTCTCATTCTTGCAAACACTACCCAAAAGGGTCATAAATAGGTATTTCGGTAGAAAACATTGTAGTCTACAGATACAAACACGACTTCTACACAAACTGAGGTATTCAAGCTGGTTTTGACACCCTCGAATGCCGGGCCCACAAGTACCGAACGCTTGTAATGCAGAGAGTATGTTCTAATTATTGGCGATACCCTAAATTCCGAGCTCTCTCATTCTTGCAAATATTACCCGAAAGGGTCATAAATTGGTATTTCGGTAGAAAACATTGTAGTCTACAGATACAAACACGATTTTTAGAAAAACTGAGGTATTCAAGCTGGTTTTGACACCCTCGAATGTCGGGCCCAGACGTACCGAACGCTTATAATGTAGAACGTATGTTCCAATTATTGGCGATACGCCTACATTCCGAGCTGTTTTATTCTTGCAAATACTACCGAAAGAGTCATAAATTGGTATTTCGGTAGAAAACATTGTAGTCTACAGATACAAACACGATTTGTACAAAAACTGAGGTATTCAAGCTGGTTTTGACACCTCGAATGCCCGGGCCCACGTACCGAACGCTTGTTATGCAGACAGTATGTTCCAATTATTGGCGATACCCGTACATTCCGAGCTCTCTAATTCTTGCAAATACTACCCGAAAGGGTCATTAATTGGTATTTCGGTAGAAAACATTGTAGTCTACAGATACAAACACGATTTGTACAAAACTGAGGCATTCAAGCTGGTTTTGACACCCTCGAATGCCCGGCGCAAACGTACCTAACGCTTGTTATGTAGACAGTATGTTCCAATTATTGGCGATACCCCTAAATTCCGAGCTCTCTAATTCTTGCAAATATTACCCGAAAGAGTCATAAATTGGTATTTCGGTAGAAAACATTGTAGTCTACAGATACAAACACGATTTGTACAAAACGGGGTTATTCAAGCTAGATTTGACACCCTCGAATACCGTCGCAGACGTACCGAACGCTTGTTATGTAGACAGTATGTTCCAATTATTGGCGAAACCCGTACATTCCGAGCTGTCTGGTTCTTGCAAATACTACCGAAAAGGTCATCAATTGGCATTTCGGTAGAAAACATTGTAGTCTACAGATACAAACACGATTTTTAGAAAAACTGAGTTATTGAAGCTGGTTTTGACAACCTCGAATGCCGGGCACAGACGTACCGAACGCTTGTAATGCAGAAAGTATGTTCCAATTATTGGCGAAACCGTACATTCCGAGATCTCTAATTCTTGCAAATACTACCCGAAAGGGTCATTAATTGGTATTTCGGTAGAAAACATTGTAGTCTACAGATACAAACACGATTTGTACAAAAACTGAGGTATTCAAGCTGGTTTTGACACCCTCGAATGCCGGGCCCAGACGTACCGAACGCTTATAATGTAGAACGTATGTTCCAATTATTGGCGATACCCTACATTCCAAGCTGTCTTATTCTTGCAAATACTACCGAAAGAGCCATAAATTGGTATTTCGGTAGAAAACATTGTAGTCTACAGATACAAACACGATTTGTACAAAAACTGAGGTATTCAAGCTGGTTTTGACACCCTCGAATGCCCGGCGCAAACGTACCGAACGCTTGTTATGTAGACAGTATGTTCCAATTATTGGCGATACCCGTACATTCCGAGCTCTCTAATTCTTGCAAATATTTCCGAAAGGGTCATAAATTGGTATTTCGGTAGAAAACATTGTAGTCTACAGATACAAACACGATTTGTACAAAAACTGGAGGCATTCAAGCTGGTTTTGACACCCTCGAATGCCCGGCGCAAACGTACCGAACGCTTGTTTATGTAGACAGTATGTTCCAATTATTGGCGATACCCCTACATTCCGAGTTGTCTAATTCTTGCAAATACTACCCGAAAGGGTCATTAATTGGTATTTCGGTAGAAAACATTGCAGTCTACAGATACAAACACGATTTTTAGAAAAACTGAGGTTATTCAAGCTGGTTTTGACACCCCTCTGAATGCCCGGCGCAAACGTAGCGAACGCTTGTTATGTAGACAGTATGTTCCAATTATTGGCGATACCCCCTACATTCCGAGCTCTCTCATTCTTGCAAATACTACCCGAAAGAGTCATCAATTGGTATTTCGGTAGAAAACATTGTAGTCTACAGATACAAACATGATTTTTACAAAACGGAGATATTCAAGCTAAATTTGACACCCTCGAATGCCGGCCCAGACGTACCGAACGCTTGTTACATAGACAGTATGTTCCAATTATTGGCGATACCCATACAATCCAAGCTGTCTTATTCTTACAAATACTACCGAAAGGGTCATAAATTGGTATTTCGGTAGAAAGCATTGTAGTCTACAGATACAAACACGATTTGTAGAAAAACTGAGGTATTCAAGCTGGTTTTGACACCCTCGAATGCCGGGCCCACACGCACCGAACGCTTGTAATGCAGAGCAGTATGTTCCAATTATTGGCGAAACCCGTACATTCCGAGTTGTCTAATCCTTGCAAATATTACCCGAAAGGGTCATTAATTGGTATTTCGGTAGAAAATATTGCAGTCTACACATACAAACACGATTTTTACAAAAACTGAGGTATTCAAGCTGGTTTTGACACCCTTTGAATGCCCGGCGAAAACGTACCGAACCCTTATTATGTAGAAAGTATGTTCCAATTATTGGCGATACCCCTACATTCCGAGCTCTCTAATTCTTGCAAATACTACCCGAAAGAGCAATCAATTGGTATTTCGGTAGAAAACATTTTAGTCTACAAATACAAACACGATTTGTACAAAACTCAGGGTTTTGGATTCAAGCTGGTTTGACACACCTCGAATGCCCCGTCGCAAACGCAGCCGAACGCTTGTTATGTAGACAGTATGTTCTAATTATTGGCGATACCCATACAATCCAAACTGTCTAATTCTTGCAAATACTACCGAAAGGGTCATCAATTGGTATTTCGGTAGAAAACATTGCAGTCTACAGATACAAACACGATTTTAGAAAAACTGAGTTATTCAAGCTGGTTTTGACACCGTTGAATGCCCGGCGCAAACGTAGCGAACGCATGTTATGTAGACAGTATGTTCCAATTATTGGCGATACCCGTACATTTCAAGCTGTCTAATCCTTGCAAATAGTACCCGAAAGGGTCATTAATTGGTATTTCGGTAGAAAACATTGTAGTCTACAGATACAAACACGATTTTTACAAAAACGGAGGTATTCAAGCTGGTTTTGACACCCTCGAATGCCCGGCGCAAACGTAGCGAACGCTTGTTATGTAGACAGTATGTCCCAATTATTGGCGATACCCCTACATTCCGAGCTCTCTAATTCTTGCAAATACTACCCGAAAGAGCCATCAATTAGTATTTCGGTAGAAAACATTTTAGTCTACAGATACAAACACGATTTGTACAAAAACGGAGCTATTCAAGCTAGATATGACACCCTCGAATGCCCGGCGCAAACGTACCTGACGCTTGTTATGTAGACAGTATTTTCCAATTATTGGCGATACCCGTAAATTCCGAGCTCTCTAATTCTTGCAAATATTACCCGAAAGGGTCATAAATTGGTATTTCGGTAGAAAACATTTTAGTCTACAAACACAAACACGATTTGTACAAAACTCATGTATTCAAGCTGGTTTTGACACCCTCGAATGCCCGGCGCAAACGTAACGAACGCTTGTTATGTAGACAGTATTTTCCAATTATTGGCGAAACCCCTAAATTCCGAGCTCTCTAATTCTTGCAAATATTACCCGAAAGGGTCATAAATTGGGTATTTCGGTAGAAAACATTGTAGTCTACAGATACAAACACGATTTTTACAAAAACTGAGGTATTCAAGCTGGTTTTGACACCCTCGAATGCCCGGCGCAAACGTAGCGAACGCTTGTTATGTAGACAGTATGTTCCAATTATTGGCGATACCCCTACATTCCGAGCTCTCTAATTCTTGCAAATACTACCCCCGAAAGAGCCATCAATTAGTATTTCGGTAGAAAACATTTTAGTCTACAGATACAAACACGATTTGTACAAAAACGGAGCTATTCAAGCTAGATATGACACCCTCGAATGCCCGGCGCAAACGTACCTGACGCTTGTTATGTAGACAGTATTTTCCAATTATTGGCGATACCCGTAAATTCCGAGCTCTCTAATTCTTGCAAATATTACCCGAAAGGGTCATAAATTGGTATTTCGGTAGAAAACATTTTAGTCTACAAACACAAACACGATTTGTACAAAAACTCATGTATTCAAGGTGGTTTTGACACCCTCGAATGCCCGGCGCAAACGCAGCGAACGCATGTTATGTAGACAGTATGTTCCAATTATTGGCGATACCCATACAATCCAAGCTGTCTCATTCTTGCAAATACTACCGAAAGGGTCATAAATTGGTATTTCGGTAGAAAACATTGCAGTCTACAGATACAAACACGATTTGTACAAAAACTCAGGCATTCCACCTGGTTTTGACACCCTCGAATGCCCGGCGCAAAGGCAGCGAAAGCATGTTATGTAGACAGTATGTTCCATTTATTGGCGATACCCATACAATCCAAACTGTCTCATTCTTGCAAATACTACCGAAAGGGTCATAAATTGGTATTTCGGTAGAAAACATTGTAGTCTACAGATACAAACACGATTTTACAAAAACTGAGGTATTCAAGCTGGTTTTGACACCCTCGAATGCCCGGCGCAAACGTTGCGAACGCTTGTTATGTAGACAGTATGTCCCAATTATTGGCGATACCCCTACATTCCAAGCTGTGTCGTTCTTGCAAATACTGCCGAAAAGGTCATCAATAGGCATTTCGGTAGAAAACATTGTGGTCTACAGATACAAACACGATTTTTAGAAAAACTGAGGTATTGAAGCTGGTTTTGACACCCTCGATTGCCGGGCCCAGACGTACCGAACGCTTGTAATGCAGAAAGTATGTTCCAATTATTGGCGAAACCGTACATTCCGAGCTCTCTAATTCTTGCAAATACTACCCGAAAGGGTCATTAATTGGTATTTCGGTAGAAATCATTGTAGTCTACAGATACAAACACGATTTGTACAAAAACTGAGGTATTGAAGCTGGTTTTGACACCCTCGAATGCCCGGGGCAAACGTATCTAACGCTTGTTATGTAGACAGTATTTTCCAATTATTGGCGATACCCGTAATTCCGAGCTCTCTCATTCTTGCAAATATTACCCGAAAGGGTCATAAATTGGTATTTCGGTAGAAAACATTGTAGTCTACAGATACAAAGACGATTTTTACAAAAACTGAGGTATTCAAGCTGGTTTTGACACCCTCGAATGCCCGGCGCAAACGTAGCGAACGCTTGTTATGTAGACAGTATGTTCCAATTATTGGCGATACCCCTACATTCCGAGCTCTCTCATTCTTGCAAACACTACCCAAAAGGGTCATAAATAGGTATTTCGGTAGAAAACATTGTAGTCTACAGATACAAACACGACTTCTACACAAACTGAGGTATTCAAGCTGGTTTTGACACCCTCGAATGCCGGGCCCACAAGTACCGAACGCTTGTAATGCAGAGAGTATGTTCTAATTATTGGCGATACCCCTAAATTCCGAGCTCTCATTCTTGCAAATATTACCCGAAAGGGTCATAAATTGGTATTTCGGTAGAAAACATTGTAGTCTACAGATACAAACACGATTTTTAGAAAAACTGAGGTATTCAAGGTGGTTTTCACACCCTCGAATGTCGGGCCCAGACGTACCGAACGCTTATAATGTAGAACGTATGTTCGAATTATTGGCGATACGCCTACATTCCGAGCTGTTTTATTCTTGCAAATACTACCCGAAAGAGCCATAAATTGGTATTTCGGTAGAAAACATTGTAGTCTACAGATACAAATACGATTTGTACAAAAACTGAGGCATTCAAGCTGGTTTTGACACCCTCGAATGCCCGGTGCAAACGTAGCGAACGCTTGTTATGTAGACAGTATGTTCCAATTATTGGCGATACCCCTACATTCCGAGCTCTCTAATTCTTGCAAATACTACCCGAAAGCGTCATTAATTGGTATTTCGGTAGAAAACATTGTAGTCTACAGATACAAACACGATTTGTACAAAAACTCAGGTATTCAAGCTGGTTTTGACACCCTCGAATGCCCGGCGCAAACGTACCTAACGCTTGTTATGTAGACAGTATGTTCCAATTATTGGCGATACCCCTAAATTCCGAGCTCTCTAATTCTTGCAAATATTACCCGAAAGAGTCATAAATTGGTATTTCGGTAGAAAACATTGTAGTCTACAGATACAAACACGATTTGTACAAAAACGGGGTTATTCAAGCTAGATTTGACACCCTCGAATACCGTCGCAGACGTACCGAACGCTTGTTATGTAGACAGTATGTTCCAATTATTGGCGAAACCCGTACATTCCGAGCTGTCTGGTTCTTGCAAATACTACCGAAAAGGTCATCAATTGGCATTTCGGTAGAAAACATTGTAGTCTACAGATACAAACACGATTTTTAGAAAAACTGAGTTATTGAAGCTGGTTTTGACAACCTCGAATGCCGGGCACAGACGTACCGAACGCTTGTAATGCAGAAAGTATGTTCCAATTATTGGCGAAACCGTACATTCCGAGATCTCTAATTCTTGCAAATACTACCCGAAAGGGTCATTAATTGGTATTTCGGTAGAAACATTGTAGTCTACAGATACAAACACGATTTGTACAAAAACTGAGGTATTCAAGCTGGTTTTGACACCCTCGAATGCCGGGCCCAGACGTACCGAACGCTTATAATGTAGAACGTATGCTCCAAGCGTTGGCGATACCCCTACATTCCAAGCTGTCTTATTCTTGCAAATACTTCCCCGAAAGAGCCATCAATTGGTATTTCGGTAGAAAACATTGTAGTCTACAGATACAAACACGATTTGTACAAAAACTGAGGTATTCAAGCTGGTTTTGACAACCTCGAATGCCCGGCGCAAACGTAGCGAACGCTTGTTATGTAGACAGTATGTTCCAATTATTGGCGATACCCCTAAATTCCGAGCTCTCTCATTCTTGCAAATATTACCCGAAAGGGTCATAAAATGGTATTTCGGTAGAAAACATTGTAGTCTACAGATACAAACACGATTTTTAGAAAACTGAGGTATTCAAGCTGGTTTTGACACCCACGAATGCCCGGCGCAAACGTAGCGAACTCTTGTTATGTAGACAGTATGTTCCAATTATTGGCGATACCCCTACATTCCGAACTCTCTAATTCTTGCAAATACTACCCGAAAGAGCCATCAATTGGTATTTCGGTAATCGAGGGTGTCAAAACCAGCTGGAATACCTCAGTTTTTCTAAAAATCGTGTTTGTATGTGTAGACTACAATGTTTTCTACCGAAACACCAATTTATGACCCTTTCGGTAGTATTTGCAAGAATAGGACAGCTTGGATTGTATGGGTATCGCCAATAATTGGAACATACGTTCTACATTATAAGCGTTCGGTACGTCTGGGCCCGACATTCGGGGGTGTCAAAACCAGCTTGAATACCTCCGTTTTAAAAATCGTGTTTATCTGTAGACTATAATTTTCTACCGAAATACCAATTGATGGCTCTTTCGGTAGCATTTGCAAGAATGAGAGCTCGATCGGGGTATCGCCATAATTGAACATACTGTCTACATAACAAGTGTTCGCTACGTTTGCGCCGGGCATTCAACGGTGTCAAAACCAGCTTGAATAACTCAGTTATTCTAAAAATCGTGTTTGTATCTGTAGACTGCAAAGTTTTCTACCGAAATACCAATTAATGACCCTTTCGGGTAATATTTGCAAGGATTAGGCAACTCGAAATGTACGGTTTTCGCCAATAATTGGAACATACTGTCTACATAACAAGCGTTCGGTACGTTTGCGCTGGGCATTCGAGGGTGTCAAACCAGCTTGAATAATTCTCAGTTTTGTACAAATCGTGTTTATATCTGTAGAACTACAATGTTTTCTACGAAATACCAATTTATGGGTCTTTCGGTATTTGCAAGAATAAAACAGCTCGGAATGTAGGCGTATCGCCAATAATTGGAACATACGTTCTACATTATAAGCGTTCGGTACGTCTGGGCCCGACATTCGGGGTGTCAAAACCAGTTGAATACCTCAGTTTTTTCTAAAATCGTTCTTTGTATTCTGTAGACTGATAATAGCTTACCGAAATATATCAATTTATGACCCTTCGGTAGTATTTGGAAGAATGAGACAGCTTGATTGTAGGTATCGCCAATAATTGAACATACTATCTACATAACAGGTGTTCGCTACGTTGCCTCGGGCATTCAAAGGTGTCAAACCAGCTTGAATAATTCTCAGTTTTTCTCTAAAAATCGAGTTTATATCTGTAGACTGCAATGTTGTCTACCGAAATACCAATTAATGACCCTTTCGGGTAATATTTGCAAGGATTAGACAACTCGGAATGTATTTCGGTAGAAAACATTGTAGTCTACAGATACAAACACGATTTCTACAAAAACTCAGGTATTCAAGCTGGTTTTGACACCCTCGATTACACGTCGCAGACGTACCGAACGCTTCTAATGCAGAAAGTATGTTCCAATTATTGCCGAAACCCGTACATTCTGAGTTGTCCTATCCTGGCAAATATTACCCGAAAGGGTCATTAATTGGTATTTCGGTAGAAAACATTGTAGTCTACAGATACAAACACGATTTTTACAAAAACTGAGGTATTGAAGCTGGTTTTGACACCCTCGAATGCCCGGGGCAAACGTATCTAACGCTTGTTATGTAGACAGTATTTTCCAATTATTGGCGATACCCGTAATTCCGAGCTCTCTCATTCTTGCAAATATTACCCGAAAGGGTCATAAATTGGTATTTCGGTAGAAAACATTGTAGTCTACAGATACAAAGACGATTTTTACAAAACTGAGGGTATTCAAGCTGGTTTTGACACCCTCGAATGCCCGGCGCAAACGTAGCGAACGCTTGTTATGTAGACAGTATGTTCCAATTATTGGCGATACCTACATTCCGAGCTCTCTCATTCTTTGCAAACACTACCCAAAGGGTCATAAATAGGTATTTCGGTAGAAAACATTGTGAGTCTACAGATACAAACACGACTTCTACACAAACTGAGGTATTCAAGCTGGTTTTGACACCCCTCGAATGCCGGGCCCAAGTACCGAACGCTTGTAATGCAGAGAGTATGTTCTAATTATTGGCGATACCCTAAATTCGAGCTCTCATTCTTGCAAAATATTAATCCGAAAGGGTCATAAATTGGTATTTCGGTAGAAAACATTGTAGTCTACAGATACAAACACGATTTTTAGAAAAACTGAGGTATTCAAGGTGGTTTTCACACCCTCGAATGTCGGGCCCAGACGTACCGAACGCTTATAATGTAGAACGTATGTTCGAATTATTGGCGATACGCCTACATTCCGAGCTGTTTTATTCTTGCAAATACTACCCGAAAGAGCCATAAATTGGTATTTCGGTAGAAAACATTGTAGTCTACAGATACAAATACGATTTGTACAAAAACTGAGGCATTCAAGCTGGTTTTGACACCCTCGAATGCCCGGTGCAAACGTAGCGAACGCTTGTTATGTAGACAGTATGTTCCAATTATTGGCGATACCCCTACATTCCGAGCTCTCTAATTCTTGCAAATACTACCCGAAAGCGTCATTAATTGGTATTTCGGTAGAAAACATTGTAGTCTACAGATACAAACACGATTTGTACAAAAACTCAGGTATTCAAGCTGGTTTGACACCCTCGAATGCCCGGCGCAAACGTACCTAACGCTTGTTATGTAGACAGTATGTTCCAATTATTGGCGATACCCCTAAATTCCGAGCTCTCTAATTCTTGCAAATATTACCCGAAAGAGTCATAAATTGGTATTTCGGTAGAAAACATTGTAGTCTACAGATACAAACACGATTTGTACAAAACGGGGTTATTCAAGCTTGGATTTGACACCCTCGAATACCGTCGCAGACGTACCGAACGCTTGTTATGTAGAGACAGTATGTTCCAATTATTGGCGAAACCCGTACATTCCAGGCTGTCTGGTTCTTTTGCAAATACTACCGAAAGGGTCATCAATTGGCATTTCGGTAGAAAACATTGTAGTCTACAGATACAAACACGATTTTTAGAAAAACTGAGTTATTGAAGCTGGTTTTGACAACCTCGAATGCCGGGCACAGACGTACCGAACGCTTGTAATGCAGAAAGTATGTTCCAATTATTGGCGAAACCGTACATTCCGAGATCTCTAATTCTTGCAAATACTACCCGAAAGGGTCATTAATTGGTATTTCGGTAGAAAACATTGTAGTCTACAGATACAAACACGATTTGTACAAAAACTGAGGTATTCAAGCTGGTTTTGACACCCTCGAATGCCGGGCCCAGACGTACCGAACGCTTATAATGTAGAACGTATGCTCCAAGCGTTGGCGATACCCCTACATTCCAAGCTGTCTTATTCTTGCAAATACTTCCCGAAAGAGCCATCAATTGGTATTTCGGTAGAAAACATTGTAGTCTACAGATACAAACACGATTTGTACAAAAACTGAGGTATTCAAGCTGGTTTTGACAACCTCGAATGCCCGGCGCAAACGTAGCGAACGCTTGTTATGTAGACAGTATGTTCCAATTATTGGCGATACCCCTAAATTCCGAGCTCTCTCATTCTTGCAAATATTTCCCGAAAGGGTCATAAAATGGTATTTCGGTAGAAAACATTGTAGTCTACAGATACAAACACGATTTTTAGAAAAACTGAGGTATTCAAGCTGGTTTTGACACCCACGAATGCCCGGCGCAAACGTAGCGAACTCTTGTTATGTAGACAGTATGTTCCAATTATTGGCGATACCCCTACATTCCGAACTCTCTAATTCTTGCAAATACTACCCGAAAGAGCCATCAATTGGTATTTCGGTAATCGAGGGTGTCAAAACCAGCTGGAATACCTCAGTTTTTCTAAAAATCGTGTTTGTATGTGTAGACTACAATGTTTTCTACCGAAACACCAATTTATGACCCTTTCGGTAGTATTTGCAAGAATAGGACAGCTTGGATTGTATGGGTATCGCCAATAATTGGAACATACGTTCTACATTATAAGCGTTCGGTACGTCTGGGCCCGACATTCGGGGGTGTCAAAACCAGCTTGAATACCTCCGTTTTTGTAAAAATCGTGTTTGTATCTGTAGACTACAATGTTTTCTACCGAAATACCAATTGATGGCTCTTTCGGGTAGTATTTGCAAGAATGAGAGAGCTCGGAATGTAGGGGTATCGCCAATAATTGGAACATACTGTCTACATAACAAGTGTTCGCTACGTTTGCGCCGGGCATTCAACGGTGTCAAAACCAGCTTGAATAACTCAGTTATTCTAAAAATCGTGTTTGTATCTGTAGACTGCAATGTTTTCTACCGAAATACCAATTAATGACCCTTTCGGGTAATATTTGCAAGGATTAGGCAACTCGAAATGTACGGTTTTCGCCAATAATTGGAACATACTGTCTACATAACAAGCGTTCGGTACGTTTGCGCCGGGCATTCGAGGGTGTCAAAACCAGCTTGAATGCCTCAGTTTTTGTACAAATCGTGTTTGTATCTGTAGACTACAATGTTTTCTACCGAAATACCAATTTATGGGTCTTTCGGGTAGTATTTGCAAGAATAAAACAGCTCGGAATGTAGGCGTATCGCCAATAATTGGAACATACGTTCTACATTATAAGCGTTCGGTACGTCTGGGCCCGACATTCGGGGGTGTCAAAACCAGCTTGAATACCTCAGTTTTTCTAAAAATCGTCTTTGTATCTGTAGACTACAATGTTTTCTACCGAAATACCAATTTATGACCCTTTCGGTAGTATTTGGAAGAATGAGACAGCTTGGATTGTATGGGTATCGCCAATAATTGGAACATACTATCTACATAACAAGTGTTCGCTACGTTTGCCCCGGGCATTCAAGGGTGTCAAAACCAGCTTGAATACCTCAGTTTTTCTAAAAATCGAGTTTATATCTGTAGACTGCAATGTTGTCTACCGAAATACCAATTAATGACCCTTTCGGGTAATATTTGCAAGGATTAGACAACTCGGAATGTATTTCGGTAGAAAACATTGTAGTCTACAGATACAAACACGATTTCTACAAAAACTCAGGTATTCAAGCTGGTTTTGACACCCTCGATTACACGTCGCAGACGTACCGAACGCTTCTAATGCAGAAAGTATGTTCCAATTATTGCCGAAACCCGTACATTCTGAGTTGTCCTATCCTGGCAAATATTACCCGAAAGGGTCATTAATTGGTATTTCGGTAGAAAACATTGTAGTCTACAGATACAAACACGATTTGTACAAAAACTGAGGTATTCAAGCTGGTTTTGACACCCTTGAATGCCCGGCACAAACGTAGCGAACGCTTGTTATGTAGACAGTTTGTTCCAATTATTGGCGATACCACTACATTTCGAGCTCTCTAATTCTTGCAAATACTACCCCAAAGAGCCAATAATTGGTATTTCGGTAGAAAACATTGTAGTCTACAGGTACAAACACGATTTGTACAAAAACTGAGGTATTCAAGCTGGTTTTGACACCCTCGAATTCCGGCGCAAACGTAGCGAACGCTTGTTATGTAGACAGTATGTTCCAATTATTGGCGAAACCCGTACATTCCGAGCTGTCTCGTTCTTGCAAATACTACCGAAAAGGTCATCTATTGGCATTTCGGTAGAAAACATTGTGGTCTACAGATACAAACACGATTTTTAGAAAAACTGAGTTATTGAAGCTGGTTTTGACAACCTCGAATGCCGGGCACAGACGTACCGAACGCTTGTAATGCAGAAAGTATGTTCCAATTATTGGCGAAACCGTACATTCCGAGATCTCTAATTCTTGCAAATACTTCCCGAAAGGGTCATTAATTGGTATTTCGGTAGAAAACATTGTAGTCTACAGATACAAACACGATTTGTACAAAAACTGAGGTATTGAAGCTGGTTTTGACACCCTCGAATGCCGGGCCCAGACGTACCGAACGCTTATAATGTAGAACGTATGCTCGAAGCATTGGCGATACGCCTACATTCCAAGCTGTCTTATTCTTGCAAATACTTCCCGAAAGAGCCATCAATTGGTATTTCGGTAGAAAACATTGTAGTCTACAGATACAAACACGATTTTTAGAAAAACTGAGGTATTCAAGCTGGTTTTGACAACCTCGAATGCCCGGCGCAAACGTAGCGAACTCTTGTTATGTAGACAGTATGTTCCAATTATTGGCGATACCCCTAAATTCCGAGCTCTCTCATTCTTGGAAATATTTCCCGAAAGGGTCATAAATTGGTGTTTCGGTAGAAAACATTGTAGTCTACAGATACAAACACGATTTTTAGAAAAACTGAGGTATTCAAGCTGGTTTTGACACCCACGAATGCCCTGCGCAAACGTAGCGAACTCTTGTTATGTAGACAGTATGTTCCAATTATTGGCGATACCCCTACATTCCGAACTCTCTAATTCTTGCAAATACTACCCGAAAGAGCCATCAATTGGTATTTCGGTAGAAAACATTGTAGTCTACAGATACAAACACGATTTGTACAAAAACTCAGGTATTGAAGCTGGTTTTGACACCCTCGAATGCCGGGCCCAGACGTACCGAACGCTTATAATGTAGAACGTATGCTCGAAGCATTGGCGATACGCCTACATTCCAAGCTGTCTTATTCTTGCAAATACTTCCCGAAAGAGCCATCAATTGGTATTTCGGTAGAAAACATTGTAGTCTACAGATACAATTACGATTTGTACAAAAACTGAGGTATTCAAGCTGGTTTTGACAACCTCGAATGCCCGGCGCAAACGTAGCGAACTCTTGTTATGTAGACAGTATGTTCCAATTATTGGCGATACCCCTACATTCCGAACTCTCTAATTCTTGCAAATACTACCCGAAAGAGCCATCAATTGGTATTTCGGTAGAAAACATTGTAGTCTACAGATACAAACACGATTTGTACAAAAACTCAGGTATTCAAGCTGGTTTTGACACCCTCGATTACACGTCGCAGACGTACCGAACGCTTCTAATGTAGACAGTATTTTCCAATTATTGGCGATACCCATACAATCCTAGCTGTCTCATTCCTGCAAATATTACCCGAAAGGGTCATAAATTGGTATTTCGGTAGAAAACATTGTAGTCTACAGATACAAACACGATTTCTAGAAAAACTGAGGTATTCAAGCTGGTTTTGACAACCTCGAATGCCCGGCGCAAACGTAGCGAACTCTTGTTATGTAGACAGTATGTTCCAATTATTGGCGATACCCCTAAATTCCGAGCTCTGTCATTCTTGGAAATATTTCCCGAAAGGGTCATAAATTGGTGTTTCGGTAGAAAACATTGTAGTCTACAGATACAAACACGATTTTTAGAAAAACTGAGGTATTCAAGCTGGTTTTGACACCCACGAATGCCCTGCGCAAACGTAGCGAACTCTTGTTATGTAGACAGTATGTTCCAATTATTGGCGATACCCGTACATTCCGAACTCTCTAATTCTTGCAAATACTACCCGAAAGAGCCATCAATTGGTATTTCGGTAGAAAACATTGTAGTCTACAGATACAAACACGATTTCTACAAAAACTCAGGTATTCAAGCTGGTTTTGACACCCTCGATTACACGTCGCAGACGTACCGAACGCTTCTAATGTAGACAGTATTTTCCAATTATTGGCGATACCCATACAATCCTAGCTGTCTCATTCCTGCAAATATTACCCGAAAGGGTCATAAATTGGTATTTCAGTAGAAAACATTGTAGTCTACAGATACAAACACGATTTCTAGAAAAACTGAGGTATTCAAGCTGGTTTTGACACCCTCGAATGCCGGGCCCAGACGTAGCGAACTCTTGTTATGTAGACAGTATGTTCCAATTATTGGCGATACCCCTAAATTCCGAGCTCCCTCATTCTTGCAAATATTTCCCGAAAGGGTCATAAATTGGTATTTCGGTAGAAAACATTGTGGTTTACAGATACAAACACGATTTTAGAAAAACTGAGGTATTCAAGCTGGTTTTGACACCCTCGAATGCCCGGCGCAAACGTACCGAACGCTTGTAATGCAGAAAGTATGTTCCAATTATTGGCGAAACCGTACATTCCGAGCTCTCTAATTCTTGCAAATACTACCCGAAAGGGTCATTAATTGGTATTTCGGTAGAAAACATTGTAGTCTACAGATACAAACACGATTTTTACAAAAACTGAGGTATTCAAGCTGGTTTTGACAACCTCGAATGCCCGGCGCAAACGTAGCGAACGCGTGTTATGTAGACAGTATGTTTCAATTATTGGCGATACCCCTAAATTCCGAGCTGTCTCATTCTTGCAAATATTACCTGAAAGGGTCATAAATTGGTATTTCGGTAGAAAACATTGTAGTCTACAGATATAAACACAATTTTTACAAAAACTGAGGTATTCAAGCTGGTTTTGACACCCTCGAATTGCCCGGCGCAAACGTAGCGAACGCTTGTTATGTAGACAGTATGTTCCAATTATTGGTGATACCCCTAAATTCCGAGCTCTCTCATTCTTGCAAATATTACTCGAAAGGGTGATAACTTGGCATTTCGGTAGAAAACATTGTAGTCTACAGATACAAACACGATTTTTACAAAAACTGAGGTATTCAAGCTGGTTTTGACACCCTCGAATGCCCGGCGCAAAGGTAGCGAACTCTTGTTATGTAGACAGTATGTTCCAATTATTGGCGATACCCCTACATTCCGAACTCTCTAATTCTTGCAAATACTTCCCGAAAGAGCCATAAATTGGTATTTCGGTAGAAAACATTGTAGTCTACAGATACAAACACGATTTGTACAAAAACTGAGGTATTCCAGCTGGTTTTGACACCCTCGATTACACGTCGCAGACGTACCTAACGATGGTAATGTAGACAGTATTTACCAATTATTGGCGATACCCCTAAGTTCCGAGCTCTCTCATTCTTGCAAATATTACCCAAAAGGGTCATAAATTGGTATTTGGGTAGAAAACATTGTAGTCTACAGATACAAACACGACTTGTACACAAACTGAGGTATTGAAGCTGGTTTCGACACCCTCGAATGCCGGGCCAAGACGTACCGAACTCTTGTAATGCAGAAAGTATGTTCCAATTATTGCCGAAACCCGTACATTCTGAGTTGTCCTATCCTGGCAAATATTACCCGAAAGGGTCATTAATTGGTATTTCGGTAGAAAACATTGTAGTCTACAGATACAAACACGATTTTTACAAAAACTGAGGTATTCAAGCTGGTTTTGACACCCTTGAATGCCCGGCACAAACGTAGCGAACGCTTGTTATGTAGACAGTTTGTTCCAATTATTGGCGATACCACTACATTTCGAGCACTCTAATTCTTGCAAATACTACCCGTAAGAGCCAATAATTGGTATTTCGGTAGAGAACATTTTAGTCTACAGATACAAACACGATTTGTACAAAAACGGAGATATTCAAGCTAGATTTGACACCCTCGAATGCCGTCGCAGACGTACCGAACGCTTGTTATGTAGACAGTATGTTTCAATTATTGGCGATACCCCTAAATTCCGAGCTCTCTCATTCTTGCAAATATTTCCCGAAAGGGTCATAAATTGGTATTTCGGTAGAAAACATTGTGGTCTACAGATACAAACACGATTTTTAGAAAAACTGAGGTATTGAAGCTGGTTTTGACACCCTCGAATGCCCGGCGCAAACGTACCGAACGCTTGTAATGCAGAAAGTATGTTCCAATTATTGGCGAAACCGTACATTCCGAGCTCTCTAATTCTTGCAAATACTACCTGAAAGGGTCATTAATTGGTATTTCGGTAGAAAACATTGTAGTCTACAGATACAAACACGATTTTTACAAAAACTGAGGTATTCAAGCTGGTTTCGACAACCTCGAATGCCCGGCGCAAACGTAGCGAACGCGTGTTATGTAGACAGTATGTTTCAATTATTGGCGATACCCCTAAATTCCGAGCTGTCTCATTCTTGCAAATATTAACTGAAAGGGTCATAAATTGGTATTTCGGTAGAAAACATTGTAGTCTACAGATACAAACACGATTTGTACAAAAACTGAGGTATTCAAGCTGGTTTTGACACCCTCGAATGCCGGGCCCAGACGTACCGAACGCTTATAATGAAGAACGTATGCTCCAATCATTGGCGATACGCCTACTTTCCAAGCTGTCTTATTCTTGCAAATACTTCCCGAAAGAGCCATCAATTGGTATTTCGGTAGAAAACATTGTAGTCTACAGATACAAACACGATTTCTAGAAAAACTGAGGTATTCAAGCTGGTTTTGACAACCTCGAATGCCCGGCGCAAACGTAGCGAACGCTTGTTATGTAGACAGTATGTTCCAATTATTGGCAATACCCCTAAATTCCGAGCTCTCTCATTCTTGCAAATATTTCCCGAAACGGTCATTAATTGGTATTTCGGTAGAAAACATTGTAGTCTACAGATACAAACACGATTTTTAGAAAAACTGAGGTATTCAAGCTGGTTTTGACACCCTCGAATGCCGGGCCCAGACGTAGCGAACTCTTGTTATGTAGACAGTATGTTCCAATTATTGGCGATACCCCTACATTCCGAACTCTCTAATTCTTGCAAATACTACCCGAAAGAGCCATCAATTGGTATTTCGGTAGAAAACATTGTAGTCTACAGATACAAACACGATTTCTACAAAAACTCAGGTATTCAAGCTGGTTTTGACACCCTCGATTACACGTCGCAGACGTACCGAACGCTTATAATGTAGAACGTATGTTCCAATTATTGGCGATACCCATACAATCCTAGCTGTCTCATTCTTGCAAATATTACCCGAAAGGGTCATAAATTGGTATTTCGGTAGAAAACATTGTAGTCTACAGATACAAACACGATTTTTAGAAAAACTGAGGTATTCAAGCTGGTTTTGACACCCTCGAATGCCGGGCCCAGACGTACCGAACGCTTGTAATGCAGAAAGTATGTTCCAATTATTGGCGAAACCGTACATTCCGAGCTCTCTAATTCTTGCAAATACTACCCGAAAGGGTCATTAATTGGTATTTCGGTAGAAAACATTGTAGTCTACAGATACAAACACGATTTTTAGAAAAACTGAGGTATTCAAGCTGGTTTTGACACCCTCGAATGCCGGGACCAGACGTACCAACGCTTGTAATGCAGAAAGTATGTTCCAATTATTGGCGAAACCGTACATTCCGAGCTCTCTAATTCTTGCAAATACTACCCGAAAGGGTCATTAATTGGTATTTCGGTAGAAAACATTGTAGTCTACAGATACAAACACGATTTTTAGAACAACTGAGGTATTCAAGCTGGTTTTGACAACCTCGAATGCCCGGCGCAAACGTAGCGAACGCTTGTTATGTAGACAGTATGTTCCAATTATTGGCGATACCCCTAAATTCCGAGCTCTCTCATTCTTGCAAATATTTCCCGAAAGGGTCATAAATTGGTATTTCGGTAGAAAACATTGTAGTCTACAGATACAAACACGATTTTTAGAAAAACTGAGGTATTCAAGCTGGTTTTGACACCCACGAATGCCCGGCGGAAACGTAGCGAACTCTTGTTATGTAGACAGTATGTTCCAATTATTGGCGATACCCCTACATTCCGAACTCTCTAAGTCTTGCAAATACTACCCGAAAGAGCCATCAATTGGTATTTCGGTAGAAAACATTTTAGTCTACAGATACAAACACGATTTCTACAAAAACTCAGGTATTCAAGCTGGTTTTGACACCCTCGATTACACGTCGCAGACGTACCGAACGCTTCTAATGTAGACAGTATTTTCCAATTATTGGCAATACCCATACAATCCTAGCTGTCTCATTCTTGCAAATATTACCCGAAAGGGTCATAAATTGGTATTTCGGTAGAAAACATTGTAGTCTACAGATACAAACACGATTTTTAGAAAAACTGAGGTATTCAAGCTGGTTTTGACACCCTTGAATCCCGGGCCCAGACGTAGCGAACGCTTGTTATGTAGACAGTATGTTCCAATTATTGGCGATACCCCTAAATTCCGAGCTCTCTCATTCTTGCAAATATTTCCCAAAAGGGTCATAAATTGGTATTTCGGTAGAAAACATTGTGGTCTACAGATACAAACACGATTTTTAGAAAAACTGAGGTATTCAAGCTGGTTTTGACACCCTCGAATGCCCGGCGCAAACGTACCGAACGCTTGTAATGCAGAAAGTATGTTCCAATTATTGGCGAAACCGTACATTCCGAGCTCTCTCATTCTTGCAAATACTACCCAAAAGGGTCATTAATTGGTATTTCGGTAGAAAACATTGTAGTCTACAGATACAAACACGATTTTTACAAAAACTGAGGTATTCAAGCTGGTTTTGACACCCTCGAATTGCCCGGCGCAAACGTAGCGAACGCTTGTTATGTAGACAGTATGTTCCAATTATTGGCGATACCCCTACATTCCGAGCTCTCTAATTCTTGCAAATACTACCCGAAAGAGCCATAAATTGGTATTTCGGTAGAAAACATTGTAGTCTACAGATACAAACACGATTTCTACAAAACCTGAGGTTTTCAAGCTGGTTTTGACACCCTCGATTAGACGTCGCAGACGTACCGAACGCTTGTAATGTAGACAGTATTTTCCAATTATTGGCGATACCCCTAAAATCCTAGCTGTCTCATTCTTGCAAATATTACCCGAAAGGGTCATAAATTGGTATTTCGGTAGAAAACATTGTACTCTACAGATACAAACACGATTTTTAGAAAAACTGAGGTATTCAAGCTGGTTTTGACACCCTCGAATGCCGGGACCAGACGTACCAACGCTTGTAATGCAGAAAGTATGTTCCAATTATTGGCGAAACCGTACATTCCGAGCTCTCTAGTTCTTGCAAATACTACCCAAAAGGGTCATTAATTGGTATTTCGGTAGAAAACATTGTAGTCTACAGATACAAACACGATTTGTACAAAAACTCAGGTATTCAAGCTGGTTTTGACACCCTCGAATGCCGGGCCCAGACGTACCGAACGCTTATAATGTAGAACGTATGCTCCAATTATTGGCTATACGCCTACATTCCGAGCTGTCTTATTCTTGCAAATACTTCCCGAAAAAGCCATCAATTGGTATTTCGGTAGAAAACATTGTAGTCTACAGATACAAACACGATTTTTACAAAAACTGAGGTATTCAAGCTGGTTTTGACACCCTCGAATGCCCGGCGCAAACGTAGCGAACTCTTTTTATGTAGACAGTATGTTCCAATTATTGGCGATACCCCTACATTCCGAACTCTCTCATTCTTGCAAATATTACCCGAAAGGGTCATAAATTGGTATTTCGGTAGAAAACATTGTAGTCTACAGATACAAACACGACTTGTACACAAACTGAGGTATTCAAGCTAGTTTTGACACCCTCGAATCCCGGGCCAAGACGTACCGAACTCTTGTAATGCAGAAAGTATGTTCCAATTATTGGCGAAACCGTACATTCCGAGCTCTCTAGTTCTTGCAAATACTACCCAAAAGGGTCATTAATTGGTATTTCGGTAGAAAACATTGTAGTCTACAGATACAAACACGATCTTTAGAAAAACTGAGGTATTCAAGCTGGTTTTGACACCCACGAATGCCCGGCGCAAACGTAGCGAACTCTTGTTATGTAGACAGTATGTTCCAATTATTGGCGATACCCCTACATTCCGAACTCTCTAATTCTTGCAAATACTACCCGAAAGAGCCATCAATTGGTATTTCGGTAGAAAACATTGTAGTCTACAGATACAAACACGATTTCTACAAAAACTCAGGTATTCAAGCTGGTTTTGACACCCTCGATTACACGTCGCAGACGTACCGAACGCTTCTAATGTAGACAGTATGTTCCAATTATTGGCGATACCCATACAATCCTAGCTGTCTCATTCTTGCAAATATTACCCGAAAGGGTCATAAATTGGTATTTCGGTAGAAAACATTGTAGTCTACAGATACAAAGACGATTTTTAGAAAAACTGAGGTATTCAAGCTGGTTTTGACACCCTCGAATGCCGGGCCCAGACGTAGCGAACGCTTGTTATGTAGACAGTATGTTCCAATTATTGGCGATACCCCTAAATTCCGAGCTCTCTCATTCTTGCAAATATTTCCCGAAAGGGTCATAAATTGGTATTTCGGTAGAAAACATTGTGGTCTACAGATACAAACACGATTTTTAGAAAAACTGAGGTATTCAAGCTGGTTTTGACACCCTCGAATGCCCGGCGCAAACGTACCGAACGCTTGTAATGCAGAAAGTATGTTCCAATTATTGGCGAAACCGTACATTCCGAGCTCTCTAATTCTTGCAAATACTACCCGAAAGGGTCATTAATTGGTATTTCGGTAGAAAACATTGTAGTCTACAGATACAAACACGATTTTTAGAAAAACTGAGGTATTCAAGCTGGTTTTGACACCCTCGAATGCCGGGACCAGACGTACCAACGCTTGTAATGCAGAAAGTATGTTCCAATTATTGGCGAAACCGTACATTCCGAGCTCTCTAATTCTTGCAAATACTACCCGAAAGGGTCATTAATTGGTATTTCGGTAGAAAACATTGTAGTCTACAGATACAAACACGATTTTTACAAAAACTGAGGTATTCAAGCTGGTTTTGACAACCTCGAATGCCCGGCGCAAACGTAGCGAACGCTTGTTATGTAGACAGTATGTTCCAATTATTGGCGATACCCCTAAATTCCGAGCTCTCTCATTCTTGCAAATATTTCCCGAAAGGGTCATAAATTGGTATTTCGGTAGAAAACATTGTAGTCTACAGATACAAACACGATTTTTAGAAAAACTGAGGTATTCAAGCTGGTTTTGACACCCACGAATGCCCGGCGGAAACGTAGCGAACTCTTGTTATGTAGACAGTATGTTCCAATTATTGGCGATACCCCTACATTCCGAGCTCTCTAAGTCTTGCAAATACTACCCGAAAGAGCCATCAATTGGTATTTCGGTAGAAAACATTTTAGTCTACAGATACAAACACGATTTCTACAAAAACTCAGGTATTCAAGCTGGTTTTGACACCCTCGATTACACGTCGCAGACGTACCGAACGCTTCTAATGTAGACAGTATTTTCCAATTATTGGCGATACCCATACAATCCTAGCTGTCTCATTCTTGCAAATATTACCCGAAAGGGTCATAAATTGGTATTTCGGTAGAAAACATTGTAGTCTACAGATACAAACACGATTTTTAGAAAAACTGAGGTATTCAAGCTGGTTTTGACACCCTTGAATGCCGGGCCCAGACGTAGCGAACGCTTGTTATGTAGACAGTATGTTCCAATTATTGGCGATACCCCTAAATTCCGAGCTCTCTCATTCTTGCAAATATTTCCCAAAAGGGTCATAAATTGGTATTTCGGTAGAAAACATTGTGGTCTACAGATACAAACACGATTTTTAGAAAAACTGAGGTATTCAAGCTGGTTTGACACCCTCGAATGCCCGGCGCAAACGTACCGAACGCTTGTAATGCAGAAAGTATGTTGCAATTATTGGCGAAACCGTACATTCCGAGCTCTCTAATTCTTGCAAATACTACCCGAAAGGGTCATTAATTGGTATTTCGGTAGAAAACATTGTAGTCTACAGATACAAACACGATTTTTACAAAAACTGAGGTATTCAAGCTGGTTTTGACAACCTCGAATGCCCGGCGCAAACGTAGCGAACGCGTGTTATGTAGACAGTATGTTTCAATTATTGGCGATACCCCTAAATTCCGAGCTGTCTCATTCTTGCAAATATTACCTGAAAGGGTCATAAATTGGTATTTCGGTAGAAAACATTGTAGTCTACAGATATAAACACGATTTTTACAAAAACTGAGGTATTCAAGCTGGTTTGACACCCTCGAATTGCCGGCGCAAACGTAGCGAACGCTTGTTATGTAGACAGTATGTTCCAATTATTGGCGATACCCTACATTCCGAGCTCTCTAATTCTTGCAAATACTACCCGAAAGGGCCATAAATTGGTATTTCGGTAGAAAACATTGTAGTCTACAGATACAAACACGATTTCTACAAAACTGAGGTATTCAAGCTGGTTTGACACCCTCGATTACACGTCGCAGACGTACCGAACGCTTGTAATGTAGACAGTATTTTCCAATTATTGGCGATACCACTAAAATCCTAGCTGTCTCATTCTTGCAAATATTACCCGAAAGGGTCATAAATTGGTATTTCGGTAGAAAACATTGTAGTCTACAGATACAAACACGATTTTTAGAAAACTGAGGTATTCAAGCTGGTTTTGACACCCTCGAATGCCGGGCCAAGACGTACCAACGCTTGTAATGCAGAAAGTATGTTCCAATTATTGGCGAAACCGTACATTCCGAGTTCTCTATTCTTGCAAATACTACCCGTAAGGGTCATTAATTGGTATTTCGGTAGAAAACATTGTAGTCTACAGATACAAACACGATTTTACACAAAACTGAGGTATTCAAGCTGGTTTTGACACCCTCGAATGCCCGGCGCAAACGTAGCGAACGCTTGTTATGTAGACAGTATGTTCCAATTATTGGCGATACCCCTACATTCCGAGCTCTCTAATTCTTGCAAATACTACCCGAAAGAGCCATCAATTGGTATTTCGGTAGAAAACATTTTAGTCTACAGATACAAACACGATTTGTACAAAAACGCAGATATTCAAGCTAGATTTGACACCCTCGAATGCCGTCGCAGACGTACCGAACGCTTGTTACGTAGACAGTATGTTCCAATTATTGGCGATACCCATACAATCCAAGCTGTCTCATTCTTGCAAATACTACCGAAAGGGTCATTAATTGGTATTTCGGTAGAAAACATTGTAGTCTACAGATACAAACACGATTTCTACAAAAACTGAGGTATTCAAGCTGGTTTTGACACCCTCGATTACACGTCGCAGACGTACCGAACGCTTGTAATGTAGACAGTATTTTCCAATTATTGGCGATACCCCTAAAATCCTAGCTGTCTCATTCTTGCAAATATTACCCGAAAGGGTCATAAATTGGTATTTCGGTAGAAAACATTGTAGTCTACAGATACAAACACGATTTTTAGAAAAACTGAGGTATTCAAGCTGGTTTTGACACCCTCGAATGCCGGGACCAGACGTACCGAACGCTTGTAATGCAGAAAGTATGTTCCAATTATTGGCGAAACCGTACATTCCGAGCTCTCTAGTTCTTGCAAATACTACCCAAAAGGGTCATTAATTGGTATTTCGGTAGAAAACATTGTAGTCTACAGATACAAACACGATTTGTACAAAAACTCAGGTATTCAAGCTGGTTTTGACACCCTCGAATGCCGGGCCCAGACGTACCGAACGCTTATAATGTAGAACGTATGCTCCAATTATTGGCTATACGCCTACATTCCGAGCTGTCTTATTCTTGCAAATACTTCCCGAAAAGGTCATCAATTGGTATTTCGGTAGAAAACATTGTAGTCTACAGATACAAACACGATTTTTAGAAAAACTGAGGTATTCAAGCTGGTTTTGACAACCTCGAATGCCCGGCGCAAACGTAGCGAACGCTTGTTATGTAGACAGTATGTTCCAATTATTGGTGATACCCCTAAATTCCGAGCTCTCTCATTCTTGCAAATATTACCCGAAAGGGTCATAAATTGGTATTTCGGTAGAAAACATTGTAGTCTACAGATACAAACACGATTTTTAGAAAACTGAGGTATTCAAGCTGGTTTTGACACCCTCGAATGCCCGGCGCAAACGTACCGAACACTTGTTATGTAGACAGTATGTTCCAATTATTGGCGATACCCCTACATTCCGAACTCTCTAATTCTTGCAAATACTACCCGAAAGAGCCATCAATTGGTATTTCGGTAGAAAACATTAGTAGTCTACAGATACAAACACGATTTTACAAAAACTGAGGTATTCAAGCTGGTTTTGACACCCTCGATTACACGTCGCAGACGTACCGAACGCTTGTAATGTAGACAGTATTTTCCAATTATTGGCGATACCCTAAATTCCGAGCTCTCTCATTCTTGCAAATAATACCCGAAAGGGTCATAAATTGGTATTTCGGTAGAAAACATTGTAGTCTACAGATACAAACACGATTTTTAGAAAAACTGAGGTATTCAAGCTGGTTTTGACACCCTCGAATGCAGGGCCCACACGTACCGAACGCTTGTAACGCAGAAAGTATGTTCCAATTATTGGTGGAACCGTACATTCTGAGCTCTCTAATTCTTGCAAATACTACCCGAAAGGGTCATTAATTGGTATTTCGGTAGAAAACATTGTAGTCTACAGATACAAACACGATTTTTAGAAAAACTGAGGTATTCAAGCTGGTTTTGACACCCTCGAATGCCCGGCACAAACGTACCGAACGCTTGTTATGTAGACAGTATGTTCCAATTATTGGCGATACCACTACATTCCGAGCTGTCTCATTCTTGCAAATACTACCGAAAAGGTCATCAATTGGTATTTCGGTAGAAAACATTGTAGTCTACAGATACAAACACGATTTTTAGAAAAACTGAGGTATTCAAGCTGGTTTTGACACCCTCGAATGCCCGGCACAAACGTACCGAACGCTTGTTATGTAGACAGTATGTTCCAATTATTGGCGATACCCTACATTCCGAGCTCTCTAATTCTTGCAAATACTACCCGAAAGAGCCATAAATTGGTATTTCGGTAGAAAACATTGTAGTCTACAGATACAAACACGATTTCTACAAAAACTGAGGTATTCAAGCTGGTTTTGACACCCTCGATTACACGTCGCAGACGTACCGAACGCTTGTAATGTAGACAGTATTTTCCAATTATTGGCGATACCCATAAAATCCTAGCTGTCTCATTCTTGCAAATATTACCCGAAAGGGTCATAAATTGGTATTTCGGTAGAAAACATTGTACTCTACAGATACAAACACGATTTTTAGAAAAACTGAGGTATTCAAGCTGGTTTTGACACCCTCGAATGCCGGGACCAGACGTACCAACGCTTGTAATGCAGAAAGTATGTTCCAATTATTGGCGAAACCGTACATTCCGAGCTCTCTAGTTCTTGCAAATACTACCCAAAGGGTCATTAATTGGTATTTCGGTAGAAAACATTGTAGTCTACAGATACAAACACGATTTTTACAAAACTGAGGTATTCAAGCTGGTTTTGACACCCTCGAATGCCGGGCCCAGACGTACCGAACGCTTATAATGTAGAACGTATGCTCCAATTATTGGCTATACGCGCCTACATTCCGAGCTGTCTTATTCTTGCAAATACTTCCCGAAAGAGGCATCAATTGGTATTTCGGTAGAAAACATTGTAGTCTACAGATACAAACACGATTTTTAGAAAAACTGACGTATACAAGCTGGTTTGACAACCTCGAATGCCCGGCGCAAACGTAGCGAACGCTTGTTATGTAGACAGTATGTTCCAATTATTGGTGATACCCTAAATTCCGAGCTCTCTCATTCTTGCAAATATTACCGAAAGGGTGATAAATTGGCATTTCGGTAGAAAACATTGTAGTCTACAGATACAAACACGATTTTTACAGAACTGAGGGTATTCAAGCTGGTTTTGACATCCTTGAGTGCCCGGCGCAAACGTAGCGAACACTTGTTATGTAGACAGTATGTTCCAATTATTGGCGAAACCGTACATTCCGAGCTCTCTAATTCTTGCAAATACTACCCGAAAGAGCCATCAATTGGTATTTCGGTAGAAAACATTGTAGTCTACAGATACAAACACGATTTTACAAAAACTGAGGTATTCAAGCTGGTTTTGACACCCTCGATTACACGTCGCAGACGTACCGAACGCTTGTAATGTAGACAGTATTTTCCAATTATTGGCGATACCCCTAAATTCCGAGCTCTCTCATTCTTGCAAATATTACCGGAAAGGGTCATAAATTGGTATTTCGGTAGAAAACATTGTAGTCTACAGATACAAACACGACTGGTACACAAACTGAGGTATTCAAGCTGGTTTTGACACCCTCGAATGCCGGGACCAGACGTACCAACGCTTGTAATGCAGAAAGTATGTTCCAATTATTGGCGAAACCGTACATTCCGAGCTCTCTAGTTCTTGCAAATACTACCCAAAAGGGTCATTAATTGGTATTTCGGTAGAAAACATTGTAGTCTACAGATACAAACACGATTTGTACAAAAACTCAGGTATTCAAGCTGGTTTTGACACCCTCGAATGCCGGGCCCAGACGTACCGAACGCTTATAATGTAGAACGTATGCTCCAATTATTGGCTATACGCCTACATTCCGAGCTGTCTTATTCTTGCAAATACTTCCCGAAAAAGGCATCAATTGGTATTTCGGTAGAAAACATTGTAGTCTACAGATACAAACACGATTTTTACAAAAACTGAGGTATTCAAGCTAGTTTTGACACCCTCGAATGCCGGGCCAAGACGTACCGAACTCTTGTAATGGAGAAAGTTTGTTCCAATTATTGCCGAAACCCGTACATTCTGAGTTGTCCTATCCTGGCAAATATTACCCGAAAGGTTCATTAATTGGTATTTCGGTAGAAAACATTGTAGTCTACAGATACAAACACGATTTTTAGAAAAACTGAGGTATTCAAGCTGGTTTTGACACCTTCGAAAGCCCGGCGCAAACGTAGTGAACGCTTGTTATGTAGACAGTATGTTCCAATTATTGGCGATACCCCTACATTCCGAGCTCTCTAATTCTTGCAAATACTACCCGAAAGAGCCATAAATTGGTATTTCGGTAGAAAACATTGTAGTCTACAGATACAAACACGATTTCTACAAAAACTGAGGTATTGAAGCTGGTTTTGACACCCTCGAATGCCGGGACCAGACGTACCAACGCTTGTAATGCAGAAAGTATGTTCCAATTATTGGCGAAACCGTACATTCCGAGCTCTCTAGTTCTTGCAAATACTACCCAAAAGGGTCATTAATTGGTATTTCGGTAGAAAACATTGTAGTCTACAGATACAAACACGATTTTTACAAAAACTGAGGTATTCAAGCTGGTTTTGACACCCTCGAATGCCGGGCCCAGACGTACCGAACGCTTATAATGTAGAACGTATGCTCCAATTATTGGCTATACGCCTACATTCCGAGCTGTCTTATTCTTGCAAATACTTCCCGAAAAAGCCATGAATTGGTATTTCGGTAGAAAACATTGTAGTCTACAGATACAAACACGATTTTTAGAAAAACTGACGTATACAAGCTGGTTTTGACAACCTCGAATGCCCGGCGCAAACGTAGCGAACGCTTGTTATGTGGACAGTATGTTCCAATTATTGGCGATACCCCTAGATTCCGAACTCTCTAATTCTTGCAAATACTACCCGAAAGAGCCATCAATTGGTATTTCGGTAGAAAACATTGTAGTCTACAGATACAAACACGATTTCTACAAAAACTGAGGTATTCAAGCTGGTTTTGACACCCTCGATTACACGTCGCAGACGTACCTAACGCTTGTAATGTAGACAGTATTTACCAATTATTGGCGATACCCCTAAATTCCGAGCTCTCTCATTCTTGCAAATATTACCCGAAAGGGTCATAAATTGGTATTTCGGTAGAAAACATTGTAGTCTACAGATACAAACACGACTTGTACACAAACTGAGGTATTCAAGCTGGTTTTGACACCCTCGAATGCCGGGACCAGACGTACCAACGCTTGTAATGCAGAAAGTATGTTCCAATTATTGGCGAAACCGTACATTCCGAGCTCTCTAGTTCTTGCAAATACTACCCAAAAGGGTCATTAATTGGTATTTCGGTAGAAAACATTGTAGTCTACAGATACAAACACGATTTGTACAAAAACTCAGGTATTCAAGCTGGTTTTGACACCCTCGAATGCCGGGCCCAGACGTACCGAACGCTTATAATGTAGAACGTATGCTCCAATTATTGGCTATACGCCTACATTCCGAGCTGTCTTATTCTTGCAAATACTTCCCGAAAAAGGCATCAATTGGTATTTCGGTAGAAAACATTGTAGTCTACAGATACAAACACGATTTTTAGAAAAACTGACGTATACAAGCTGGTTTTGACAACCTCGAATGCCCGGCGCAAACGTAGCGAACGCTTGTTATGTAGACAGTATGTTCCAATTATTGGTGATACCCCTAAATTCCGAGCTCTCTCATTCTTGCAAATATTACTCGAAAGGGTGATAAATTGGCATTTCGGTAGAAAACATTGTAGTCTACAGATACAAACACGATTTTTAGAAAAACTGAGGTATTCAAGCTGGTTTTGACACCCTCGAATGCCCGGCGCAAACGTACCGAACACTTGTTATGTAGACAGTATGTTCCAATTATTGGCAATACCCCTACATTCCGAACTCTCTAATTCTTGCAAATACTACCCGAAAGAGCCATCAATTGGTATTTCGGTAGAAAACATTGTAGTCTACAGATACAAACACGATTTTTACAAAAACTGAGGTATTCAAGCTGGTTTTGACACCCTCGATTACACGTCGCAGACGTACCGAACGCTTGTAATGTAGACAGTATTTACCAATTATTGGCGATACCCCTAAATTCCGAGCTCTCTCATTCTTGCAAACATTACCCGAGAGGGTCATAAATTGGTATTTCGGTAGAAAACATTGTAGTCTACAGATACAAACACGACTGGTACACAAACTGAGGTATTCAAGCTGGTTTTGACACCCTCGAATGCCGGGACCAGACGTACCAACGCTTGTAATGCAGAAAGTATGTTCCAATTATTGGCGAAACCGTACATTCCGAGCTCTCTAGTTCTTGCAAATACTACCCAAAAGGGTCATTAATTGGTATTTCGGTAGAAAACATTGTAGTCTACAGATACAAACACGATTTGTACAAAAACTCAGGTATTCAAGCTGGTTTTGACACCCTCGAATGCCGGGCCCAGACGTACCGAACGCTTATAATGTAGAACGTATGCTCCAATTATTGGCTATACGACTACATTCCGAGCTGTCTTATTCTTGCAAATACTTCCCGAAAAGGCATCAATTGGTATTTCGGTAGAAAACATTGTAGTCTACAGATACAAACACGATTTTTAGAAAAACTGAGGTATTCAAGCTGGTTTTGACAACCTCGAATGCCCGGCGCAAACGTAGCGAACGCTTGTTATGTAGACAGTATGTTCCAATTATTGGCGATATACCCTAAATTCCGAGCTCTCTCATTCTTGCAAATATTACCTCGAAAGGGTCATAAATTGGCATTTCGGTAGAAACATTGTAGTCTACAGATACAAACACGATTTTTAGAAAAACTGAGGTATTCAAGCTGGTTTTGACACCCTCGAATGCCCGGCGCAAACGTACCGAACACTTGTTATGTAGACAGTATGTTCCAATTATTGGCAATACCCCTACATTCCGAACTCTCTAATTCTTGCAAATACTACCCGAAAGAGCCATCAATTGGTATTTCGGTAGAAAACATTGTAGTCTACAGATACAAACACGATTTTTACAAAAACTGAGGTATTCAAGCTGGTTTGACACCCTCGATTACACGTCGCAGACGTACCGAACGCTTGTAATGTAGACAGTATTTTCCAATTATTGGCGATACCCCTAAATTCCGAGCTCTCTCATTCTTGCAAATATTACCCGAGAGGGTCATAAATTGGTATTTCGGTAGAAAACATTGTAGTCTACAGATACAAACACGACTTGTACACAAACTGAGGTATTCAAGCTAGTTTTGACACCCTCGAATGCCGGGCCAAGACGTACCGAACTCTTGTAATGGAGAAAGTTTGTTCCAATTATTGCCGAAACCCGTACATTCTGAGTTGTCCTATCCTGGCAAATATTACCCGAAAGGGTCATTAATTGGTATTTCGGTAGAAAACATTGTAGTCTACAGATACAAACACGATTTTTACAAAAACTGAGGTATTCAAGCTGGTTTTGACACCCTTGAATGCCCGGCACAAACGTAGCGAACGCTTGTTATGTAGACAGTTTGTTCCAATTATTGGCGATACCACTACATTTCGAGCACTCTAATTCTTGCAAATACTACCCGAAAGAGCCAATAATTGGTATTTCGGTAGAAAACATTTTAGTCTACAGATACAAACACGATTTGTACAAAAACGGAGATATTCAAGCTAGATTTGACACCCTCGAATGCCGTCGCAGACGTACCGAACGCTTGTTATGTAGACAGTATGTTCCAATTATTGGCGATACCCATACAATCCAAGCTGTCTCATTCTTGCAAATACTACCGAAAGGGTCAGTAATTGGTATTTCGGTAGAAAACATTGTAGTCTACAGATACAAACACGATTTTTAGAAAAACTGAGGTATTCAAGCTGGTTTTGACACCTTCGAATGCCCGGCGCAAACGTAGCGAACGCTTGTTATGTAGACAGTATGTTCCAATTATTGGCGATACCCCTACATTCCGAGCTCTCTAATTCTTGCAAATACTACCCGAAAGAGCCATCAATTGGTATTTCGGTAGAAAACATTGTAGTCTACAGATACAAACACGATTTTTACAAAAACTGAGGTATTCAAGCTGGTTTTGACACCCTCGATTACACGTCGCAGACGTACCGAACGCTTGTAATGTAGACAGTATTTTCCAATTATTGGCGATACCCCTAAAATCCTAGCTGTCTCATTCTTGCAAATATTACCCGAAAGGGTCATTAATTGGTATTTCGGTAGAAAACATTGTACTCTACAGATACAAACACGATTTTTAGAAAAACTGAGGTATTCAAGCTGGTTTTGACACCCTCGAATGCCGGGACCAGACGTACCAACGCTTGTAATGCAGAAAGTATGTTCCAATTATTGGCGAAACCGTACATTCCGAGCTCTCTAGTTCTTGCAAATACTACCCAAAAGGGTCATTAATTGGTATTTCGGTAGAAAACATTGTAGTCTACAGATACAAACACGATTTTTACAAAAACTGAGGTATTCAAGCTGGTTTTGACACCCTCGAATGCCGGGCACAGACGTACCGAACGCTTATAATGTAGAACGTATGCTCCAATTATTGGCTATACGCCTACATTCCGACCTGTCTTATTCTTGCAAATACTTCCCGAAAAAGCCATGAATTGGTATTTCGGTAGAAAACATTGTAGTCTACAGATACAAACACGATTTTTAGAAAAACTGACGTATACAAGCTGGTTTTGACAACCTCGAATGCCCGGCGCAAACGTAGCGAACGCTTGTTATGTGGACAGTATGTTCCAATTATTGGTGATACCCCTAAATTCCGAGCTCTCTCATTCTTGCAAATATTACTCGAAAGGGTGATAAATTGGCATTTCGGTAGAAAACATTGTAGTCTACAGATACAAACACGATTTTTAGAAAAACTGAGGTATTCAAGCTGGTTTTGACACCCTCGAATGCCCGGCGCAAACGTACCGAACTCTTGTTATGTAGACAGTATGTTCCAATTATTGGCAATACCCCTACATTCCGAACTCTCTAATTCTTGCAAATACTACCCGAAAGAGCCATCAATTGGTATTTCGGTAGAAAACATTGTAGTCTACAGATACAAACACGATTTTTACAAAAACTGAGGTATTCAAGCTGGTTTTGACACCCTCGATTACACGTCGCAGACGTACCGAACGCTTGTAATGTAGACAGTATTTACCAATTATTGGCGATACCCCTAAATTCCGAGCTCTCTCATTCTTGCAAATATTACCCGAGAGGGTCATAAATTGGTATTTCGGTAGAAAACATTGTAGTCTACAGATACAAACACGACTGGTACACAAACTGAGGTATTCAAGCTAGTTTTGACACCCTCGAATGCCGGGCCAAGACGTACCGAACTCTTGTAATGGAGAAAGTTTGTTCCAATTATTGCCGAAACCCGTACATTCTGAGTTGTCCTATCCTGGCAAATATTACCCGAAAGGGTCATTAATTGGTATTTCGGTAGAAAACATTGTAGTCTACAGATACAAACACGATTTTTACAAAAACTGAGGTATTCAAGCTGGTTTTGACACCCTTGAATGCCCGGCACAAACGTAGCGAACGCTTGTTATGTAGACAGTTTGTTCCAATTATTGGCGATACCACTACATTTCGAGCACTCTAATTCTTGCAAATACTACCCGAAAGAGCCAATAATTGGTATTTCGGTAGAAAACATTTTAGTCTACAGATACAAACACGATTTGTACAAAAACGGAGATATTCAAGCTAGATTTGACACCCTCGAATGCCGTCGCAGACGTACCGAACGGTTGTTACGTAGACCGTATGTTCCAATTATTGGCGATACCCATACAATCCAAGCTGTCTCATTCTTGCAAATACTACCGAAAGGGTCAGTAATTGGTATTTCGGTAGAAAACATTGTAGTCTACAGATACAAACACGATTTTTAGAAAAACTGAGGTATTCAAGCTGGTTTTGACACCTTCGAATGCCCGGCGCAAACGTAGCGAACGCTTGTTATGTAGACAGTATGTTCCAATTATTGGCGATACCCCTACATTCCGAGCTCTCTAATTCTTGCAAATACTACCCGAAAGAGCCATCAATTGGTATTTCGGTAGAAAACATTGTAGTCTACAGATACAAACACGATTTCTACAAAAACTGAGGTATTCAAGCTGGTTTTGACACCCTCGATTACACGTCGCAGACGTACCGAACGCTTGTAATGTAGACAGTATTTTCCAATTATTGGCGATACCCCTAAAATCCTAGCTGTCTCATTCTTGCAAATATTACCCGAAAGGGTCATTAATTGGTATTTCGGTAGAAAACATTGTAGTCTACAGATACAAACACGATTTTTAGAAAAACTGAGGTATTCAAGCTGGTTTTGACACCCTCGAATGCCGGGACCAGACGTACCAACGCTTGTAATGCAGAAAGTATGTTCCAATTATTGGCGAAACCGTACATTCCGAGCTCTCTAGTTCTTGCAAATACTACCCAAAAGGGTCATTAATTGGTATTTCGGTAGAAAACATTGTAGTCTACAGATACAAACACGATTTTTACAAAAACTGAGGTATTCAAGCTGGTTTTGACACCCTCGAATGCCGGGCACAGACGTACCGAACGCTTATAATGTAGAACGTATGCTCCAATTATTGGCTATACGCCTACATTCCGACCTGTCTTATTCTTGCAAATACTTCCCGAAAAAGCCATGAATTGGTATTTCGGTAGAAAACATTGTAGTCTACAGATACAAACACGATTTTTAGAAAAACTGACGTATACAAGCTGGTTTTGACAACCTCGAATGCCCGGCGCAAACGTAGCGAACGCTTGTTATGTGGACAGTATGTTCCAATTATTGGTGATACCCCTAAATTCCGAGCTCTCTCATTCTTGCAAATATTACTCGAAAGGGTGATAAATTGGCATTTCGGTAGAAAACATTGTAGTCTACAGATACAAACACGATTTTACAAAAACTGAGGTATTCAAGCTGGTTTTGACACCCTCGAATGCCCGGCGCAAACGTAGCGAACTCTTGTTATGTAGACAGTATGTTCCAATTATTGGCGATACCCCTACATTCCGAACTCTCTAATTCTTGCAAATACTACCCGAAAGAGCCATCAATTGGTATTTCGGTAGAAAACATTGTAGTCTACAGATACAAACACGATTTTTACAAAAACTGAGGTATTCAAGCTGGTTTTGACACCCTCGATTACACGTCGCAGACGTACCTAACGCTTGTAATGTAGACAGTATGTTCCAATTATTGGCGATACCCCTAAATTCCGAGCTCTCTCATTCTTGCAAATATTACCCGAAAGGGTCATAAATTGGTATTTCGGTAGAAAACATTGTAGTCTACAGATACAAACACGACTTGTACACAAACTGAGGTATTCAAGCTAGTTTTGACACCCTCGAATGCCGGGCCAAGACGTACCGAACTCTTGTAATGCAGAAAGTATGTTCCAATTATTCCCGAAACCCGTACATTCTGAGTTATCCTATCCTGGCAAATATTACCCGAAAGGGTCATTAATTGGTATTTCGGTAGAAAACATTGTAGTCTACAGATACAAACACGATTTTTACAAAAACTGAGGTATTCAAGCTGGTTTTGACACCCTTGAATGCCCGGCACAAACGTAGCGAACGCTTGTTATGTAGACAGTTTGTTCCAATTATTGGCGATACCACTACATTTCGAGCACTCTAATTCTTGCAAATACTACCCGAAAGAGCCAATAATTGGTATTTCGGTAGAAAACATTTTAGTCTACAGATACAAACACGATTTGTACAAAAACGGAGATATTCAAGCTAGATTTGACACCCTCGAATGCCGTCGCAGACGTCCCGAACGCTTGTTACGTAGACAGTATGTTCCAATTATTGGCGATACCCATACAATCCAAGCTGTCTCATTCTTGCAAATACTGCCCGAAAGGGTCATTAATTGGTATTTCGGTAGAAAACATTGTAGTCTACAGATACAAACACGATTTTTAGAAAAACTGAGGTATTCAAGCTGGTTTTGACACCCTCGAATGCCCGGCGCAAACGTAGCGAACGCTTGTTATGTAGACAGTATGTTCCAATTATTGGCGAAACCCGTACATTCTGAGCTGTCTCGTTCTTGCAAATACTACCGAAAAGGTCATCAATTGGCATTTCGGTAGAAAACATTGTGGTCTACAGATACAAACACGATTTTTAGAAAAACTGAGTTATTGAAGCTGGTTTTGACAACCTCGAATGCCGGGCACAGACGTACCGAACGCTTGTAATGCGCAAAGTATGTTCCAATTATTGGCGAAACCGTACATTCCGAGATCTCTACTTCTTGCAAATACTACCCGAAAGGGTCATGAATTGGTATTTCGGTAGAAAACATTGTAGTCTACAGATACAAACACGATTTGTACAAAAACTGAGGTATTCAAGCTGGTTTTGACACCCTCGAATGCCCGGCGCAAACGTGCGAACTCTTGTTATGTAGACAGTATGTTCCAATTATTGGCGATACCCCTACATTCCGAACTCTCTAATTCTTGCAAATACTACCCGAAAGAGCCATCAATTGGTATTTCGGTAGAAAACATTGTAGTCTACAGATACAAACACGATTTCTACAAAAACTGAGGTATTCAAGCTGGTTTTGACACCCTCGATTACACGTCGCAGACGTACCGAACGCTTGTAATGTAGACAGTATTTTCCAATTATTGCCGATACCCATACAATCCTAGCTGTCTCATTCTTGCAAATATTACCCGAAAGGGTCATAAATTGGTATTTCGGTAGAAAACATTGTAGTCTACAGATACAAACACGATTTCTAGAAAAACTGAGGTATTCAAGCTGGTTTTGACACCCTCGAATGCCGGGCCCAGACGTAGCGAACGCTTGTTATGTAGACAGTATGTTCCAATTATTGGCGATACCCCTAAATTCCGAGCTCTCTCATTCTTGCAAATACTACCCGAAAGAGCCAATAATTGGTATTTCGGTAGAAAACATTTTAGTCTACAGATACAAACACGATTTGTACAAAAACGGAGATATTCAAGCTAGATTTGACACCCTCGAATGCCGTCGCAGACGTCCCGAACGCTTGTTACGTAGACAGTATGTTCCAATTATTGGCGATACCCATACAATCCAAGCTGTCTCATTCTTGCAAATACTACCCGAAAGGGTCATTAATTGGTATTTCGGTAGAAAACATTGTAGTCTACAGATACAAACACGATTTTTAGAAAAACTGAGGTATTCAAGCTGGTTTTGACACCCTCGAATGCCCGGCGCAAACGTAGCGAACGCTTGTTATGTAGACAGTATGTTCCAATTATTGGCGAAACCCGTACATTCTGAGCTGTCTCGTTCTTGCAAATACTACCGAAAAGGTCATCAATTGGCATTTCGGTAGAAAACATTGTGGTCTACAGATACAAACACGATTTTAGAAAAACTGAGTTATTGAAGCTGGTTTTGACAACCTCGAATGCCGGGCACAGACGTACCGAACGCTTGTAATGCGCAAAGTATGTTCCAATTATTGGCGAAACCGTACATTCCGAGATCTCTACTTCTTGCAAATACTACCCGAAAGGGTCATGAATTGGTATTTCGGTAGAAAACATTGTAGTCTACAGATACAAACACGATTTGTACAAAAACTGAGGTATTCAAGCTGGTTTTGACACCCTCGAATGCTCGGCGCAAACGTGCGAACTCTTGTTATGTAGACAGTATGTTCCAATTATTGGCGATACCCCTACATTCCGAACTCTCTAATTCTTGCAAATACTACCCGAAAGAGCCATCAATTGGTATTTCGGTAGAAAACATTGTAGTCTACAGATACAAACACGATTTCTACAAAAACTGAGGTATTCAAGCTGGTTTTGACACCCTCGATTACACGTCGCAGACGTACCGAACGCTTGTAATGTAGACAGTATTTTCCAATTATTGCCGATACCCATACAATCCTAGCTGTCTCATTCTTGCAAATATTACCCGAAAGGGTCATAAATTGGTATTTCGGTAGAAAACATTGTAGTCTACAGATACAAACACGATTTCTAGAAAAACTGAGGTATTCAAGCTGGTTTTGACACCCTCGAATGCCGGGCCCAGACGTAGCGAACGCTTGTTATGTAGACAGTATGTTCCAATTATTGGCGATACCCCTAAATTCCGAGCTCTCTCATTCTTGCAAATATTTCCCGAAAGGGTCATAAATTGGTATTTCGGTAGAAAACATTGTGGTCTACAGATACAAACACGATTTTTAGAAAAACTGAGGTATTCAAGCTGGTTTTGACACCCTCGAATGCCCGGCGCAAACGTACCGAACGCTTGTAATGCAGAAAGTATGTTCCAATTATTGGCGAAACCGTACATTCCGAGCTCTCTAATTCTTGCAAATACTACCCGAAAGGGTCATTAATTGGTATTTCGGTAGAAAACATTGTAGTCTACAGATACAAACACGTATTTTACAAAAACTGAGGTATTCAAGCTGGTTTTGACGACCTCGAATGCCCGGCGCAAACGTAGCGAACGCGTGTTATGTAGACAGTATCTTTCAATTATTGGCGATACCCCTAAATTCCGAGCTGTCTCATTCTTGCAAATATGACCTGAAAGGGTCATAAATTGGTATTTCGGTAGAAAACATTGTAGTCTACAGATATAAACACGATTTTACAAAACTGAGGTATTCAAGCTGGTTTTGACACCCTCGAATTGCCCGGCGCAAACGTAGCTAACGCTTGTTATGTAGACAGTATGTTCCAATTATTGGCGATACCCCTACATTCCGAACTCTCTAATTCTTGCAAATACTACCCGAAAGAGCCATCAATTGGTATTTCGGTAGAAAACATTGTAGTCTACAGATACAAACACGATTTCTAGAAAAACTGAGGTATTCAAGCTGGTTTTGACAACCTCGAATGCCCGGCGCAAACGTACCGAACGCTTGTTATGTAGACAGTATGTTCCAATTATTGGCGATACCCCTAAATTCCGAGCTCTCTCATTCTTGCAAATATTTCCCGAAAGGGTCATAAATTGGTATTTCGGTAGAAAACATTGTGGTCTACAGATACAAACACGATTTTTAGAAAAACTGAGGTATTCAAGCTGGTTTTGACACCCTCGAATGCCCGGCGCAAACGTACCGAACGCTTGTAATGCAGAAAGTATGTTCCAATTATTGGCGAAACCGTACATTCCGAGCTCTCTAATTCTTGCAAATACTACCCGAAAGGGTCATTAATTGGTATTTCGGTAGAAAACATTGTAGTCTACAGATACAAACACGTATTTTACAAAAACTGAGGTATTCAAGCTGGTTTTGACGACCTCGAATGCCCGGCGCAAACGTAGCGAACGCGTGTTATGTAGACAGTATGTTTCAATTATTGGCGATACCCCTAAATTCCGAGCTGTCTCATTCTTGCAAATATGACCTGAAAGGGTCATAAATTGGTATTTCGGTAGAAAACATTGTAGTCTACAGATATAAACACGATTTTTACAAAAACTGAGGTATTCAAGCTGGTTTTGACACCCTCGAATTGCCCGGCGCAAACGTAGCTAACGCTTGTTATGTAGACAGTATGTTCCAATTATTGGCGATACCCCTACATTCCGAACTCTCTAATTCTTGCAAATACTACCCGAAAGAGCCATCAATTGGTATTTCGGTAGAAAACATTGTAGTCTACAGATACAAACACGATTTCTAGAAAAACTGAGGTATTCAAGCTGGTTTTGACAACCTCGAATGCCCGGCGCAAACGTACCGAACGCTTGTTATGTAGACAGTATGTTCCAATTATTGGCGATACCCCTAAATTCCGAGCTCTCTCATTCTTGCAAATATTTCCCGAAAGTGTCATAAATTGGTATTTCGGTAGAAAACATTGTAGTCTACAGATACAAACACGATTTTTAGAAAAACTGAGGTATTCAAGCTGGTTTTGACACCCACGAATGCCCGGCGCAAACGTAGCGAACTCTTGTTATGTGGACAGTATGTTCCAATTATTGGCGATAACCCTACATTCCGAGCTCTCTAATTCTTGCAAATACTACCCGAAAGAGCCATAAATTGGTATTTCGGTAGAAAACATTGTAGTCTACAGATACAAACACGATTTCTACAAAAACTGAGGTATTCAAGCTGGTTTTGACACCCTCGATTACACGTCGCAGACGTACCGAACGCTTGTAATGTAGACAGTATTTTCCAATTATTGGCGATACCCATACAATCCTAGCTGTCTCATTCTTGCAAATATTACCCGAAAGGGTCATAAATTGGTATTTCGGTAGAAAACATTGTAGTCTACAGATACAAACACGATTTTTAGAAAAACTGAGGTATTCAAGCTGGTTTTGACACCCTCGAATGCCGGGCCCAGACGTAGCGAACGCTTGTTATGTAGACAGTATGTTCCAATTATTGGCGATACCCCTAAATTCCGAGCTCTCTCATTCTTGCAAATATTTCCCGAAAGGGTCATAAATTGGTATTTCGGTAGAAAACATTGTGGTCTACAGATACAAACACGATTTTTAGAAAAACTGAGGTATTCAAGCTGGTTTTGACACCCTCGAATTGCCCGGCGCAAACGTAGCTAACGCTTGTTATGTAGACAGTATGTTCCAATTATTGGCGATACCCCTACATTCCGAACTCTCTTATTCTTGCAAATACTACCCGAAAGAGCCATAAATTGGTATTTCGGTAGAAAACATTGTAGTCTACAGACACAAACACGATTTCTACAAAAACTCAGGTATTCTAGCTGGTTTTGACACCCTCGATTACACGTCGCAGACGTACCGAACGCTTCTAATGTAGACAGTATTTTCCAATTATTGGCGATACCCATACAATCCTAGCTGTCTCATTCTTGCAAATATTACCCGAAAGGGTCATAAATTGGTATTTCGGTAGAAAACATTGTAGTCTACAGATACAAACACGATTTTTAGAAAAACTGAGGTATTCAAGCTGGTTTTGACACCCTCGAATGCCGGGCCCAGACGTAGCGAACGCTTGTTATGTAGACAGTATGTTCCAATTATTGGCGATACCCCTAAATTCCGAGCTCTCTCATTCTTGCAAATATTTCCCGAAAGGGTCATAAATTGGTATTTCGGTAGAAAACATTGTGGTCTACAGATACAAACACGATTTTTAGAAAAACTGAGGTATTCAAGCTGGTTTTGACACCCTCGAATGCCCGGCGCAAACGTACCGAACGCTTGTAATGCAGAAAGTATGTTCCAATTATTGGCGAAACCGTACATTCCGAGCTCTCTAATTCTTGCAAATACTACCCGAAAGGGTCATTAATTGGTATTTCGGTAGAAAACATTGTAGTCTACATATACAAACACGATTTTTACAAAAACTGAGGTATTCAAGCTGGTTTTGACAACCTCGAATGCCCGGCGCAAACGTAGCGAACGCGTGTTATGTAGACAGTATGTTTCAATTATTGGCGATACCCTAAATTCCGAGCTGTCTCATTCTTGCAAATATGACCTGAAAGGGTCATAAATTGGTATTTCGGTAGAAAACATTGTAGTCTACAGATATAAACACGATTTTTACAAAAACTGAGGTATTCAAGCTGGTTTTGACACCCTCGAATTGCCCGGCGCAAACGTAGCTAACGCTTGTTATGTAGACAGTATGTTCCAATTATTGGCGACACCCCTACATTCCGAACTCTCTAATTCTTGCAAATACTACCCGAAAGAGCGATCAATTGGTATTTCGGTAGAAAACATTGTAGTCTACAGATACAAACACGATTTCTAGAAAAACTGAGGTATTCAAGCTGGTTTTGACAAGCTCGAATGCCCGGCGCAAACGTACCGAACGCTTGTTATGTAGACAGTATGTTCCAATTATTGGCGATACCCCTAAATTCCGAGCTCTCTCATTCTTGCAAATATTTCCCGAAAGTGTCATAAATTGGTATTTCGGTAGAAAACATTGTAGTCTACAGATACAAACACGATTTTTAGAAAAACTGAGGTATTCAAGCTGGTTTTGACACCCACGAATGCCCGGCGCAAACGTAGCGAACTCTTGTTATGTGGACAGTATGTTCCAATTATTGGCGATAACCCTACATTCCGAACTCTCTAATTCTTGCAAATACTACCCGAAAGAGCCATAAATTGGTATTTCGGTAGAAAACATTGTAGTCTACAGATACAAACACGATTTCTACAAAAACTGAGGTATTCAAGCTGGTTTTGACACCCTCGATTACACGTCGCAGACGTACCGAACGCTTGTAATGTAGACAGTATTTTCCAATTATTGGCGATACCCATACAATCCTAGCTGTCTCATTCTTGCAAATATTACCCGAAAGGGTCATAAATTGGTATTTCGGTAGAAAACATTGTAGTCTACAGATACAAACACGATTTTTAGAAAAACTGAGGTATTCAAGCTGGTTTTGACACCCTCGAATGCCGGGCCCAGACGTAGCGAACGCTTGTTATGTAGACAGTATGTTCCAATTATTGGCGATACCCCTAAATTCCGAGCTCTCTCATTCTTGCAAATATTTCCCGAAAGGGTCATAAATTGGTATTTCGGTAGAAAACATTGTGGTCTACAGATACAAACACGATTTTTAGAAAAACTGAGGTATTCAAGCTGGTTTTGACACCCTCGAATGCCCGGCGCAAACGTACCGAACGCTTGTAATGCAGAAAGTATGTTCCAATTATTGGCGAAACCGTACATTCCGAGCTCTCTAATTCTTGCAAATACTACCCGAAAGGGTCATTAATTGGTATTTCGGTAGAAAACATTGTAGTCTACAGATACAAACACGATTTTTACAAAAACTGAGGTATTCAAGCTGGTTTTGACGACCTCGAATGCCCGGCGCAAACGTAGCGAACGCGTGTTATGTAGACAGTATGTTTCAATTATTGGCGATACCCCTAAATTCCGAGCTGTCTCATTCTTGCAAATATGACCTGAAAGGGTCATAAATTGGTATTTCGGTAGAAAACATTGTAGTCTACAGATATAAACACGATTTTTACAAAAACTGAGGTATTCAAGCTGGTTTTGACACCCTCGAATTGCCCGGCGCAAACGTAGCTAACGCTTGTTATGTAGACAGTATGTTCCAATTATTGGCGATACCCCTACATTCCGAACTCTCTTATTCTTGCAAATACTACCCGAAAGAGCCATAAATTGGTATTTCGGTAGAAAACATTGTAGTCTACAGACACAAACACGATTTCTACAAAAACTCAGGTATTCTAGCTGGTTTTGACACCCTCGATTACACGTCGCAGACGTACCGAACGCTTCTAATGTAGACAGTATTTTCCAATTATTGGCGATACCCATACAATCCTAGCTGTCTCATTCTTGCAAATATTACCCGAAAGGGTCATAAATTGGTATTTCGGTAGAAAACATTGTAGTCTACAGATACAAACACGATTTTTAGAAAAACTGAGGTATTCAAGCTGGTTTTGACACCCTCGAATGCCGGGCCCAGACGTAGCGAACGCTTGTTATGTAGACAGTATGTTCCAATTATTGGCGATACCCCTAAATTCCGAGCTCTCTCTCATTCTTGCAAATATTTCCCGAAAGGGTCATAAATTGGTATTTCGGTAGAAAACATTGTGGTCTACAGATACAAACACGATTTTTAGAAAAACTGAGGTATTCAAGCTGGTTTTGACACCCTCGAATGCCCGGCGCAAACGTACCGAACGCTTGTAATGCAGAAAGTATGTTCCAATTATTGGCGAAACCGTACATTCCGAGCTCTCTAATTCTTGCAAATACTACCCGAAAGGGTCATTAATTGGTATTTCGGTAGAAAACATTGTAGTCTACATATACAAACACGATTTTTACAAAAACTGAGGTATTCAAGCTGGTTTTGACAACCTCGAATGCCCGGCGCAAACGTAGCGAACGCGTGTTATGTAGACAGTATGTTTCAATTATTGGCGATACCCCTAAATTCCGAGCGGTCTCATTCTTGCAAATATGACCTGAAAGGGTCATAAATTGGTATTTCGGTAGAAAACATTGTAGTCTACAGATATAAACACGATTTTTACAAAAACTGAGGTATTCAAGCTGGTTTTGACACCCTCGAATTGCCCGTCGCAGACGTACCGAACGCTTCTAATGTAGACAGTATTTTCCAATTATTGGCGATACCCCTAAAATCCTAGCTGTCTCATTCTTGCAAATATTACCTGAAAGGGTCATAAATTGGTATTTCGGTAGAAAACATTGTACTCTACAGATACAAACACGATTTTTAGAAAAACTGAGGTATTCAAGCTGGTTTTGACACCCTCGAATGCCGGGCCCAGACGTAGCGAACGCTTGTTATGTAGACAGTATGTTCCAATTATTGGCGATACCCCTAAAATCCTAGCTGTCTCATTCTTGCAAATATTACCTGAAAGGGTCATAAATTGGTATTTCGGTAGAAAACATTGTACTCTACAGATACAAACACGATTTTTAGAAAAACTGAGGTATTCAAGCTGGTTTTGACACCCTCGAATGCCGGGCCCAGACGTACCGAACGCTTGTAATGCAGAAAGTATGTTCCAATTATAGGCGAAACCGTACATTCCGAGTTGTCTAATCCTTGCAAATATTACCCGAAAGGGTCATTAACTGGTATTTCGGTAGAAAACATTGTGGTCTACAGATACAAACACGATTTTTAGAAAAACTGAGGTATTCAAGCTGGTTTTGACACCCTCGAATGCCCGGCGCAAACGTACCGAACGCTTGTAATGCAGAAAGTATGTTCCAATTATTGGCGAAACCGTACATTCCGAGCTCTCTAATTCTTGCAAATACTACCCGAAAGGGTCATTAATTGGTATTTCGGTAGAAAACATTGTAGTCTACAGATACAAACACGATTTTTACAAAAACTGAGGTATTCAAGCTGGTTTTGACGACCTCGAATGCCCGGCGCAAACGTAGCGAACGCGTGTTATGTAGACAGTATGTTTCAATTATTGGCGATACCCCTAAATTCCGAGCTGTCTCATTCTTGCAAATATGACCTGAAAGGGTCATAAATTGGTATTTCGGTAGAAAACATTGTAGTCTACAGATATAAACACGATTTTTACAAAAACTGAGGTATTCAAGCTGGTTTTGACACCCTCGAATTGCCCGGCGCAAACGTAGCTAACGCTTGTTATGTAGACAGTATGTTCCAATTATTGGCGATACCCCTACATTCCGAGCTCTCTAATTCTTGCAAATACTACCCGAAAGAGCCATAAATTGGTATTTCGGTAGAAAACATTGTAGTCTACAGATACAAACACGATTTCTACAAAAACTGAGGTATTCAAGCTGGTTTTGACACCCTCGATTACACGTCGCAGACGTACCGAACGCTTCTAATGTAGACAGTATTTTCCAATTATTGGCGATACCCATAAAATCCTAGCTGTCTCATTCTTGCAAATATTACCCGAAAGGGTCATAAATTGGTATTTCGGTAGAAAACATTGTAGTCTACAGATACAAACACGATTTTTAGAAAAACTGAGGTATTCAAGCTGGTTTTGACACCCTCGAATGCCGGGCCCAGACGTACCGAACGCTTGTTATGTAGACAGTATGTTCCAATTATTGGCGATACCCCTACATTCCGAGCTCTCTCATTCTTGCAAATATTACCCGAAAGGGTCATAAATTGGTATTTCGGTAGAAAACATTGTAGTCTACAGATACAAACACGATTTTTACAAAAACTGAGGTATTCAAGCTGGTTTTGACAACCTCGAATGCCCGGCGCAAACGTAGCGAACGCGTGTTATGTAGACAGTATGTTTCAATTATTGGCGATACCCCTAAATTCCGAGCTGTCTCATTCTTGCAAATATGACCTGAAAGGGTCATAAATTGGTATTTCGGTAGAAAACATTGTAGTCTACAGATACAAACACGATTTTTACAAAAACTGAGGTATTCAAGCTGGTTTTGACACCCTCGAATGCCCGGCGCAGACGTACCGAACGCTTGTAATGTAGACAGTATGTTCCAATTATTGGCGATACCCCTACAATCCTAGCTGTCTCATTCTTGCAAATACTACCTGAAAGGGTCATAAATTGGTATTTCGGTAGAAAACATTGTAGTCTACAGATACAAACACGATTTTACAAAACTGAGGTATTCAAGCTGGTTTTGACACCCTCGAATGCCGGGCGCAGACGTACCGAACGCTTGTAATGTAGACAGTATTTTCCAATTATTGGCGATACCCCTAAAATCCTAGCTGTCTCATTCTTGCAAATATTACCTGAAAGGGTCATAAATTGGTATTTCGGTAGAAAACATTGTACTCTACAGATACAAACACGATTTTTAGAAAAACTGAGGTATTCAAGCTGGTTTTGACACCCTCGAATGCCGGGCCCAGACGTACCGAACGCTTGTAATGCAGAAAGTATGTTCCAATTATAGGCGAAACCGTACATTCCGAGTTGTCTAATCCTTGCAAATATTACCCGAAAGGGTCATTAACTGGTATTTCGGTAGAAAACATTGTAGTCTACAGATACAAACACGATTTTTACAAAAAGTGAGGTATTCAAGCTGGTTTTGACACCCTTGAATGCCCGGCACAAACGTAGCGAACGCTTGTTATGTAGACAGTTTGCTCCAATTATTGGCGATAACACCACATTCCGAGCTCTCTAATTCTTGCAAATACTACCCGAAAGAGCCATCAATTGGTATTTCGGTAGAAAACATTGTAGTCTACAGATACAAACACGATTTGTACAAAAACGGAGATATTCAAGCTACATTTGACACCGTCGAATACCGTCGCAGACGTACCGAACGCTTGTTATGTAGACAGTATGTTCCAATTATTGACGATACCCCTACAATCCTAGCTGTCTCATTCATGCAAATATTACCCGAAAGGGTGATCAATTGGTATTTCGGTAGAAAACATTGTAGTCTACAGATACAAACACGATTTTTAGAAAAACTGAGGTATTCAAGCTGGTTTTGACACCCTCGAATGCCGGGCCCAGACATACCGAACGCTTGTAATGCAGAGAGTATGTTCTATTTATTGGTGAAACCCGTACATTCCGAGTTGTCTAATCCTTGCAAATATTACCCGAAAGGGTCATTAGTTGGTATTTCGATAGAAAACATTGCAGTCTACAGATACAAACACGATTTGTACAAAAACTGAGGTATTGAAGGTGGTTTTGACACCCTCGATTGCCGGCCCAGACGTACCGAACGCTTGTAATGTAGAAAGTATGTCCCAATTATTGGCGAAACCGTACATTCCGAGCTCTCTAATTCTTGCAAATACTACCCGAAAGGGTCATTAATTGGTATTTCGGTAGAAAACATTGTAGTCTACAGATACAAACACGATTTTTACAAAAACTGAGGTATTCAAGCTGGTTTTGACAACCTCGAATGCCCGGCGCAAACGTAGCGAACGCGTGTTATGTAGACAGTATGTTTCAATTATTGGCGATACCCCTAAATTCCGAGCTGTCTCATTCTTGCAAATATTACCTGAAAGGGTCATAAATTGGTATTTCGGTAGAAAACATTGTAGTCTACAGATATAAACACGATTTTTAGAAAAACTGAGGTATTCAAGCTGGTTTTGACACCCTCGAATTGCCCGGCGCAAACGTACCGAACGCTTGTAATGCAGAAAGTATGTTCCAATTATTGGCGAAACCGTACATTCCGAGCTCTCTAATTCTTGCAAATACTACCCGAAAGGGTCATTAATTGGTATTTCGGTAGAAAACATTGTAGTCTACAGATACAAACACGATTTTTACAAAAACTGAGGTATTCAAGCTGGTTTTGACACCCTCGAATGCCCGGCGCAAACGTAGCGAACGCGTGTTATGTAGACAGTATGTTTCAATTATTGGCGATACCCCTAAATTCCGAGCGGTCTCATTCTTGCAAATATGACCTGAAAGGGTCATAAATTGGTATTTCGGTAGAAAACATTGTAGTCTACAGATATAAACACGATTTTTAGAAAAACTGAGGTATTCAAGCTGGTTTTGACACCCTCGAATTGCCCGTCGCAGACGTACCGAACGCTTCTAATGTAGACAGTATTTTCCAATTATTGGCGATACCCCTAAAATCCTAGCTGTCTCATTCTTGCAAATATTACCTGAAAGGGTCATAAATTGGTATTTCGGTAGAAAACATTGTACTCTACAGATACAAACACGATTTTTAGAAAAACTGAGGTATTCAAGCTGGTTTTGACACCCTCGAATGCCGGGCCCAGACGTACCGAACGCTTGTAATGCAGAAAGTATGTTCCAATTATTGGCGAAACCGTACATTCCGAGTTGTCTAATCCTTGCAAATATTACCCGAAAGGGTCATTAACTGGTATTTCGGTAGAAAACATTGTAGTCTACAGATACAAACACGATTTTTACAAAAACTGAGGTATTGAAGGTGGTTTTGACACCCTCGATTGCCGGCCCAGACGTACCGAACGCTTGTAATGTAGAAAGTATGTCCCAATTATTGGCGAAACCGTACATTCCGAGCTCTCTAATTCTTGCAAATACTACCCGAAAGGGTCATTAATTGGTATTTCGGTAGAAAACATTGTAGTCTACAGATACAAACACGATTTTTACAAAAACTGAGGTATTCAAGCTGGTTTTGACAACCTCGAATGCCCGGCGCAAACGTAGCGAACGCGTGTTATGTAGACAGTATGTTTCAATTATTGGCGATACCCCTAAATTCCGAGCTGTCTCATTCTTGCAAATATGACCTGAAAGGGTCATAAATTGGTATTTCGGTAGAAAACATTGTAGTCTACAGATATAAACACGATTTTTAGAAAAACTGAGGTATTCAAGCTGGTTTTGACACCCTCGAATTGCCCGGCCCAGACGTACCGAACGCTTGTAATGCAGAAAGTATGTTCCAATTATTGGCGAAACCGTACATTCCGAGCTCTCTAATCCTTGCAAATACTACCCGAAAGGGTCATTAATTGGTATTTCGGTAGAAAACATTGTAGTCTACAGATACAAACACGATTTTTACAAAAACTGAGGTATTCAAGCTGGTTTTGACACCCTCGAATGCCCGGCGCAAACGTAGCGAACGCTTGTTATGTAGACAGTATGTTCCAATTATTGGCGATACCCCTAAATTCCGAGCTGTCTCATTCTTGCAAATATGACCTGAAAGGGTCATAAATTGGTATTTCGGTAGAAAACATTGTAGTCTACAGATATAAACACGATTTTTAGAAAAACTGAGGTATTCAAGCTGGTTTTGACACCCTCGAATTGCCCGTCGCAGACGTACCGAACGCTTGTAATGTAGACAGTATTTTCCAATTATTGGCGATACCCCTAAAATCCTAGCTGTCTCATTCTTGCAAATATTACCTGAAAGGGTCATAAATTGGTATTTCGGTAGAAAACATTGTAGTCTCTACAGATACAAACACGATTTTTAGAAAAACTGAGGTATTCAAGCTGGTTTTGACACCCTCGAATGCCGGGCCCAGACGTACCGAACGCTTGTAATGCAGAAAGTATGTTCCAATTATTGGCGAAACCGTACATTCCGAGTTGTCTAATCCTTGCAAATATTACCCGAAAGGGTCATTAATTGGTATTTCGGTAGAAAACATTGTAGTCTACAGATACAAACACGATTTTTACAAAAACTGAGGTATTCAAGCTGGTTTTGACACCCTCGATTGCCGGCCCAGACGTACCGAACGCTTGTAATGTAGAAAGTATGTCCCAATTATTGGCGAAACCCGCTACATTCCGAGCTCTCTAATTCTTGCAAATACTACCCGAAAGGGTCATTAATTGGTATTTCGGTAGAAAACATTGTAGTCTACAGATACAAACACGATTTTTACAAAAACTGAGGTATTCAAGCTGGTTTTGACAACCTCGAATGCCCGGCGCAAACGTACCGAACGCTTGTTATGTAGACAGTATGTTCCAATTATTGGCGATACCCCTACATTCCGAGCTGTCTCATTCTTGCAAATACTACCTGAAAGGGTCATAAATTGGTATTTCGGTAGAAAACATTGTAGTCTACAGATACAAACACGATTTTTACAAAAACTGAGGTATTCAAGCTGGTTTTGACACCCTCGAATGCCGGGCCCAGACGTACCGAACGCTTGTAATGCAGAAAGTATGTTCCAATTATTGGCGAAACCCGTACATTCCGAGTTGTCTAATCCTTGCAAATATTACCCGAAAGGGTCATTAATTGGTATTTCGGTAGAAAACATTGTAGTCTACAGATACAAACACGATTTTTACAAAAACTGAGGTATTCAAGCTGGTTTTGACACCCTTCGAATGCCCGGCCATCAATTGCAAATTTGACGTACCGAACGCTTGTTATGTAGACAGTATGTTCCAATTATTGGCGATACCCTACTACATTCCGAGCTTGTCTAATTCTTGCAAATACTACCCGAAAGGTCATCAATTGGTATTTCGGTAGAAAACATTGTAGTCTACAGATACAAACACGATTTGTACAAAACTGAGGTATTCAAGCTGGTTTTGACACCCTCGAATGCCGGCCCAGACGTACCGAACGCTTGTTATGTAGACAGTATGTTCCAATTATTGGCGATACCCTACATTCCGAGCTCTCTCATTCTTGCAAATACTACCCGAAAGGGTCATTAATTGGTATTTCGGTAGAAAACATTGTAGTCTACAGATACAAACACGATTTTTACAAAACTGAGGTATTCAAGCTGGTTTTGACACCCTCGAATGCCCGGCGCAAACGTACCGAACGCTTGTTATGTAGACAGTATGTTCCAATTATTGGCGATACCCCTACATTCCGAGCTGTCTCATTCTTGCAAATATGACCCGAAAGGGTCATTAATTGGTATTTCGGTAGAAAACATTGTAGTCTACAGATACAAACACGATTTTTACAAAAACTGAGGTATTCAAGCTGGTTTTGACACCCTCGAATGCCGGGCGCAAACGTACCGAACGCTTGTAATGTAGAAAGTATGTTCCAATTATTGGCGAAACCGTACATTCCGAGCTCTCTAATTCTTGCAAATACTACCCGAAAGGGTCATTAATTGGTATTTCGGTAGAAAACATTGTAGTCTACAGATACAAACACGATTTTTACAAAACTGAGGTATTCAAGCTGGTTTTGACACCCTCGAATGCCCGGCGCAAACGTAGCGAACGCTTGTTATGTAGACAGTATGTTCCAATTATTGGCGATACCCCTAAATTCCGAGCTGTCTCATTCTTGCAAATATGACCTGAAAGGGTCATAAATTGGTATTTCGGTAGAAAACATTGTAGTCTACAGATACAAACACGATTTTTACAAAAACTGAGGTATTCAAGCTGGTTTTGACACCCTCGAATTGCCCGTCGCAGACGTACCGAACGCTTGTTATGTAGACAGTATGTTCCAATTATTGGCGATACCCCTACAATCCTAGCTGTCTCATTCATGCAAATATTACCCGAAAGGGTCATAAATTGGTATTTCGGTAGAAAACATTGTAGTCTACAGATACAAACACGATTTTTAGAAAAACTGAGGTATTCAAGCTGGTTTTGACACCCTCGAATGCCGGGCCCAGACGTACCGAACGCTTGTAATGCAGAAAGTATGTTCCAATTATTGGCGAAACCCGTACATTCCGAGCTGTCTAATCCTTGCAAATATTACCCGAAAGGGTCATTAATTGGTATTTCGGTAGAAAACATTGTAGTCTACAGATACAAACACGATTTTTACAAAAACTGAGGTATTCAAGCTGGTTTTGACACCCTCGAATGCCCGGCGCAAACGTACCGAACGCTTGTTATGTAGACAGTATGTTCCAATTATTGGCGATACCACTACATTCCGAGCTCTCTAATTCTTGCAAATACTACCCGAAAGAGCCATCAATTGGTATTTCGGTAGAAAACATTGTAGTCTACAGATACAAACACGATTTGTACAAAAACGGAGATATTCAAGCTACATTTGACACCCTCGAATACCGTCGCAGACGTACCGAACGCTTGTTATGTAGACAGTATGTTCCAATTATTGGCGATACCCCTACAATCCTAAGCTGTCTCATTCTTGCAAATACTACCCGAAAGGGTCATCAATTGGTATTTCGGTAGAAAACATTGTAGTCTACAGATACAAACACGATTTTTAGAAAAACTGAGGTATTCAAGCTGGTTTTGACACCCTCGAATGCCGGGCCCAGACGTACCGAACGCTTGTAATGCAGAAAGTATGTTCCAATTATTGGCGAAACCCGTACATTCCGAGTTGTCTAATCCTTGCAAATATTACCCGAAAGGGTCATTAATTGGTATTTCGGTAGAAAACATTGTAGTCTACAGATACAAACACGATTTGTACAAAAACTGAGGTATTGAAGCTGGTTTTGACACCCTCGATTGCCGGCCCAGACGTACCGAACGCTTGTAATGTAGAAAGTATGTTCCAATTATTGGCGAAACCGTACATTCCGAGCTCTCTAATTCTTGCAAATACTACCCGAAAGGGTCATTAATTGGTATTTCGGTAGAAAACATTGTAGTCTACAGATACAAACACGATTTTTACAAAAACTGAGGTATTCAAGCTGGTTTTGACACCCTCGAATGCCCGGCGCAAACGTACCGAACGCTTGTTATGTAGACAGTATGTTCCAATTATTGGCGATACCCCTACATTCCGAGCTGTCTCATTCTTGCAAATACTACCCGAAAGGGTCATAAATTGGTATTTCGGTAGAAAACATTGTAGTCTACAGATACAAACACGATTTTTACAAAAACTGAGGTATTCAAGCTGGTTTTGACACCCTCGAATGCCCGGCGCAAACGTACCGAACGCTTGTTATGTAGACAGTATGTTCCAATTATTGGCGATACCCCTACATTCCGAGCTGTCTAATTCTTGCAAATACTACCCGAAAGAGTCATAAATTGGTATTTCGGTAGAAAACATTGTAGTCTACAGATACAAACACGATTTCTACAAAAACTGAGATATTCAAGCTGGTTTTGACACCCTCGAATGCCGGCGCAGACGTACCGAACGCTTGTTATGTAGACAGTATGTTCCAATTATTGGCGATACCCCTACAATCCTAGCTGTCTCATTCTTGCAAATATTACCCGAAAGGGTCATCAATTGGTATTTCGGTAGAAAACATTGTAGTCTACAGATACAAACACGATTTTTAGAAAAACTGAGGTATTCAAGCTGGTTTTGACACCCTCGAATGCCGGGCCCAGACGTACCGAACGCTTGTAATGCAGACAGTATGTTCCAATTATTGGCGATACCCCTACATTCCGAGCTGTCTAATTCTTGCAAATACTACCCGAAAGAGCCATAAATTGGTATTTCGGTAGAAAACATTGTAGTCTACAGATACAAACACGATTTTTACAAAAACTGAGGTATTGAAGGTGGTTTTGACACCCTCGATTGCCGGCCCAGACGTACAGAACGCTTGTAATGTAGAAAGTATGTCCCAATTATTGGTGAAACCCGTACATTCCGAGCTCTCTAATTCTTGCAAATAATACCCGAAATGGTCATTAATTGGTATTTCGGTAGTAAACATTGTAGTCTACAGATACAAACACGATTTTTAGAAAAACTGAGGTATTCAAGCTGGTTTTGACACCCTCGAATGCCCGGCGCAAACGTACCGAACGCTTGTTATGTAGACAGTATGTTCCAATTATTGGCGATACCCCTACATTCCGAGCTGTCTAATTCTTGCAAATACTACCCGAAAGAGCCATAAATTGGTATTTCGGTAGAAAACATTGTAGTCTACAGATACAAACACGATTTTACAAAACTGAGGTATTCAAGCTGGTTTTGACACCCTCGATTACCGGCGCAGACGTACCGAACGCTTGTAATGTAGACAGTATGTTCCAATTATTGGCGATACCCTACATTCCTAGCTGTCTCATTCTTGCAAATACTACCCGAAAGGGTCATAAATTGGTATTTCGGTAGAAAACATTGTAGTCTACAGATACAAACACGATTTTTAGAAAAACTGAGGTATTCAAGCTGGTTTTGACACCCTCGAATGCCGGGCCCAGACGTACCGAACGCTTGTAATGCAGAAAGTATGTTCCAATTATTGGCGAAACCCGTACATTCCGAGTTGTCTAATCCTTGCAAATACTACCCGAAAGGGTCATTAATTGGTATTTCGGTAGAAAACATTGTAGTCTACAGATACAAACACGATTTTTACAAAAACTGAGGTATTCAAGCTGGTTTTGACACCCTCGAATGCCCGGCACAAACGTACCGAACGCTTGTTATGTAGACAGTATGTTCCAATTATTGGCGATACCACTACATTCCGAGCTCTCTAATTCTTGCAAATACTACCCGAAAGAGCCATCAATTGGTATTTCGGTAGAAAACATTGTAGTCTACAGATACAAACACGATTTGTACAAAAACGGAGATATTCAAGCTAGATTTGACACCCTCGAATACCGTCGCAGACGTACCGAACGCTTGTTATGTAGACAGTATGTTCCAATTATTGGCGATACCCCTACAATCCTAGCTGTCTCATTCTTGCAAATACTACCCGAAAGGGTCATTAATTGGTATTTCGGTAGAAAACATTGTAGTCTACAGATACAAACACGATTTTTAGAAAAACTGAGGTATTCAAGCTGGTTTTGACACCCTCGAATGCCCGGCCCAGACGTACCGAACGCTTGTAATGTAGACAGTATGTTCCAATTATTGGCGATACCCCTACATTCCGAGCTGTCTCATTCTTGCAAATACTACCCGAAAGGTCATCAATTGGTATTTCGGTAGAAAACATTGTAGTCTACAGATACAAACACGATTTTTACAAAAACTGAGGTATTCAAGCTGGTTTTGACACCCTCGAATGCCGGGCCCAGACGTACCGAACGCTTGTAATGTAGAAAGTATGTTCCAATTATTGGCGAAACCCGTACATTCCGAGTTGTCTAATTCTTGCAAATATTACCCGAAAGGGTCATTAATTGGTATTTCGGTAGAAAACATTGTAGTCTACAGATACAAACACGATTTGTACAAAAACTGAGGTATTCAAGCTGGTTTTGACACCCTCGAATGCCCGGCCCAGACGTACCGAACGCTTGTAATGTAGAAAGTATGTTCCAATTATTGGTGAAACCCGTACATTCCGAGCTCTCTAATTCTTGCAAATACTACCCGAAAGGGTCATTAATTGGTATTTCGGTAGAAAACATTGTAGTCTACAGATACAAACACGATTTGTAGAAAAACTGAGGTATTCAAGCTGGTTTTGACACCCTCGAATGCCCGGCACAAACGTACCTAACGCTTGTTATGTAGACAGTATGTTCCAATTATTGGCGATACCACTACATTCCGAGCTGTCTCATTCTTGCAAATACTACCCGAAAGGCCATAAATTGGTATTTCGGTAGAAAACATTGTAGTCTACAGATACAAACACGATTTGTACAAAACTGGAGGTATTCAAGCTGGTTTTGACACCCTCGAATGCCGGCCCAGACGTACCGAACGCTTGTAATGTAGAAAGTATGTCCCAATTATTGGCGTAATCCCTACATTCCGAGCTCTCTAATTCTTGCAAATAATACCAGAAATGGTCATTAATTGGTATTTCGATAGAAAACATTGTAGTCTACAGATACAAACACGATTTGTACAAAAACTGAGGTATTGAAGCTGGTTTTGACACCCTCGAATGCCCGGCGCAAACGTACCTAACGCTTGTTATGTAGACAGTATGTTCCAATTATTGGCGATACCACTACATTCCATGCTGTCTCATTCTTGCAAATACTACCGAAAAGGTCATCAATTGGTATTTCGGTAGAAAACATTGTAGTCTACAGATACAAACACGATTTTTAGAAAAACTGAGGTATTCAAGCTGGTTTTGACACCCTCGAATGCCGGGCCCAGACGTACCGAACGCTTGTAATGTAGAATGTATGCTCCAATTATTGGCGATACGCCTACATTCCGAGCTGTCTTATTCTTGCAAATACTACCCGAAAGAGTCATCAATTGGTATTTCGGTAGAAAACATTGTAGTCTACAGATACAAACACGATTTGTACAAAAACTGAGGTATTCAAGCTGGTTTTGACACCCTCGAATGCCGGGCCCAGACGTACCGAACGCTTGTAATGTAGACAGTATGTTCCAATTATTGGCGATACCCCTACATTCCGAGCTGTCTCATTCTTGCAAATACTACCCGAAAGAGCCATAAATTGGTATTTCGGTAGAAAACATTGTAGTCTACAGATACAAACACGATTTCTACAAAAACTGAGGTATTCAAGCTGGTTTTGACACCCTCGAATGCCCGTCGCAGACGTACCGAACGCTTGTAATGTAGACAGTATGTTCCAATTATTGGCGATACCACTACATTCCGAGCTGTCTCTAATTCTTGCAAATACTACCCGAAAGAGCCATAAATTGGTATTTCGGTAGAAAACATTGTAGTCTACAGATACAAACACGATTTGTACAAAAAACGGAGATATTCAAGCTACATTTGACACCGTCGAATATCGTCGCAGACGTACCGAACGCTTGTTATGTAGACAGTATGTTCCAATTATTGGCGATACCCCTACAAACCAAGCTGTCTCATTCATGCAAATACTACCCGAAAGGGTCATAAATTGGTATTTCGGTAGAAAACATTGTAGTCTACAGATACAAACACGATTTTTAGAAAAACTGAGGTATTCAAGCTGGTTTTGACACCCTCGAATGCCGGGCCCAGACGTACCGAACGCTTGTAATGCAGAGGGTATGTTCTAATTATTGGCGAAACCCGTACATTCCGAGTTGTCTAATCCTTGCAAATATTACCCGAAAGGGTCATTAATTGGTATTTCGATAGAAAACATTTTAGTCTACAGATACAAACACGATTTGTACAAAAACTGAGGTATTCAAGCTGGTTTTGACACCCTTGAATGCCCGGCGCAAACGTACCGAACGCTTGTTATGTAGACAGTATGTTCCAATTATTGGCGATACCCATACTATCCAAGCTGTCTCATTCTTGCAAATACTACCGAAATGGTCATTAATTGGTATTTCGGTAGAAAACATTGTAGTCTACAGATACAAACACGATTTTTAGAAAAACTGAGGTATTCAAGCTGGTTTTGACACCCTCGAATGCCCGGCGCAAACGTACCGAACGCTTGTTATGTAGACAGTATGTTCCAATTATTGGCGATACCCCTACATTCCAAGCTGTCTCGTTCTTGCAAATACTACCAAAAAGGTCATCAATTGGCATTTCGGTAGAAAACATTGTGGTCTACAGATACAAACACGACTTGTACACAAACTGAGGTATTCAAGGTGGTTTTGACACCCTCGAATGCCGGGCCCAGACGTACCGAACGCTTGTAATGCAGAAAGTATGTTCCAATTATTGGCGAAACCCGTACATTCCGAGTTGTCTAATCCTTGCAAATATTACCCGAAAGGGTCATTAATTGGTATTTCGGTAGAAAACATTGTAGTCTACAGATACAAACACGATTTGTAGAAAAACTGAGGTATTCAAGCTGGTTTTGACACCCTTGAATGCCCGGCGCAAACGTAGCGAACGCTTGTTATGTAGACAGTTTGTTCCAATTATTGGCGATACCACTACATTCCGAGCTCTCTAATTCTTGCAAATACTACCCGAAAGAGCCATAAATTGGTATTTCGGTAGAAAACATTGTAGTCTACAGATACAAACACGATTTGTACAAAAACGGAGATATTCAAGCTACATTTGACACCCTCGAATACCGTCGCAGACGTACCGAACGCTTGTTATGTAGACAGTATGTTCCAATTATTGGCGATACCCCTACAATCCAAGCTGTCTCATTCTTGCAAATACTACCCGAAAGGGTCATAAATTGGTATTTCGGTAGAAAACATTGTAGTCTACAGATACAAACACGATTTTTACAAAAACTGAGGTATTGAAGCTGGTTTTGACACCCTCGAATGCCGGCCCAGACGTACCGAACGCTTGTAATGTAGAAAGTATGTTCCAATTATTGGCGAAACCCTACATTCCGAGCTCTCTAATTCTTGCAAATAATACCCGAAATGGTCATTAATTGGTATTTCGGTAGAAAACATTGTAGTCTACAGATACAAACACGATTTGTACACAAACTGAGGTATTCAAGCTGGTTTTGACACCCTCGAATGCCCGGCGCAAACGTACCGAACGCTTGTTATGTAGACAGTATGTTCCAATTATTGGCGATACCACTACATTCCGAGCTGTCTCATTCTTGCAAATACTACCGAAAAGGTCATCAATTGGTATTTCGGTAGAAAACATTGTAGTCTACAGATACAAACACGACTTTTACAAAACTGAGGAGGTATTCAAGCTGGTTTTGACACCCTCGAATGCCGGGCCCAGACGTACCGAACGCTTGTAATGCAGAAAGTATGTTCCAATTATTGGCGAAACCCGTACATTCGAGCTTGTCTAATCCTTGCAAATATTACCCGAAAGGGTCATTAATTGGTATTTCGGTAGAAAACATTGTAGTCTACAGATACAAACACGATTTTTACAAAAACTGAGGTATTCAAGCTGGTTTTGACACCCTCGAATGCCCGGCGCAAACGTAGCGAACGCTTGTTATGTAGACAGTATGTTCCAATTATTGGCGATACCACTACATTCCGAGCTCTCTAATTCTTGCAAATACTACCCGAAAGAGCCATAAATTGGTATTTCGGTAGAAAACATTGTAGTCTACAGATACAAACACGATTTGTACAAAAACGGAGATATTCAAGCTACATTTGACACCCTCGAATACCGTCGCAGACGTACCGAACGCTTGTTATGTAGACAGTATGTTCCAATTATTGGCGATACCCATACAATCCAAGCTGTCTCATTCTTGCAAATACTACCCGAAAGGGTCATAAATTGGTATTTCGGTAGAAAACATTGTAGTCTACAGATACAAACACGATTTTTAGAAAAACTGAGGTATTCAAGCTGGTTTTGACACCCTCGAATGCCGGGCCCAGACGTACCGAACGCTTGTAATGCAGAGAGTATGTTCTAATTATTGGCGAAACCCGTACATTCCGAGTTGTCTAATCCTTGCAAATATTACCCGAAAGGGTCATTAATTGGTATTTCGGTAGAAAACATTGTAGTCTACAGATACAAACACGATTTGTACAAAAACTGAGGTATTCAAGCTGGTTTTGACACCCTTGAATGCCCGGCGCAAACGTAGCGAACGCTTGTTATGTAGACAGTATGTTCCAATTATTGGCGATACCCATACTATCCAAGCTGTCTCATTCTTGCAAATACTACCGAAAGGGTCATTAATTGGTATTTCGGTAGAAAACATTGTAGTCTACAGATACAAACACGATTTTTAGAAAAACTGAGGTATTCAAGCTGGTTTTGACACCCTCGAATGCCCGGCGCAAACGTACCGAACGCTTGTTATGTAGACAGTATGTTCCAATTATTGGCGATACCCCTACATTCCAAGCTGTCTCGTTCTTGCAAATACTACCAAAAAGTCATCAATTGGCATTTCGGTAGAAAACATTGTGGTCTACAGATACAAACACGACTTGTACACAAACTGAGGTATTCAAGGTGGTTTTGACACCCTCGAATGCCGGGCCCAGACGTACCGAACGCTTGTAATGCAGAAAGTATGTTCCAATTATTGGCGAAACCCGTACATTTCGAGTTGTCTAATCCTCGCAAATATTACCCGAAAGGGTCATTAATTGGTATTTCGGTAGAAAACATTGTAGTCTACAGATACAAACACGATTTTTACAAAAACTGAGGTATTCAAGCTGGTTTTGACACCCTTGAATGCCCGGCGCAAACGTAGCGAACGCTTGTTATGTAGACAGTTTGTTCCAATTATTGGTGATTCCACTACATTCCGAGCTCTCTAATTCTTGCAAATACTACCCGAAAGAGCCATAAATTGGTATTTCGGTAGAAAACATTGTAGTCTACAGATACAAACACGATTTGTACAAAAACGGAGATATTCAAGCTACATTTGACACCCTCGAATACCGTCGCAGACGTACCGAATGCTTGTTACGTCGACAGTATGTTCCAATTATTGGCGATACCCGTACAATCCAAGCTGTCTCATTCATGCAAATACTACCCGAAAGGATCATTAATTGGTATTTCGTTAGAAAACATTGTAGTCTACAGATACAAACACGATTTTTAGAAAAACTGAGGTATTCAAGCTGGTTTTGACACCATCGAATCCCGGGCCCAGACGTACCGAACGCTTGTAACGCAGAGAGTATGTTCTAATTATTGACGAAACCCGTACATTCCGAGTTGTCTAATCCTTGCAAATATTACCCGAAAGGGTCATTAATTGGTATTTCGGTAGAAAACATTGCAGCCTACAGATACAAACACGATTTTTACAAAAACTGAGGTATTCAAGCTGGTTTTGACACCCTTGAATGCCCGGCGCAAACGTAGCGAACGCTTGTTATGTAGACAGTATGTTCCAATTATTGGCGATACCCATACTATCCAAGCTGTCTCATTCTTGCAAATACTACCGAAAATGGTCATTAATTGGTATTTCGGTTGAAAACATTGTAGTCTACAGATACAAACACGATTTTTAGAAAAACTGAGGTATTCAAGCTGGTTTTGACACCCTCGAATGCCCGGCGCAAACGTACCGAACGCTTGTTATGTAGACAGTATGTTCCAATTATTGGCGATACCCCTACATTCCAAGCTGTCTCGTTCTTGCAAATACTACCAAAAAGGTCATCAATTGGCATTTCGGTAGAAAACATTGTGGTCTACAGATACAAGCACGACTTGTACACAAACTGAGGTATTCAAGCTTGTTTTGACACCCTCGAATGCCGGCCCAGACGTACCGAACGCTTGTAATGCAGAAAGTATGTTCCAATTATCGGCGAAACCCGTACATTTCGAGTTTTCTAATCCTCGCAAATATTACCCGAAAGGGTCATTAATTGGTATTTCGGTAGAAAACATTGTAGTCTACAGATACAAACACGATTTTTAGAAAAACTGAGGTATTCAAGCTGGTTTTGACACCCTTGAATGCCCGGCGCAAACGTAGCGAACGCTTGTTATGTAGACAGTATGTTCCAATTATTGGCGATACCCATACTATCCAAGCTGTCTCATTCTTGCAAATACTACCGAAATGGTCATTAATTGGTATTTCGGTAGAAAACATTGTAGTCTACAGATACAAACACGATTTTTAGAAAAACTGAGGTATTCAAGCTGGTTTTGACACCCTCGAATGCCCGGCGCAAACGTACCGAACGCTTGTTATGTAGACAGTATGTTCCAATTATTGGCGATACCCCTACATTCCAAGCTGTCTCGTTCTTGCAAATACTACCAAAAAGGTCATCAATTGGTATTTCGGTAGAAAACATTGTAGTCTACAGATACAAACACGATTTGTACAAAAACTGAGGTATTCAAGCTGGTTTTGACACCCTCGAATGCCGGGCCCAGACGTACCGAACGCTTGTAATGCAGAAAGTATGTTCCAATTATTGGCGAAACCCGTACATTCCGAGCTGTCTAATCCTTGCAAATATTACCCGAAAGGGTCATTAATTGGTATTTCGGTAGAAAACATTGTAGTCTACAGATACAAACACGATTTTTACAAAAACTGAGGTATTCAAGCTGGTTTTGACACCCTCGAATGCCGGCCCAGACGTACCGAACGCTTGTAATGCAGAAAGTATGTTCCAATTATTGGCGAAACCCGTACATTTCGAGTTGTCTAATCCTTGCAAATATTACCCGAAAGGGTCATTAATTGGTATTTCGGTAGAAAACATTGTAGTCTACAGATACAAACACGATTTTAGAAAAACTGAGGTATTCAAGCTGGTTTTGACACCCTTGAATGCCCGGCGCAAACGTAGCGAACGCTTGTTATGTAGACAGTTTGTTCCAATTATTGGCGATTCCACTACATTCCGAGCTCTCTAATTCTTGCAAATACTACCCGAAAGAGCCATAAATTGGTATTTCGGTAGAAAACATTGTAGTCTACAGATACAAACACGATTTGTACAAAAAACAGAGGTATTCAAGCTGGTTTTGACACCCTCGAATGCCCTGCGCTAACGTACCGAACGCTTGTTATGTAGACAGTATGTTCCAATTATTGGCGATACCACTACATTCCAAGCTGTCTCATTCTTGCAAATACTACCCGAAAGGGCCATAAATTGGTATTTCGGTAGAAAACATTGTAGTCTACAGATACAAACACGATTTGTACGAAAACGGAGATATTCAAGCTGGTTTTTGACACCCTCGAATACCGTCGCAGACGTACCGAACGCTTGTTACGTCGACAGTATGTTCCAATTATTGGCGATACCCTACATTTTGAGAGCTGTCTCATTCTTGCAAATACTACCCGAAAGAGCCATAAATTGGTATTTCGGTAGAAAACATTGTAGTCTACAGATACAAACACGATTTGTACAAAAACTGAGGTATTCAAGCTGGTTTTGACACCCTCGAATGCCCTGCGCAAACGTACCGAACGCTTGTTATGTAGACAGTATGTTCCAATTATTGGCGATACCCCTACATTCCGAGCTCTCTAATTCTTGCAAATACTACCCGAAAGGGCCATAAATTGGTATTTCGGTAGAAAACATTGTAGTCTACAGATACAAACACGATTTGTACAAAAACTGAGGTATTCAAGCTGGTTTTGACACCCTCGAATGCCCGGCGCAGACGTACCGAACGCTTGTTATGTAGACAGTATGTTCCAATTATTGGCGATACCACTACATTCCGAGCTGTCTCATTCTTGCAAATACTACCCGAAAGAGCCATAAATTGGTTTTCGGTAGAAAACATTGTAGTCTACAGATACAAACACGATTTTTAGAAAAACTGAGGTATTCAAGCTGGTTTTGACACCCTCGAATGCCCGGCGCAAACGTACCTAACGCTTGTTATGTAGACAGTATGTTCCAATTATTGGCGATACCACTACATTCCGAGCTGTCTCATTCTTGGAAATACTACCCGAAAAGGTCATCAATTGGTATTTCGGTAGAAAACATTGTAGTCTACAGATACAAACACGATTTTTACAAAAACTGAGGTATTCAAGCTGGTTTTGACACCCTCGAATGCCGGGCCCAGACGTACCGAACGCTTGTAATGCAGAAAGTATGTTCCAATTATTGGCGAAACCGTACATTCCGAGCTCTCTAATTTTGCAAATACTACCCGAAAGGGCCATAAATTGGTATTTCGGTAGAAAACATTGTAGTCTACAGATACAAACACGATTTGTAGAAAAACTGAGGTATTCAAGCTGGTTTTGACACCCTCGAATGCCCGGCGCAAACGTACCTAACGCTTGTTATGTAGACAGTATGTTCCAAATATTGGCGATACCACTACATTCCGAGCTGTCTCATTCTTGCAAATACTACCGAAAAGGTCATAAATTGGTATTTCGGTAGAAAACATTGTAGTCTACAGATACAAACACGATTTGTACAAAAACTGAGGTATTCAAGCTGGTTTTGACACCCTCGAATGCCGGCCCAGACGTACCGAACGCTTGTAATGTAGAAAGTATGTCCCAATTATTGGCGTAATCCCTACATTCCGAGCTCTCTAATTCTTGCAAATACTACCCGAAAGGGTCATTAATTGGTATTTCGGTAGAAAACATTGTAGTCTACAGATACAAACACGATTTGTAGAAAAACTGAGGTATTCAAGCTGGTTTTGACACCCTCGAATGCCCTGCGCAAACGTACCTAACGCTTGTTATGTAGACAGTATGTTCCAATTATTGGCGATACCACTACATTCCGAGCTGTCTCATTCTTGCAAATACTACCCGAAAGAGCCATAAATTGGTATTTCGGTAGAAAACATTGTAGTCTACAGATACAAACACGATTTGTACAAAACTGACGTATTCAAGCTGTTTTGACACCCTCGAATGCCCTGCGCAAACGTACCGAACGCTTGTTATGTAGACAGTATGTTCCAATTATTGGCGATAACACTACATTCCGAGCTGTCTCATTCTTGCAAATACTACCCGAAAAGGTCATAAATTGGTATTTCGGTAGAAAACATTGTAGTCTACAGATACAAACACGATTTTTAGAAAAACTGAGGTATTCAAGCTGGTTTTGACACCCTCGAATGCCCGGCGCAAACGTACCGAACGCTTGTTATGTAGAAAGTATGTTCCAATTATTGGCGAAACCCGTACATTCCGAGCTGTCTAATTCTTGCAAATACTACCCGAAAGGGTCATTAATTGGTATTTCGGTAGAAAACATTGTAGTCTACAGATACAAACACGATTTTACAAAAACTGAGGTATTCAAGCTGGTTTTGACACCCTCGAATGCCCGGCGCAAACGTACCGAACGCTTGTTATGTAGACAGTATGCTCCAATTATTGGCGATACCCCTACATTCCGAGCTGTCTCGTTCTTGCAAATATTACCAAAAAGGTCATCAATTGGCATTTCGGTAGAAAACATTGTGGTCTACAGATACAAACACGACTTGTACACAAACTGAGGTATTCAAGGTGGTTTTGACACCCTCGAATGCCGGGCCCAGACGTACCGAACGCTTGTAATGCAGAAAGTATGTTCCAATTATTGGCGAAACCCGTACATTCCGAGTTGTCTAATCCTTGCAAATATTACCCGAAAGGGTCATTAATTGGTATTTCGGTAGAAAACATTGTTAGTCTACAGATACAAACACGATTTGTAGAAAAACTGAGGTATTCAAGCTGGTTTTGACACCCTTGAATGCCCGGCGCAAACGTAGCGAACGCTTGTTACGTAGACAGTTTGTTCCAATTATTGGCGATACCACTACATTCCGAGCTCTCTAATTCTTGCAAATACTACCTGAAAGAGCCATAAATTGGTATTTCGGTAGAAAACATTGTAGTCTACAGATACAAACACGATTTGTACAAAAACTGAGGTATTCAAGCTGGTTTTGACACCCTCGAATGCCCGTCGCAGACGTACCGAACGCTTGTTATGTAGACAGTATGTTCCAATTATTGGCGATATCCACTACATTCTGAGCTCTCTAATTCTTGCAAATAATACCAGAAATGGTCATTAATTGGTATTTCGATAGAAAACATTGTAGTCTACAGATACAAACACGATTTGTACAAAACTGAGGTATTCAAGCTGGTTTTGACACCCTCGAATGCCGTCGCAGACGTACCGAACGCTTGTTATGTAGACAGTATGTTCCAATTATTGGCGATACCCCTACATTCCGAGCTGTCTCATTCTTGCAAATACTACCCGAAAGGTCATCAATTGGTATTTCGGTAGAAAACATTGTAGTCTACAGATACAAACACGATTTTAGAAAAACTGAGGTATTCAAGCTGGTTTTGACACCCTCGAATGCCCGGCCCAGACGTACCGAACGCTTATTATGTAGACAGTATCTTCCAATTATTGGCGATACCCCTACATTTCGAGCTGTCTAATTCTTGCAAATACTTCCCGAAAGAGCCATAAATTGGTATTTCGGTAAAAAACGTTGTAGTCTACAGATACAAACACGATTTCTACAAAAACTGAGGTATTCAAGCTGGTTTTGACACCCTCGATTACACGTCGCAGACGTACCGAACGCTTGTAATGTAGACAGTATTTTCCAATTATTGGCGATACCACTAAAATCCTAGCTGTCTCGTTCTTGCAAATACTACCCGAAAGAGCCATAAATTGGTATTTCGGTAGAAAACATTGTAGTCTACAGATACAAACACGATTTGTACAAAAACGGAGATATTCAAGCTAGATTTGACACCGTCGAATATCGTCGCAGACGTACCGAACGCTTGTTATGTAGACAGTATGTTCCAATTATTGGCGATACCCATACAAACCAAGCTGTCTCATTCATGCAAATACTACCCGAAAGGGTCATAAATTGGTATTTCGGTAGAAAACATTGTAGTCTACAGATACAAACACGATTTTTAGAAAAACTGAGGTATTCAAGCTGGTTTTGACACCCTCGAATGCCGGGCCCAGACGTACCGAACGCTTGTAATGCAGAGAGTATGTTCTAATTATTGGCGAAACCCGTACATTCCGAGTTGTCTAATCCTTGCAAATATTACCCGAAAGGGTCATTAATTGGTATTTCGATAGAAAACATTGTAGTCTACAGATACAAACACGATTTTTACAAAACTGAGGTATTCAAGCTGGTTTTGACATCCTTGAATGCCCGGCGCAAACGTACCGAACGCTTGTTATGTAGACAGTATGTTCCAATTATTGGCGATACCCATACTATCCAAGCTGTCTCATTCTTGCAAATACTACCGAAATGGTCATTAATTGGTATTTCGGTAGAAAACATTGTAGTCTACAGATACAAACACGATTTTTAGAAAAACTGAGGTATTCAAGCTGGTTTTGACACCCTCGAATGCCCGGCGCAAACGTACCGAACGCTTGTTATGTAGACAGTATGTTCCAATTATTGGCGATACCCCTACATTCCGAGCTCTCTAATTCTTGCAAATACTACCCGAAAGGTCATCAATTGGTATTTCGGTAGAAAACATTGTAGTCTACAGATACAAACACGATTTTTACAAAAACTGAGGTATTCAAGCTGGTTTTGACACCCTCGAATGCCGGGCGCAAACGTACCGAACGCTTGTAATGCAGACAGTATGTTCCAATTATTGGCGATTCCACTACATTCCGAGCTCTCTAATTCTTGCAAATACTACCCGAAAGGGTCATTAATTGGTATTTCGGTAGAAAACATTGTAGTCTACAGATACAAACACGATTTGAACAAAACTGAGGTATTCAAGCTGGTTTTGACACCCTCGAATGCCCTGCGCAAACGTACTTAACGCTTGTTATGTAGACAGTATGTTCCAATTATTGGCGATACCACTACATTCCGAGCTCTCTAATTCTTGCAAATACTACCCGAAAGAGCCATAAATTGGTATTTCGGTAGAAAACATTGTAGTCTACAGATACAAACACGATTTGTACGAAAACGGAGATATTCAAGCTACAATTGACACCCTCGAATACCGTCGCAGACGTACCGAACGCTTGTTATGTAGACAGTATGTTCCAATTATTGGCGAAACCCCTACATTCTGAGCTCTCTAATTCTTGCAAATAATACCAGAAATGGTCATTAATTGGTATTTCGATAGAAAACATTGTAGTCTACAGATACAAACACGATTTGTACACAAACTGAGGTATTGAAGCTGGTTTTGACACCCTCGAATGCCCGGCGCAAACGTACCTAACGCTTGTTATGTAGACAGTATGTTCCAATTATTGGCGATACCACTACATTCCGAGCTGTCTCATTCTTGCAAATACTACCGAAAAGGTCATCAATTGGTATTTCGGTAGAAAACATTGTAGTCTACAGATACAAACACGATTTTTACAAAAACTGAGGTATTCAAGCTGGTTTTGACACCCTCGAATGCCGGCCCAGACGTACCGAACGCTTGTAATGTAGAAAGTATGTCCCAATTATTGGTGAAACCCGTACATTCCGAGCTCTCTAATTCTTGCAAATAATACCCGAAATGGTCATTAATTGGTATTTCGGTAGTAAACATTGTAGTCTACAGATACAAACACGATTTTTAGAAAAACTGAGGTATTCAAGCTGGTTTTGACACCCTCGAATGCCCGGCGCAAACGTACCGAACGCTTGTTATGTAGACAGTATGTTCCAATTATTGGCGATACCACTACATTCCAAGCTCTCTCGTTCTTGCAAATACTACCCGAAAGAGCATAAATTGGTATTTCGGTAGAAAACATTGTAGTCTACAGATACAAACACGATTTCTACAAAAACTGAGGTATTCAAGCTGGTTTTGACACCCTCGAATGCCGGCCCAGACGTACCGAACGCTTGTTATGTAGACAGTATGTTCCAATTATTGGCGATACCACTACATTCCGAGCTGTCTCATTCTTGCAAATACTGCCCCGAAAGGGTCATAAATTGGTATTTCGGTAGAAAACATTGTAGTCTACAGATACAAACACGATTTTTAGAAAAACTGAGGTATTCAAGCTGGTTTTGACACCCTCGAATGCCCGGCGCAAACGTACCTAACGCTTGTTATGTAGACAGTATGTTCCAATTATTGGCGATACCCGTACATTCCGAGCTGTCTAATTCTTGCAAATATTACCCGAAAGGGTCATTAATTGGTATTTCGGTAGAAAACATTGTAGTCTACAGATACAAACACGATTTTTAGAAAAACTGAGGTATTCAAGCTGGTTTTGACACCCTCGAATGCCCGGCGCAAACGTACCGAACGCTTGTTATGTAGACAGTATGTTCCAATTATTGGCGATACCCCTACATTCCAAGCTGTCTCGTTCTTGCAAATACTACCAAAAAGGTCATCAATTGGCATTTCGGTAGAAAACATTGTGGTCTACAGATACAAACACGACTTGTACACAAACTGAGGTATTCAAGGTGGTTTTGACACCCTCGAATGCCGGGCCCAGACGTACCGAACGCTTGTAATGCAGAAAGTATGTTCCAATTATTGGCGAAACCCGTACATTTCGAGTTGTCTAATCCTTGCAAATATTACCCGAAAGGGTCATTAATTGGTATTTCGGTAGAAAACATTGTAGTCTACAGATACAAACACGATTTTTAGAAAAACTGAGGTATTCAAGCTGGTTTTGACACCCTTGAATGCCCGGCGCAAACGTAGCGAACGCTTGTTATGTAGACAGTTTGTTCCAATTATTGGTGATTCCACTACATTCCGAGCTCTCTAATTCTTGCAAATACTACCCGAAAGAGCCATAAATTGGTATTTCGGTAGAAAACATTGTAGTCTACAGATACAAACACGATTTGAACAAAACTGAGGTATTCAAGCTGGTTTTGACACCCTCGAATGCCCTGCGCAGACGTACTGAACGCTTGTTATGTAGACAGTATGTTCCAATTATTGGCGATACCACTACATTCCAAGCTGTCTCATTCTTGCAAATACTACCCGAAAGGGCCATAAATTGGTATTTCGGTAGAAAACATTGTAGTCTACAGATACAAACACGATTTTTACAAAAACTGAGGTATTCAAGCTGGTTTGACACCCTCGAATCCCGGCGCAGACGTACCGAACGCTTGTTACGTAGACAGTATGTTCCAATTATTGGCGATACCCGTACATTCCGAGCTGTCTCATTCTTGCAAATACTACCCGAAAGGGTCATTAATTGGTATTTCGGTAGAAAACATTGTAGTCTACAGATACAAACACGATTTGTACAAAAACTGAGGTATTCAAGCTGGTTTTGACACCCTCGAATGCCCTGCGCAAACGTACCTAACGCTTGTTATGTAGACAGTATGTTCCAATTATTGGCGATACCCCTACATTCCAAGCTGTCTAATTCTTGCAAATACTACCCGAAAGGGTCATTAATTGGTATTTCGGTAGAAAACATTGTAGTCTACAGATACAAACACGATTTGTACAAAAACTGAGGTATTCAAGCTGGTTTTGACACCCTCGAATGCCCGGCGCAAACGTACCGAACGCTTGTTATGTAGACAGTATGTTCCAATTATTGGCGATACCACTACATTCCGAGCTGTCTCATTCTTGCAAATACTACCCGAAAGGTCATCAATTGGTATTTCGGTAGAAAACATTGTAGTCTACAGATACAAACACGATTTGTACAAAAACTGAGGTATTCAAGCTGGTTTTGACACCCTCGAATGCCGGCCCAGACGTACCGAACGCTTGTAATGTAGAAAGTATGTTCCAATTATTGGCGAAACCCGTACATTCCGAGCTGTCTAATTCTTGCAAATACTACCCGAAAGGGTCATTAATTGGTATTTCGGTAGAAAACATTGTAGTCTACAGATACAAACACGATTTTTAGAAAACTGAGGTATTCAAGCTGGTTTTGACACCCTCGAATGCCCGGCCCAGACGTACCGAACGCTTGTAATGTAGACAGTATGTTCCAATTATTGGTGATACCCGTACATTCCGAGCTCTCTAATTCTTGCAAATACTACCCGAAAGAGTCATTAATTGGTATTTCGGTAGAAAACATTGTAGTCTACAGATACAAACACGATTTTTACAAAACTGAGGTATTCAAGCTGGTTTTGACACCCTCGAATGCCCGGCGCAAACGTACCGAACGCTTGTTATGTAGACAGTATGTTCCAATTATTGGCGATACCCAGTACATTCCAAGCTGTCTCATTCTTGCAAATACTACCGAAAAGGTCATTAATTGGTATTTCGGTAGAAAACATTGTAGTCTACAGATACAAACACGATTTTTAGAAAAACTGAGGTATTCAAGCTGGTTTTGACACCCTCGAATGCCCGGCGCAAACGTACCGAACGCTTGTTATGTAGACAGTATGTTCCAATTATTGGCGATACCACTACATTCCGAGCTGTCTCATTCTTGCAAATACTACCCGAAAGGTCATAAATTGGTATTTCGGTAGAAAACATTGTAGTCTACAGATACAAACACGATTTGTACAAAACTGAGGTATTCAAGCTGGTTTTGACACCCTCGAATGCCCGGCCCAAACGTACCGAACGCTTGTTATGTAGACAGTATGTTCCAATTATTGGCGATACCACTACATTCCGAGCTGTCTAATTCTTGCAAATACTACCCGAAAGAGTCATAAATTGGTATTTCGGTAGAAAACATTGTAGTCTACAGATACAAACACGATTTTTAGAAAACTGAGGGTATTCAAGCTGGTTTTGACACCCTCGAATGCCCGGCGCAAACGTACTTAACGCTTGTTATGTAGACAGTATGTTCCAATTATTGGCGATACCACTACATTCCGAGCTCTCTAATTCTTGCAAATACTACCCGAAAGGGCCATAAATTGGTATTTCGGTAGAAAACATTGTAGTCTACAGATACAAACACGATTTGTACAAAACTGAGAATATTCAAGCTGGTTTGACACCCTCGAATACCGTCGCAGACGTACCGAACGCTTGTTATGTAGACAGTATGTTCCAATTATTGGCGATACCCCTACATTCCAGAGCTGTCTCATTCTTGCAAATACTACCCGAAAGAGCCATAAATTGGTATTTCGGTAGAAAACATTGTAGTCTACAGATACAAACACGATTTGTACAAAAACTGAGGTATTCAAGCTGGTTTTGACACCCTCGAATGCCCGGCGCAAACGTACCTAACGCTTGTTATGTAGACAGTATGTTCCAATTATTGGCGATACCACTACATTCCGAGCTGTCTCATTCTTGCAAATACTACCGAAAAGGTCATCAATTGGTATTTCGGTAGAAAACATTGTAGTCTACAGATACAAACACGATTTTTACAAAAACTGAGGTATTCAAGCTGGTTTTGACACCCTCGAATGCCGGGCCCAGACGTACCGAACGCTTGTAATGCAGAAAGTATGTTCCAATTATTGGCGAAACCCTACATTCCGAGCTGTCTAATTCTTGCAAATACTACCCGAAAGGGTCATTAATTGGTATTTCGGTAGAAAACATTGTAGTCTACAGATACAAACACGATTTGTAGAAAACTGAGGTATTCAAGCTGGTTTTGACACCCTCGAATGCCCGGCGCAAACGTACCTAACGCTTGTTATGTAGACGAGTATGTTCCAATTATTGGCGATACCACTACATTCCGAGCTCTCTCATTCTTGCAAATACTACCAGAAAGGGTCATTAAATTGGTATTTCGGTAGAAAACATTGTAGTCTACAGATACAAACACGATTTGTACAAAACTGAGGTATTCAAGCTGGTTTTGACACCCTCGAATGCCCTCGCAAACGTACCGAACGCTTGTTATGTAGACAGTATGTTCCAATTATTGGCGATACCCCTACATTCCGAGCTGTCTAATTCTTGCAAATACTACCCCGAAAGAGCCATAAATTGGTATTTCGGTAGAAAACATTGTAGTCTACAGATACAAACACGATTTTAGAAAAACTGGAGGTATTCAAGCTGGTTTGACACCCTCGAATGCCGGCGCAGACGTACCGAACGCTTGTTATGTAGACAGTATTTTCCAATTATTGGCGATACCCGTACATTCCGAGCTGTCTCAATTCTTGCAAATACTACCCGAAAGGGTCATTAATTGGTATTTCGGTAGAAAACATTGTAGTCTACAGATACAAACACGATTTTTAGAAAACTGAGGTATTCAAGCTGGTTTTGACACCCTCGAATGCCCGGCGCAAACGTACCGAACGCTTGTTATGTAGACAGTATGTTCCAATTATTGGCGATACCCTACATTCCAAGCTGTCTCGTTCTTGCAAATACTACCAAAAAGGTCATCAATTGGCATTTCGGTAGAAAACATTGTGGTCTACAGATACAAACACGACTTGTACACAAACTGAGGTATTCAAGGTGGTTTTGACACCCTCGAATGCCGGGCCCAGACGTACCGAACGCTTGTAATGCAGAAAGTATGTTCCAATTATTGGCGAAACCCGTACATTTCGAGTTGTCTAATCCTTGCAAATATTACCCGAAAGGGTCATTAGTTGGTATTTCGATAGAAAACATTGCAGTCTACAGATACAAACACGATTTTTAGAAAAACTGAGGTATTCAAGCTGGTTTTGACACCCTTGAATGCCCGGCGCAAACGTAGCGAACGCTTGTTATGTAGACAGTTTGTTCCAATTATTGGCGATACCACTACATTCCGAGCTCTCTAATTCTTGCAAATACTACCCGAAAGAGCCATCAATTGGTATTTCGGTAGAAAACATTGTAGTCTACAGATACAAACACGATTTGTACAAAACAGAGATATTCAAGCTGGTTTTGACACCCTCGAATGCCGTCGCAGACGTACCGAACGCTTGTTATGTAGACAGTATGTTCCAATTATTGGCGATACCCACTACATTCCAAGCTGTCTCTATTCTTGCAAATACTACCCGAAAGGGTCATAAATTGGTATTTCGGTAGAAAACATTGTAGTCTACAGATACAAACACGATTTGTACAAAAACTCGGAGGTATTCAAGCTGGTTTTTGACACCCTCGAATGCCGGCGCAGACGTACCGAACGCTTGTTATGTAGACAGTATGTTCCAATTATTGGCCATACCCCTACATTTCGAGCTGTCTCATTCTTGCAAATACTACCCGAAATGGTCATTAATTGGTATTTCGGTAGAAAACATTGTAGTCTACAGATACAAACACGATTTGTACAAAAACTGAGGTATTCAAGCTGGTTTGACACCCTCGAATGCCCGGCGCAAACGTACCTAACGCTTGTTATGTAGACAGTATGTTCCAATTATTGGCGATACCCTACATTTCGAGCTCTCTCATTCTTGCAAATACTACCCGAAAGGGCCATAAATTGGTATTTCGGTAGAAAACATTGTAGTCTACAGATACAAACACGATTTGTACACAAAAACTGAGGTATTCAAGCTGGTTTGACACCCTCGAATGCCCGGCGCAGACGTACCGAACGCTTGTTATGTAGACAGTATGTTCCAAATATTGGCGATACCACTACATTCCGAGTTGTCTAATTCTTGCAAATACTTCCCGAATGAGCCATAAATTGGTATTTCGGTAGAAAACATTGTAGTCTACAGATACAAACACGATTTGTACAAAACTGAGATATTCAAGCTACATTTGACACCCTCGAATACCGTCGCAGACGTACCGAACGCTTGTTATGTAGACAGTATGTTCCAAATTATTGGCGATACCCACTACATTCCAAGCTGTCTAATTCTTGCAAATACTACCGAAAGGGTCATTAATTGGTATTTCGGTAGAAAACATTGTAGTCTACAGATACAAACACGATTTTTAGAAAACTGAGGTATTCAAGCTGGTTTTGACACCCCTCGAATGCCGGGCCCAGACGTACCGAACGCTTGTAATGCAGAAAGTATGTTCCAATTATTGGCGAAACCGTACATTCCGAGCTGTCTAATTCTTACAAATACTACCCGAAAGGGTCATTAATTGGTATTTCGGTAGAAAACATTGCAGTCTACAGATACAAACACGATTTTTACAAAACTGAGGTATTCAAGCTGGTTTTGACACCCTCGAATGCCCGGCGCAAACGTACCGAACGCTTGTTATGTAGACAGCCTTGTTCCAATTATTGGCGATACCCCTACATTCCAAGCTGTCTCTTTCTTGCAAATACTACCGAAATGGTCATTAATTGGTATTTCGGTAGAAAACATTGTAGTCTACAGATACAAACACGATTTTAGAAAAAACTGAGGTATTCAAGCTGGTTTTGACACCCTCGAATGCCCGGCGCAAACGTACCGAACGCTTGTTATGTAGACAGTATGTTCCAATTATTGGCGATACCACTACATTCCGAGCTCTCTAATTCTTGCAAATACTACCCGAAAGAGCCATAAATTGGTATTTCGGTAGAAAACATTGTAGTCTACAGATACAAACACGATTTGAACAAAAACTGAGGTATTCAAGCTGGTTTTGACACCCTCGAATGCCCGGCGCAAACGTACCGAACGCTTGTTATGTAGACAGTATGTTCCAATTATTGGTGATACCACTACATTCCGAGCTCTCTAATTCTTGCAAATACTACCCGAAATGGTCATAAATTGGTATTTCGGTAGAAAACATTGTAGTCTACAGATACAAACACGATTTTTAGAAAAAAACTGAGGTATTCAAGCTGGTTTTGACACCCTCGAATGCCCGGCGCAAACGTACCGAACGCTTGTTATGTAGACGGTATCTTCCAATTATTGGCGATACCACTACATTCCGAGCTTGGCTCTCATTTCTTGCAAATACTACCCGAAAGGGCCATAAATTGGTATTTCGGTAGAAAACATTGTAGCTCTACAGATACAAACACGATTTGTACGAAAAACTGAGGGTATTCAAGCTGGTTTTGACACCCCTCGAATACCCGGCGCAGACGTACCGAACGCTTGTTATGTAGACAGTATGTTCCAATTATTGGCGATACCACTACATTCCGAGCTGTCTCTATTCTTGCAAATACTACCCGAAAGAGCCATAAATTGGTATTTCGGTAGAAAACATTATAGTCTACAGATACAAACACGATTTGTACAAAAACTGAGGTATTCAAGCTGGTTTTGACACCCTCGAATGCCCTGCGCAAACGTACCTAACGCTTGTTATGTAGACAGTATGTTCCAATTATTGGCGATACCCCTACATTCCGAGCTCTCTAATTCTTGCAAATACTACCCGAAAGGGCCATAAATTGGTATTTCGGTAGAAAACATTGTAGTCTACAGATACAAACACGATTTGTACAAAAACGGAGGTATTCAAGCTGCATTTGACACCCTCGAATACCGTCGCAGACGTACCGAACGCTTGTTATGTAGACAGTATGTTCCAATTATTGGCGATACCCCTACATTCTGAGCCGTCTCAATTCTTGCAAATACTACCCGAAAGGGTCATAAATTGGTATTTCGGTAGAAAACATTGTAGTCTACAGATACAAACACGATTTTTACAAAAACTGAGGTATTGAAGCTGGTTTTGACACCCTCGAATGCCCGGCGCAAACGTACCTAACGCTTGTTATGTAGACAGTATGTTCCAATTATTGGCGATACCACTACATTCCGAGCTGTCTCATTCTTGCAAATACTACCGAAAAGGTCATCAATTGGTATTTCGGTAGAAAACATTGTAGTCTACAGATACAAACACGATTTTTACAAAAACTGAGGTATTGAAGCTGGTTTTGACACCCTCGAATGCCGGGCCCAGACGTACCGAACGCTTGTAATGCAGAAAGTATGTTCCAATTATTGGCGAAACCCGTACATTCCGAGCTCTCTAATTCTTGCAAATAATACCCGAAAGGGTCATTAATTGGTATTTCGGTAGAAAACATTGTAGTCTACAGATACAAACACGATTTTTACAAAACTGAGGTATTCAAGCTGGTTTTGACACCCTCGAATGCCTGGCGCAGACGTACCGAACGCTTTATTATGTAGACAGTATGTTCCAATTATTGGCGATACCACTACATTCCGAGCTGTCTCATTCTTGCAAATACTACCGAAAAGGTCATAAATTGGTATTTCGGTAGAAACATTGTAGTCTACAGATACAAACACGATTTGTACAAAAACTGAGGTATTTCAAGCTGGTTTTGACACCCTCAGATGCCGGGCCCAGACGTACCGAACGCTTGTTATGTAGAAAGTATGTTCCAATTATTGGCGATACCACTACATTCCGAGCTGACTCATTCTTGCAAATACTACCCGAAAGGGTCATTAATTGGTATTTCGGTAGAAAACATTGTAGTCTACAGATACAAACACGATTTGTACAAAACTGAGGATATTCAAGCTGGTTTTGACACCCTCGAATGCCCTGCGCAAACGTACATAACAGCTTGTTATGTAGACAGTATGTTCCAATTATTGGCGAAACCCGTACATTCCGAGGCTCTCTAATTCTTGCAAATACTACCAGAAAGGGTCATAAATTGGTATTTCGGTAGAAAAACATTGTAGTCTACAGATACAAACACGATTTGTACAAAACTGAGGTATTCAAGCTGGTTTTGACACCCTCGAATGCCCGGAGCAAACGTACCGAACGCTTGTTATGTAGACAGTATGTTCCAATTATTGGCGATAACACTACATTCCGAGCTGTCTCATTCTTTGCAAATACTACCCGAAAGAGCCATAAATTGGTATTTCGGTAGAAAACATTGTAGTCTACAGATACAAACACGATTTTTACAAAACTGAGGTATTCAAGCTGGTTTTGACACCCTCGAATGCCCGGCGCAAACGTACCTAACGCTTGTTATGTAGACAGTATGTTCCAATTATTGGCGATACCACTACATTCCTGAGCTCTCTAATTCTTGCAAATACTGCCCGAAATGGCCATTAATTGGTATTTCGGTAGAAAACATTGTAGTCTACAGATACAAACACGATTTCTACACAAACTGAGTGTATTCGCTGGTTTTGACACCCTCGAATGCCCGGCGCAAACGTACCTTAACGCTTGTTATGTAGACGGTATGTTCCAATTATTGGCGATACCCTACATTCCGAGCTGTCTCATTCTTGCAAATACTACCGAAAAGGTCATAAATTGGTATTTCGGTAGAAAACATTGTAGTCTGAGATACAAAACACGATTTTTACAAAGAACTGAGGGTATTCAAGCTGGTTTGACACCCTCGAATGCCGGGCCCAGACGTACCGAACGCTTGTAATGTAGAAAGTATGTTCCAATTATTGGCGAAACCACTACATTCCGAGCTGTCTAATTCTTGCAAATACTGCCCGAAAGGGTCATTAATTGGTATTTCGGTAGAAAACATTAGTAGTCTACAGATACAAACACGATTTTACAAAAATCTGAGGGTATTCAAGCTGGTTTTGACACCCTCGAATGCCCGGCGCAAACGTACCGAACGCTTGTTATGTAGACGAAGTATGTTCCAATTATTGGCGATACCACTACATTCCGAGCTGTCTCAATTCTTGCAAATGCACTAGCCGAAAGAGTCATAGCAATTGGTATTTCGGTAGAAAACGATTAGTCTACAGATACAAACACATCGATTTTTACAAAACTGAGGTATTCAAGCTGGTTTTGACACCCTCGAATGCTGCCGGGCATGACGTACCGAACGCTTGTTATGTAGACGAGTATGTTCCAATTATTGGCGATACCACTACATTCCGAGCTGTCTCTAATTCTTGCAAATACTACCCGAAAAGGTCATCCAATTGGTATTTCGGTAGAAAACATTGTAGTCTACAGATACAAACACGATTTTGTACAAAAACTGAGGTATTCAAGCTGGTTTTGACACCCTCGAATGCCGGGCCCAGACGTACCGAACGCTTGTAATGCGGACAGTATGTTCCAATTATTGGCGATACCCACTACATTCCGAGTTGTCTCATCCTTGCAAATACTACCGAAAGGGTCATTAATTGGTATTTCGGTAGAAAACATTGTAGTCTACAGATACAAACACGATTTTTACAAAACTGAGGTATTCAAGCTGGTTTTGACACCCTCGAATGCCCGGCCCAAACGTACCAACGCTTGTTATGCAGACAGTATGTTCCAATTATTGGCGATACCCCTACATTCCGAGCTGTCTAATTCTTGCAAAATACTACCAGAAAGGGTCATTGAGTTGGTATTTCGGTAGAAAACATTGTAGTCTACAGATACAAACACGATTTTACAAAAACTGAGGTATTCAAGCTGGTTTTGACACCCTCGAATGCCCGGCGCAGACGTACCGAACGCTTGTTATGTAGACGGTATGTTCCAATTATTGGCGATACCCTACATTCCGAGCTCTCTAATTCTTGCAAATACTACCAAAGGAGCCATCAATTGGTATTTCGGTAGAAAACATTGTAGTCTACAGATACAAACACGATTTAATACAAAAACTGGGAATTATTCAAGCTGGTTTGACACCCTCGAATGCCCGGCGCAAACGTATCACCGAACGCTTGTAATGTGGACGGTATGTTCCAATTATTGGCGATACCACTACATTCCGAGTTGTCTCATTCTTGCAAATACTACCCGAAAGGTCATTAATTGGTATTTCGGTGAAAACATTGTAGTCTACAGATACAAACACGATTTCTTTAAAAAACTGAAGTATTCAAGCTGGTTTTGACACCCTCGAATGCCCGGCGCAAACGTACCGAACGTTTGTTATGTAGACAGTATGTTCAATTATTGGCGATACCACGTATATTCCGAGCTGTCTCATTCTTGCAAATACTACCCGAAAGGAGCCATAAATTGGTATTTCGGTAGAAAACATTGTAGTCTACAGATACAAACACGATTTGTACAAAACTGAGGTATTCAAGCTGGATTTGACGCCCTCGAAATCGCCCGTCGCAAACGTACCGAACGCTTGTTATGTAGACAGGTATGTTCCAATTATTGGCGATACCACTACATTCCTGAGCTGTCTCAATTCTTGCAAATACTACCAGAAAGGGGTCATTAATTGGTATTTCGGTAGAAAACATTGTAGTCTACAGATACAAACACGGTTGTACAAAACAGAGGATATTGAAGCTGGTTTTGACACCCTCGAATGCCGGGCGCAAACATTACCGAACGCTTGTTATGTAGACCCAGTATGTTCCAATTATTGGCGATACCGTACATTCCGAGCTGTCTCATTCTTGCAAATACTACCGAAAGGGCCATAAATTGGTATTTCGGTAGAAAACATTGCAGTCTACAGATACAAACACGATTTTTACAAAACTGAATTATTCAAGCTGGTTTGACACCCTCGAATGCCGGGCCCAGACGTACCGAACGCTTGTAATGTAGACGGGTATGTTCCAATTATTAGCGATACCCGTACATTCCGAGCTGTCTCCATTCTTGCAAATACTACCGGAAAGGGTCATTAATTGGTATTTCGGTATGAAAACATTGTAGTCTACAGATACAAACACGATTTTTACAAAAGGCAGAGAGATGGTATTCAAGCTGGTTTTGACACCCTCGAATGCCCGGCGCAAGACGGTACCCTAACGCTTGTAATGTAGACGGTATGTTCCAATTATTGGCGATACCCCTAAAATCCAAGATATATATTTCTTTTGCAAATACTACCGAAATGGTCATAAATTGGTATTTCGGTAGAAAACATTGTAGTCTACAGATACAAACACGATTTTTACAAGAACAGATGGTATTCAAGCTTCGGTTTTGACACCCTCGAATGCCGGCGCAAACGTACCGAACGCTTGTTATGTAGACCCGTATGTTCCAATTATTGGCGATACCCATACATTCCGGAGCTGTCTCTGTTCTTGCAAATACTACCAAAAGGTTCATCAATTGGTATTTCGGTAGAAAACATTGTAGTCTACAGATACAAACACGATTTTGCAAAGCTGGGTATTCAAGTTGGTTTGGACACCCTCGAATGCCCGGCCCAGACCCGTACCGAACGCTTGTAATGCAGAGGGTATGTTCCAATTATTGGCGAAACCCGTACATTCCGAGTTGTCTAATCCTTGCAAATATTACCTGAAAGGGTCATTAATTGGTATTTCGGTAGAAAACATTGCAGTCTACAGATACAAACACGATTTGTAGAAAACTGAGTGTATTCCAAGCTGGTTTTGACACCCTTGAATGCCCGCCGCAAACGTGGCGAACCTTCTTGTTATGTAGACAGTATGTTCCAATTATTGAAGCGATACCAATTACATTCAGAGCTCTCTGAATTCTTTGAAATACTACCTGAACTGGCCATAGAATTGGTATTTCGGTAGAAAACATTGTAAGTCTACAGATACAAAGCACGGTTTTTACAAAACAGGGAGGGTATTCAAGCTTTGATTTGACACCCTCGAATACCCAGCGCAAACGTACCGAACGCTTGTTATGTGAAGACAGTATGTTCCGCATTATTGGTGATACCATACATTCCAGAGCTGTCTCCATTCTTGCAAAATACTACCAAAAGGTAATAAATTGGTCATTGCATTGGCATTTCGAGCTGTCTCTCAAAACTTGCCTACCGTAGTCCATCAATTGGTTCGCGATACAAACACGAAATTTTACAGGATACACAAACTGAGGTATTCAAGCTGGTTTAGACACCTCCTCGAATGCCGGCGCAAACATTACCGAACGCTTGTTATGAAGAAAGTATGTTCCAATTATTGGCGACACCACTTACATTCCGATGTGTCTAATTCTCGCAAAATATTGCCTGAAAGGGTCATTAATTTAATTATTTTGGTAAAGCTTGTTGCAGTCTACAGATACAAACACGATTTTTAGAAAACTGGGGTATTCAAGCTGGTTTTGACACCCCTTGAATGCCCGGCGCCAACGTATTAGAATTCTTGCTATGTAGATAGTTTCTTCCAATTATTGGTGGTACCACTACATTCCAAGCTCTCAAATTCTTTTGCAAAATGCTACCCGAAAGCGAGGGACATACAAATTGGTATTTCGGTGCAGAAAACATTATGATCTACAGTAGATGCAAAAACACGATTTGTACAAAAACTCACGTATTCAAGCTACATTTACCACCCCTCGGAGATACCGTTCGCTAACATTGCCTTAATGCTTTGTTACGTCGACAGTATGTTCCAATTATTGGCGATACCCAGTACAATCCGAGCTGTTTCATTCATGCAAATACTACCCGAAAAGGCTCATTAATTGGTATTTCGTTAGAAAACATTGTAGTTCACAGATACAAACACGATTTTTAAGAAAAACTGAGGTATTCCAGCTGGTTTTGACACCATCGAGATGCCGGACCCAATAATGTAGCTAACGCTTGTAACGCAGAAAGTATGTTCTAATTATTGACGAAACCCGTACATTCCGGAGTGTCTAATCCCTTACAACATTTCACCCAGAAAAGGGCTCATTAAACTGGTATTCTCGATGCAAAAACATTGTGGTCTACAGATACAAACACGACTTATTACAAAAAACTGAGGGTAATTCAAGCTGGTTTTGACGCCTTAGAATGCCCTGAGTTGAACTTGTAGCCAACGCTTGTTATGTATACAGTATGTTCCAAATATTAGCGATACCCTTGCCATTCCCAGCTGTCTCATTCCAGCAAATACTACCCGAAAGAGCCATTAATTGGTATTTCGGTAGAAGACGTTATGATCTGGTGATACAAACACGGATTTGTTTAAGAAAACGGGCAGGGTATCTTCGCTTCGGTTTTGACACCCTTGAACGTCTCCCGGCTAACGCTGGGCCTAACGTAGCTTTTATGTAGACAGTGGCGGGTTCCAATTATTGAGGTGATTCCCACTACATTCCGAGCTCTCTCATTCTTGGTAAATACTTCACCCGAAAAGGCCATCAACTGGTATTTCGGTAGAAAACGTCAGAATTCTACAGATACAAACACGACTTTGTACAAAACGGAGATATTCAGTTTACGTTTGACACCCTCGAGATACCCGTCGTAAAACGGCACCAGAATGCTTGTTACGTTGACGGTATGATATTTCTAATTATTGGCCTTACCATTACAATCCCGAAGCTGTCTCCATTCAATTGCAAAATACTACCGAGAATGCATCATTGGTTGGCTCTTTTGTTAGAACACATTGTAGTCTACAGATACAAACACGGTTTTGTACAAAGGCAGGAGGTATTCAAGCTTGGTTTTGACAATCTTCGAACGTCTGCTGCGCTTAACCAATGGCAAACGCTTGTTATGTGGTGACAGTATGTTCCAATTATTGGTGATTCCACACTATTATTTCCTGAACTCTCTCTAATTCTTGCAAATACTGCCCGAATGAGCCATCAATTGGTATGTCCATAGAAAACATTGCAGCCTACAGATACAAACACGATTTTTAGAAAAAACGGAGATATTCAAGCTACATTTGACTCCCTCGCTGACGTCTGGCGAAACGTAATTTAATCACCTGTTTACGTAGACGGTATTTTCCAATTAAATAGCGATAATTCTCATTCCTCCCGAACTGTTCCATTCTTTGCAAATACTACCGGAAATTCAATCAGCGTTAATTGGTATGTCCATAGAAAACGATATGTAGCTCCATGTAGATACAAACACGATTTTTAAGAAAACTGAAAAGGGTATTCAAAACGGTTTTGACACCCTCAAGATGCCCGTCACAAACATATTACCCAATCATACCGCTATTATCTATATAGTATGCTCCAAATGTTGACGATAATCTACGTTCCCAGCCTTCCTCGTTAATTGTTTTTACAAATATTACCAAAAAGAGCCATCAATTTGGCATTTCGGTAGAAAACATTTCGTGGTCTACAGGATACAAAACACAGACTTGTAC